>NW_015166425.1:534539-539955 GCF_001447785.1 Gekko japonicus
GGCAGCCCTGAAGCTTGGGGCGGCGGGAGTTTCTTTGCACGCAGCTTGTGCGGCTGGCTGAGTGCCTCTTCTGCTTGCCCACCTCTCGCCTCTGCACCTCATCTCCTGCCAGGCATGGAGGAGCCCAGCTCGCCCAGGCTTCTTGCCTCCTGCTGCCTTGGCCTTCTGGTGCAAAGGACTATTTGTAAGATTATCTGTAAGACACAAGACCAGGACGCATCTCACTTCTGGCAATCACTTGGAGAGACCCGATCACTCAGCTTCCATTGCTCCCCACACCCCCCACACTGGAATCAGAACATAATATCAGGCCGTACCCCCATCCAGTCTGTTTCTCGGCCTGGTCCGAAGTGGTGGAGTCCCTGTAAAGCCCTTAACGGCCTAGCTAGGGTTACCAACCTCCAGGTGGCACCTGGAGATCTCCTATTACAATTGTTTTCCAGATGACCAAGATCAGTTCACCTGGAGGAAACGGCTGCTTTGGACTCGATGGCATTATACCTTGCTGAGGTCCCTCCCCAGGATCCACCCCCCCCAAATCTCTGGGTATTTCCAACGCAGAGCTACTTAGGCCCCCAAGGACTCTCTCCTTTCCTCTGTAGCTGTCTGCGCCTCGAGAGTTAGTGTCCTCTGCGTGGGGACTTGGGGATCCCCCGGAATTACAGCCAATCTCCAGACTACAGAGATCAGTTCCCCCTGGAGGAAATGGCAGCTTCAGAGGGGTCCTAAAACCGTCTGGTCCTCCCAGGGCCTAAAGAAGCCAGGCTGGCTGCGACGAGGGCCAGGGCCTTTTCTGTGGCGGCCCCTTACTGGTGGAACGAGCTCCAGGAGGGCATCAGGGCCCCGCGGGACCTCTTACAGTTCCGCAGGGCCTGTAAAACAGAGCTCTTCCACCAGGCTTTCAAGTAGAGTGCTGCCCTGGCCCCAACATCAGCACCAACTTAATAACTAATAGCTTGGCAAGAACCCGGATTATGGAAATAGCTGACCATCTGGATGTTTAGAGAACGCCGCCATCTTTTATTAATACTTATGTTTCTTAACACCTACATGGGCCTGATCCAACATTGGCTTCTCTTATGTTCTTATTGTAAGCTGCTCTGCCGCTCTGAGACTCCTTCGGGTAGTGAAGAGCAGGGTATAAAACCAATCTCTTCTCTTTTTCTAATGTACCAAGAAAATCTCCGCCGGGTCACTGCCCTGTACAGCCACCTGAGTGACCCTACCCAGCACCGCAGGGGTGGCGTAGTTCAACTTGCTTCAGGGCAGTCCTACCATCCCACGCTGCTCCACTGTAAGACAGCCCCACACTGGCAAAAAGTGGATATCCATGCCTAGGATTTGTTTCTTTTTTGCCATTTTCTTCCTCTGTCATTGTCTTCTTGGTTTTTAAGTCCTGAAAATAAGAACATACGAGACGCCAATGTTGGATCAGGCCAAAGACCCCTCCAGTCCAACACTCTGTGTCACACAGTGGCCAAAAATACCAGGTGCCATCAGGAGGTCCAGCAGCAGGGTCAGGACACTAGAAGTCCTCCCATTCTTGCCCCCCCCCAAGCACCAAGAAGACAGAGCATCCCTTGCCCCAGACTGAGAGTTCCTATCTAGACATTGTGGCTAATAGCCACTGATGGGCCTCTGCTCCATATAAGAACATAAGAGACGCCAATGTTGGATCAGGCCAATGGCCCCTCCAGTCCAACACTCTGTCACATGGTGGCCAGAAATACCAGGTGCCATCAGGAGGTCCAGCAGCGGGGCCAGGACATTAGAAGCCCTCCCACTGTTGCCCCCCCCCCAGGCAACAAGAATACAGAGCATCACCTGCCCCAGCCTGAGAGTTCCTATCCATACCTTGTGGCTAATAGCCACTGATGGGCCTCTGCTCCATATAAGAACATAAGATAAATCAATGTTGGATCAGGCCAAAGGCCCATCCAATCTACCACTCTATGTCACACAGTGGCCAGAAATACCAGGTGCCATCAGGAGGTCCAGCAGCGGGGCCAGGTCACTAGAAGCCCTCCCCCTGTTGTCCCCCCCCCCCCAAGCACCAAGAAGTCATGCTGCATTTTAAGTGGTTTGATTTTTGCATGCCACCGTAAGCATTTTTAACAGGAGAGCAAGTTTTTTTTAAAAAAATCACTAATTAAATATGGCACTTACAAATGTTAAGCTGGTCATACTGTTGATTTCTCCCTTCCTAATGTCTGTTAGATACTTCTTCCCCCCTGAATTAAGATGGGAAAAATGCTTTTGCCTTTCCTTCCTCAAAAGATTTGCTTGTGAGCGTGGGAAAGAGGAAGACTAGCTCGCCCTCACTGGATTCTGTTCTTTGCGGCTGGGGCATGAGTAATTCTTCCAGCCAGTGCTTTCTGAGCCGGAAGGAGGCGAGCCCAGAGCAGCAACTCATCCAGAGACGCAGCAGGTACCCTCCCCTGAGGGTAGGCACGTTTCCAGTGCCACTGCTTGAAAAATCAATTCAAAATGCACATCCCATGTGATGGGAGTGAACCCTCCCCATTCTGTATGGAAAGCTGAAGGCTAGAACACTGACTCGCACAGAGAGGCGGCATCCATCCACTCTTATGGATATGTACTTTAATAATTTAATCGACTTCTTTCGGGTGACCTGCTGCCGATTAGGGATTTCTACTCTGCAGAAATCTTCCTCTTCCAGCTCCCCCCCCCCCGCCCTTTACCAGCAGTAAGACTTGGCAGCTCCAATGATATTTCTGTCAATCTCGTGATCTTGTCTGTTTCTCAAACCTCCCACCGCCTGTAGCCGCCCGCGTGAGAGATTTGCAGCTTTTCATCAGATTATCTCCAGGTTGTGACAAAAAGCGCCAAGATGTGAATTGAAATCCAGATGGCTGCGGTAATGAGTCTGTTTGCTATCTGAACCGAAAAAAAATCTGTTGGTTTCCTTCCCAGTACACCCCACCACCACCACTGAATACCAGGCGGGGAGTCCTTTGTTTTTGTTCTGTGGCTTGCTTTGCATTGTAGAGTTATCGTTTGCAAATTTGGAAAAGAATCCCAATGGGGAGTGAGTTGCATATTTTGAAACAATGGTTTCCCCCCGCCACCCCCCAATGCTTAAAATTCATGTCTGGGTCCCTCTCTGGCCCGTGGCTGATCGCTTGAAGGTAAAATGCAATGAAATCTTCTATCCTGCCTTTGCATCTGCTAAACCCGTGTGTGCGTTGGGAGGGCATAGCATGGCTCAAGACGCTGTTCCCAGTGTGCTTTTATATTATTTGGAGCTGCCGTTTGTCATTCTTACAGCTGTGATTAGAATCCTAGAATCACAGAGTTGGAAGGGGTCCTCCGGGGTCATCTAGTCCAACCCCCTGCACAATGCAGGAAAGTCACAAATACCTCCCCACCCCCACACCCCCGGTGACCCCCTACTCCATGCTCAGAAGTTGAGAGACAACCTCCAGCATCCCCGGTTGCCAACTTCAGACTGGAAAATTCCTGAAGATTTGGAAGTGGAGCCTGTGGAGGGGAGGGTTTGAGGACGGGAGGGACCTAGCCAGTGTTCCCTCTAAGCTGAGTTAGTGTGAGCTAGCTCACAATTTTTTAGCCTCTGGCTCACACATTTTTGTCTTCGCTCAGGAAGGAGGGCTCCAGAGCAAACGAATGTATGCAGTAGCCAAATCGCTCGCTCAGAACTTTAATGCCAGTAGCTCACAAAGCAGAACTTTTGCTCACAAGACTCCACAGCTTAGAGGGAGCATTGGACCTAGCAGGGTATAAGGCCATAGAGTCGACCCTCCAAAGCTGCCATTTTCTCTAGGGAAACTGATCTCGGTCGTTTGGAGACCAGTGGTCATTCCAGGAGATGTCTAGGTCCCACCAGTTTGGTGTAGTGGTTAAGTGCGGGGACTTTAATCTGGGAGAGCCGGGTTTGATTCCCCACTCCTCCACTTGCACCTTGGGCAATCTGTAGCTCTGATAAGAGCTGTTCTTGAAAAAAGAGCAGTTTCTGTCAAGAGTTCTCTCAGCCCCACCTACCTCACAGAGTGTCTGCTGTGGGGAGGGGGAGGGAAAGGAGTTTGAAAGCCGCTTTGAGACTCCTTTGAGTAGTGAAGGGCAGGGTATAAATCCAATCTCCTCCACCACCTGGAAGTTGGCAACTCTAAGTCAAACCAGGATGTAGCAGACTTGGGTTCAAATCCCCACTTGCCCCAAAGCTTGCTGGGTGATTGTCAAGTCCTGTGGTTTGGCGCACCATCCAGTGTCCTTTCTCCATCAAGGTCAAATGTTGAAACTTGGTTCAGGGAGAGAGTTACCTTACTGTATCTTGAAAAGCAAAAAAGAGGATATATTTCCCAACTGACTACTCCAAGCAAATGATCGCTAGGACAGATCTAATTTTAAATACTCTTGCTATTTAAGCTGGGGCCCGTGGTAGCTCAGAGGTTAAGATGCTGAGCTGCAGACTGGAAGGTCTATAGTTCAGCAGTTCGAGACCTTGGTGCTGTGTGACAGAGTGAGCTCCTGTCTCTGGCCCCAGCTCCTGCCAATCTAGCAGTTTGAAAGAAAGAAACTGCAAGCAGACAGAATCATAGAGTTGGAAGGGACCTCCAGGGTCATCTAGTCCAACCCCCTGCACAATGCAGGAAATTCACAAATCCCTCCCCCTCCACACCCGCAGTGAGTGACCCCTGCTCCAACCCCTGCCCCATGCCCAGAAGGTGACAAAAACCCTCCAGGATTGCTTCTTGACCCCAAAATGGTGATCAGCATTTCAGTTGGGTGATAGCGAGATATTGAAAAAATGGCATTTAGCAGAGATAATATAGCCCAGCAGAGCCTAAAATAATTCAGACTGAGAGTCCATGTGTGATTAAAATATAAAGTTTTTTACTAAATTCTAGCATGGGGAAGGGTAACTGGGATGAAAATAACAACAGAGCTAAATCGGCTACATCCTTACACTACAAAGACAAAACTAGAAGAGAGAGGTTATGGCTTCCCTTCTTCTTCTTCAGAACAGCAAATAAAGACGGGAAGAGGAGCCATAAAATGCTAAAACACTTTGACACTTTCGTCCCAATCAAACTCCTAGATCAGGGAGAAAGTTCCTGGGCTTCTTGCAGCTAAAGAACATTGGTTACATGAAAAACATGTGACTTCCTGGGAGTAACATAAACAAACATTTAACCCCAGATGTACTGGAGTGTTTTCAACTTGTAATACCCAACAATTTCCCTGGGCGTGTAAGAAAGGGCCACGAGAACTAAGCACTGAGGCAAGCCTTCCTGCCCGCCCTCCCTCTCACGATCTGCCGAAGTTCACAGAATCAGCATGGCTGTCAGATGGCCATTGAGCCTCTGCTTAAAAACCTCCAAAGAAGGAGAGGGCCCCTCCACCTCCCGAGGAAGCCTGGTCCCCTGAGGAACCGCTC
>NW_015166425.1:540044-544878 GCF_001447785.1 Gekko japonicus
AACGCACAGGAACGGAGTTCCGGCTGGCTCCCAAGTTGGCCACACCCAGCAGGAACTCATTAGCATAACAGGCCACACCCAGCAGCAGAAACTCATTAGAATTGGCTACATTAGGGGTGTGTGGCCTAACATGCAAAGGAGTTCCTGCTCCAAAAAAAGCCCTGGCTTTTGACCACAAACAAGGTAAACAGAATAAGAAGCAAAAGGTGGGTGTGGCTGGATGCCCACACTTCTGGTAACATGGAAATGCGGCCTAATATGCTAATGAGTGGTGCAATCAGGGGCGTGGCCCAATATGCTAATGAGTTTCTGCTGCTGGGTGTGGCCTGTTATGCTAATGAGTTCCTGCTGGGTGTGGCCAACTTGGGAGCCAGCCGGAACTCCGTTCCTGTGCGTTCCTGCCTAAAAATAGCCCTGGGACTTGGTCTCCAGACCCCTCACCGTCTTCGTTTCCCTCCTCTGGACACGTTCCAGCTTGTCTGTATCCTTCTTAAATCGTGGTGCTCAAAACTGAACACAATACTCCAGGTGAGGTCTAACCAGAGCACAGTAAAGTGGTAAATAGGTACCGCTTCGGTGGGGAGGTAGCAGCGTTCTGTGCGCCTTGGCGTTTAGTCATGCCAGCCACATGACCACGGAGAAGTCTTCGGACAGTGCTGGCTCTTCGGCTTGGAAACGGAGATGAGCTACGCCCCCTAGAGTCAGATTTGACTGGCTTTCGAAGAAGGGAAACCTTTACCTTTACTATTTAAGCTGCGATTATTGCTACTAACTGGGAATATTCCTTCCGGTGGGCATCTGTGTTGGTCTGAAGCAACAGAACAAAGTCCAGTGGGGCACCTTTAAAACCAACAGGATTAATTCTGGGTATAAGCTTCCGTGTGCATCCATATTTCTTCAGAAACACTGGTTGTTTTTCAATATACCCAAAGAAGCGTGCATGCGCACGAAAGCTTATACCCAGAATTAAACCTGTTAGTCTTAAGGGTGCCACTGGAATCGAACTTTGTTCTAGGAATATGCCAGTTCGATGTAGTGGTCAGGGGTCATTTCCTGCGGGAGCTCCGGCAGTAAGGAGCCCAGGGGGTGGGCACATGCAACAAGCCCCGCCCCCTGCTCCCAGAAGCCCTCAATCGGGCCACGAGGAGCAAGAAGCAGGCAGGTAAGTTGCAGAGCCCCCCCCCGGACCGTCTTCAGGTACAAGCTCTCCCTCCTCAGTGAGAGCAGATCTGCGCATTTCCCCCCCCCCATAGCTAGCACTCCAAGAGTCCAGTGGAATCTTTAAGACCAAGGTTTATTCAGGTACAAGCTCTCCCTCCTCTGCGAGGACAGATCTGCACGTTCTCCCCCCCCCAAAACAGCTAGCAATCCAAAACAGTCCAGTGGAGCCTGAGCAGTGGGGGCTGCCTTCTGACACACTTCTGGTGAGGTCAGGGGGGGGTGGCATATGCAAATAAGGTATGCTAATAAATTATGCTAAGGAGCTCCTGCACCTCTTTTTCTATGAAATGACCCCTGGTAGTGGTGAAGTGCGCGGCCTCTAATCTGGTAGAACCGGGTTTGATTCCCCACTCCTCCGCTTGCACCTGGCTGGATGACCTTGGGCAAGTCGTAGTTCTGATAAGAGCTGTCCTTGAAAAAGAGCAGTTTCTGTCAAGAGCTCTCTCAGCCCCACCTACCTCACAGGGTGTCTGTTGTGGGGAGGGGAAGGGAAAGGAGTTTGTAAGCCGCTCTGAGACTCCTCCAGGTAGTGAAGGGCGGGGTATAAATCCAATCTCTTCTTCTTCTCTAACCTGCCCACCCAAAAAGAAGACAGACACCCCAAAAAGAGAACATCAGCCCTCTGGATCCAGCTTTGTGCCACTCATCTGGCTGTGAAGGAATGGCCCGCCCCTTCCTCTTCAATTCCATCTGGGCCAGCCTAATAAAGGATTGTCCCCGGGGGGCGGGGGTGGGCTGATGCTGGATTTTCCCAATGCCGTCTCCTCAGGGGTGGGTCCACAGTGAGTGAAAGGAATCTGGGCCAATGGCCTCCCCGGCCGGGCCTTTCCCCTCTCCTGCCCCGCCCTCCCTGAGGCTGCTTTGCCAGCCTGTGGAGGCCCTAAGAGGGCGAGGCCCAAACCGCTGCTGGCTTTGTCCTTTGGCTTGTTCCCATCTGCAGGCTGCTGGGAGGGGCTGTGGCTCATTGGTGGAGCCTCTGCCTGGCATGCAGAAGGTCCCAGGTTCAATCCCCAGCATCTCCTGTTCAAAGGATCAAGCAGCAAGTGATGTGAAAGAGCTTTAACGAACACCCTCAAGAGCTTCTGTTGGTCAGAGCTGGGACTGTGGCTCAGTGGCAGAGCATCTGCTTGGCATGCAGAAGGTCCCTGGTTCAATCCCTGGCATCCCCAGTTAGAAGAATCGAGCAGCAAGTGATGAGAAAGAGCTTTAACTACAACCCTCAAGAACACTGCTGGTCAGAGTTGAAGCAGTGGCTCAGAGAAAGAGCTTTAACTAAGACTCTTGAGAACTTCTGCTGGTCAGAGCTGAAGCTGTGGCTCAGTGGCAGAGCATCTGCTTGGCATACAGAAGGTCCCAGGTTCAATCCCCAGCGTCTCCAGTTAAAAGGATCAAGCGGCAAGTGATGAGAAGGAGCTTTTAACTAAGACCCTCAAGAGCTTCTATTGGTCAGACCTGGGGCTCAGTGGCAGAGTATCAGCTTGGTATGCAGAAGGTCCCTGGTTCAATCCCCGGCATCTCCCGTTAAAAGGATCAAGCAGCAAGTGATGAGAAAGAGCTTTAACTATGACCCTCAAGAGCTTCTATTGGCCAGAGTTGGTGCCATGGCTCAGTGGTAGACAGGGCTATTTTGGGGCAGGAACGCACAGGAACGGAGTTCCGGCTGGCTCCCAAGTTGGCCACGCCCAGCAGGAACTCATTAGCATAACAGGCCACACCCAACAGCAGAAACTCATTCGGATTGGCTACATTAGGGGTGTGTGGCCTAACATGCAAAGGAGTTCCTGCTACAAAAACAGGCCCTGGGTTTTGACAACAAACAAGGTAAACAGAATAACAAGCAAAAGGTGGGTGTGGCTGGATGAGCACACTTCTGGTAACATGGGGGTGCGGCCTAATATGCCAATGAGCTGTGCTGTCAGGGGAGGCCAAACTTGCTTAACGTAAGAGCCATAGAGAATAAACATCAGCAGTGTTCCCTCTAAGCTGAGTTAGTGTGAGCAAGCACACAGATTTTTAGCCTCCGGCTGACACGTTTTTGTTTTCCTTCAGGAAGGAGGGCTCCAGAGCAGACTAATTTCTGCAGCAGCCCAATCGCTCGCTCACAGCTTTCACGTCAGTCGCTCCCAAAGTAGAATCTTTGCTCACAGGACTCCACAGCTTCGAAGGGAGCATTGCTGGGGGAGTGGGGAGGAGGGTAGTTATTAATCCCCTGCGTTGTACAGGAGGCTGGACTAGATGACCTTTGAGGTCCCTTCCGGCTCTACGTCCCGATGCCTTTGGGGGCCTGGGCCCTGTCCCCTTTCTGAAGCATATGCCAGCCCTCTGAGGCCCCGGCTGGTGCATCTCTAGCTGCCGTCTCACCCTTGCACCTTTCTCCGGATCACCTGGGCCGAGCTGCCTCCTCTGGAGCAGGTGGGGAGGCTGCCCCACCTCTGGACAGTGACGGTGGCCAGCTGGACATTCTCAGCCTCACCCTCCCTCTGAGGCTGCTCACTCTGGGTTGGGAAGTTCCTGGAGATTTGGGGGAAGAACTCATTTGTTTCGAGGGCCAGGTCTGGCATAAATGAGACCTTCTTGGCCGTGCTCCCTCTAAGCTGTGGAATCTCATGAGCAAAAATTCTACTTGGTGACTGGCATTAAAGCTGTGAGCGAGCAATTTGGCTACTGCGTAAATTCGTTTGCCCTGGAGCCCTCCTTCCTGAGCGAAGACAGAAATGTGTCCGCCGGAGGCTAAAAAACGGTGAGCTAGCTCACACTAGCACAGCTTAGAGGGGACCTTCTTGTTGGGCCGGGCCATGTGTGTCATAAAATGTAATGCCAGGTAGCTGAGATATACACTTTATAAAGGACACAAACACAAAGCCCAGCAGGAACTCATTAGCATAATAGGCCACACCCCTGACAGCACAGCTCATTAGCATATTAGGCCACACCCCACATGTTACCAGAAGTGTGGTCATCCAGCCACACCCACCTTTTGCTTCTTATTCTGTTTACCTTGTTTGTTGGGAGACAATGTGTTCCCACACCACCACCCCTTTTTGGTTCGTGTTCCTCTGTATGTGTTTGCCTCCTTACGCAAGGCAGAAAGTGCAATGGAAACGCTGAATGCGGGCTAGAGACACTCCAAGCAAAGGTCTCCCTTATATTGTTTATTATCAAAGGCTCAGTATTCAGTTTTCCTGGCAGAAAAACAGCTAGACGCTGTATCAACTTGACACATAATACACATCTATTTCAATAACTATAGATAGTAAACACATACACAAAAATTGAACATGCAGACAACAGTATCCCACCCCAAAAGCATGCAGAAGCAAAGAGATCTCTTTGGGCTGGCTCCCACTTCTCAGGAGTGCTCTGAGCTTCAGGAGCCAATGAAATCCTGCTGGAGACCCACCAATATTTATACTCCAGGATCAAAGAGTTTCCTTGGATAATCCTCTCACAGCTCTTTTTGTAGCAGGAGCGTCTTTGCATGTTAGGCCACACACCCCTAATGTAGCCAATCCTAATGAGTTTCTGCTGTTGGGTGTGGCCTATTATGCTAATGATTTCCTGCTGGGCGTGGCCAACTCGAGAGCCAGCCGGAACTCCGTTCCTGTGCATTCCT
>NW_015166425.1:545790-558217 GCF_001447785.1 Gekko japonicus
TGTCCTCACAGAGGAGGGAGAACATGTACCTGAATAAAACTTGGTCTTAAAGGTACCACTGGACTGTTTTGGATTGCTAGCTGGGTGGGGGGGAACGTGCAGTTCTGTCCTCACAGAGGGAGAGCTTGTACCTGAATAAAACTTGGTCTTAAAGGTACCACTGGACTGTTTTGGATTGCTAGCTGGGTGGGGGGGAACGTGCAGTTCTGTCCTCACAGAGGGAGAGCTTGTACCTGAATAAAACTTGGTCTTAAAGGTACCACTGGACTGATTTGGATTACTAGCTGGGGGGGCGGGAACGTGCAGATCTGCCCTCATAGAGGAGGGAGAGCTTGTACCTGAAGGTGGGCCGGGGGGGGGGCCCTCTGCAACTTACCTGGCTGCTTCTTGCTCCTCATGGCCCAACTGAGGGCTGCTGGGAGCAGGAGGCGGGGCTTGTTGCTAGCTCTCTGAAGTCAATCCCATAAAATTCAGTTGGGTTTACTCCTGAATAAAGATTTTATTATTGGGATTATTTTTTTTAATGAGAAATTACAGAGGCTTTCCCTCACCGCCATTAATACGGTGATACAGGGGGGGGGATGATACGGGGGGGGCAGGAACAGCCCCCTGCATTTTTCTCCTTGTAAATCTTTTCCCTATTTCTGATAAGACAAAGGAATAGATGAAGACACTCCCCGAATAGATGTCTCAGTAGCATGGGACAAGGGAAAGGGGGGGGCAGGCTAAGTCAGAGGAAGCCCCCCCCGTGCTTGTTTCCCTGCAGCCTAGTCCCTTTAATGGAATCCACTCAGTGTGGCAAATGTGTCCCCTGGGCCCATAAACACACAGACATTTCATGGGGAGAAGACATCAGCGAAAGGGGGCGGGCGGCTACGCATGCCAGGTCCCCATCGTGGTATTGAGAATCGTTGGGTGGAGCCTTGTGATGTCACGGGTGCGTGTGTGTGTGGGGGTCCAGCGATGTTACCGGGTGGGGCCCCGGTGATGTCACAATGATGACTGACATCAGTGGTTGTGCTTCCGCGTGGCACTGAGTGTGCGTAACCAATCAGGCGCCTTGGAAGAGATGGGCTGTTTACCAGACGGAGGGATAAAAAATAATGTGGAAATTAAGTCAGCACTAAATGCAAAATGCAGTTGAGCTTTTTGAGTGCCAATTAGTGCCTCCTCTCTCCGATTTCCATTAACTGTGTTGGGGAACGGGAGAGTCGGGAGTCGGCTCTTTAATTGCTAAAATGGGAGATTCCTAAGGTACGCCAGCCTGCAGATCCCGTCCTCCAACCTGGAAACTGCTTCCTGAAAACAGTCAGATAGATGTCTGCCGTTATGGGGTAGCGAGGGGAAAATACTCTGCACGTGTGCAGAGGCCTTGCAGTCTCTGCATTCAGAGAAGGGATTGGCCTTGGCTCTGTTTTATGAGATCTTCCTAAAGAGCTTGCTAAAGCGGCCTGAATCTTACCTCCCCTGCCCTAGTAGATAATACTGCCTTTATTTATTTATTTAGCCGAAAGGGCTCTGAGCGGTTTACATAGTACAATTAACCTTCTAACTAGGGCCACATAGTGTTGGGGAGGGGAATGCCTACCAGGCACCCTATCGGCTAGCGGTTCTTCGGTGGCTTGTCTCTCTCCTGCTTCTGCGTGGTGGCTTGGCTCTGTAGCGGCTCCTGCTGGGTTGGTTCTGTTGCCTGCGGCTACGTGATGCTCACTGCGCCGGCCTCTGTCCTGGTTGGCTCCAGCCGAGCCCATGCCGTCACGCCGCCGGACCTTCGGACCAATCCCCGCTCGCCTGCTCGATGTTACGACCGCCATCCTCTGCTGGACTACCGGGTCGCTCCGCCGTTGCCGACACGACCGCTCCTTCCTGTTGCCGCTCTACAGAAGGCAGGTGCCCCCCTGCACCTAAGGCAGGTACCCATTTATCTACTTGCAAGCTTTCGAACCGCTGGGTGGGCGGGAGCTAGGACAAGGGCCGGGAGCTCACCCCAGCCGCGGTGGGACTCGAACAGCATAGATTTAACTTTGCAGGCTCTTTACTGCCTGCACCACCGCTCCCCTTGAGAGCAGTGTTCTCTCTAAGCTGAGTTAGTGTGAGCTAGCTCACAGTTTTTTAGCCTCTGGCTCACACATTTTTGTTTTAGCTCAGGAAAGATGGCTCCAGAAAACACTAATTTATGCAGTAGTCAAATTGCTCGCTCACAACTTTAATGCCAGCAGCTCACAAAGTAGAATTTTTGCTCGCAAGACTCCATAGCTTAGAGGGGACACTGCTTGAGAGGTATTATTTTCTGGAATGGGATGCCTCTCTTTGTCTTAACATGGAAGGTGACCTCTGACCCCTCCTCTCTCTCTCCCTTTGTCTTCTCACTCTTCACACATGGCCTTCCCTGGAGGCGCATGTCTCTGCAGGTATTTCCTGTAGAGACAACGCTCTCAGACTCCTACACACACGATGCCGGACAAGCTGGCCATTTGGGATGGGGAAAGGAGTCCTTAGATCAGGGTTCTTTCTCTTTCTTTGACTGCAACCTGAACGTGAACTGGACTGACTCAAATAAATCTAAGGGTGCGTTCAGACGGGCCGTTTAGTCTGCTTTCGGCACGCTTCAGTAACGGATTTTATATCCACGTTCAGACACCCAACATCTGAGCACCGTCCCCAGTTGTCGCTTTCTGGCTCAAACCCCCTTTAAAACGGAGTATTTTGTTACCAGGTCCCCAAGTGGTGTTTTCCTGATTCTCCCGCTCTAGCCGCACTTTTCTGACGTCTGATCGCTCCTGCGGTGTCGAGCCACTTCCGGTTTAAACCCCCTCCCCGCTCGAAAGCTGCCCGAGGCTTCTGCTTTTCGCCCACCATTTTTAAAAAAGTGTTGGCGGTGTGCGCATAGGCGGAACTCCGCCACCACGTTTAGAAAACCAACATTTAAAGGGTCACTTGTTTTAGCGTTTAGATGAATCTGGGATCTCATGGAGGCCATTTTCGGGTCAAACATTTAAACGGAAGTCATTTGTTGGAGGGGTTGGACTGATTCGCCCTGGTGGTTCTGCGCATGCACCATGATAGTTCCCCCCTTCTACAGAGGGGCACCTATGCGCATGCGCAAACTGAAGAATTTAAAATAAAAAAACGCCGACCCACGTTTCCACGTGTCAGTAGTGTACACGCCGGGGAGCGACGTGACTGCGTGGTGAGGTAGGATAAGGGAGGTAAGTGTGATTGCGATTATCCAGATCAAATATAATCCAGTTAGAACCAGAGCAGTTTAACCCGCTCTCAGCACACCGTCTGACCGCACCCTCAGTGTACCTTTTTATGCAAAGTATTTCTTGGGAGATTTATTGACTGCACTCTGTATCGTGCTTCTATGACTGGGCGAAACTTGGCTACAATAACCAAATGTCCCAATATAAATGAATCTGACTCTAGGGTTGCGGTGTTCATCTCTGTTTCAAAGCCGAAGAGCCAGCGCTGTCCAAAGACGTTTCCGTGGTCATGTGGCCGGCATGACTAAACACCGAGGCACACGGACCGCTGTTACCTTCCCACCAAAGTGGAACCTATTTATCTACTTGCAATGTCTTGCTTTCGAACTGCTAGGCTGGCAGGAGCTGGAACTAGAGACGGTAGCTCACTCCGTCATGCGGCACACTCGGGTCTCGAACTGCTGAACTACCAACCTTCCACAGCCTGCAGTTCAGCGTCTTAACCGCTTGAGCCACATCTGCATTAATTGCGGATACAGATAGATAGATAGTATATATATTGGTCCTCGCCTGGAGCCTACAATGTGGGGAGGGCGGGCTAGAAGTCTAATGAAATAAATAAATAAAATCTTGCTGACGTTCTTTTCCTAGCCTGATATTGTATGAATTTTTTAAAAACATTTTTATGCTGTGTTTCCACCAAATCTAGGGTCCTCAAGGCCCTTTGTTTATTTACTGTATAGTCTTTCTTTGTTGGGATATTTGGTTAATATAGCAGAGTTTTGTCCAGTCGTAAAAGCCTGACACTGAATGCAGTAAATAAATCTCCCAAGAAGTATATTACAAGAAAAGGTAAATTTATGTTTATTTGAGTAGATCCAGAAGAATAAAGTCTGAGTCCAGTGGCACCTTTAAGACCAACAAAGTTTAATTCTGGGCAGGGTCTTTTTTTGTAGAAAAAGCCCAGCAGGGACTCTTTAGCACCCAACTCATTAGCACCCCCAACAGCAGAAACTCATTAGCATATTAGGTCACACCCACACACTGCATCTCATTAGCATATTAGGCCACACCCCAGTGCCTTCCCTTGGCTTGCCTGGGCGCCCCGTGGCTGTGGAGAGCCTGGCCAAGCCGGCCCTTGGACAGGCCGGGGAAGGCACGGGGAGGCATTGAAATGCCTCCCCGATCCTTCCAGGCCCTCCCCCGGCCCGCCCGCCTCGGAGTTGCTGGGGGTGGTCGCTCGAGTCCAGGCCTTCCCTCTGTAGCCACGCACGCAGAGCTTTTGGCTGTAGTGGGCGTGGCCAACTCTGAAGCCGGCCGGAACTCTATTCCTGTGCACTCCTGCCCCAAAATAGCCCTGATTCTGGGTATAAGCTTTTGTGTGCATGCACACTTCGAAAGCTCATACCCAGGATTAAACTTTGTTGGTCTTAAAGGTGCCACTGGACTCAAACTTTGTTCTGTTGCTTCCGGCCAACACGGCTAGCCACCTGAATCTATCAAGTAGATCCAGTTCATGAAATTGAGCAAACTCCGGAGGTCGGCGGAAGACAGGAGAGCCTGGCGTGATTTGGTCCATGGGGTTGTGAAGAGTCGGACTCAACTGTGCGACTTAGGGTTGCCAGGTCCGGGTTGGAAAATACCTGGAGACTTTGGGGGTGGAGCTGGGAGAGGGTGGGGTTTGGGGAGGGGAGGGGCCTCAGCATGGCACAAGGCCACAGAGTCCAACCTTCCAAGCAGCCGTTTTCTCCAGGGGAGCGGATCTCTGTCAGTTGTGAAAGCGGGAGATCCCCAGGCCCCACCTGGAGGCTGGCAACCCTAGTGCGACTGAACAACGACGACAACAACAAAGATCCAGTTCACATTCAGGTTGCAGTCAAAAGGAGGGAAAGATGCCTAATCTAAGGAGTACTTTCCCTGTCACAAATTGCCAGCTTGTCCGGAATCACGTGTGTGGAAGTATGAGGGCATTATCTCTACAGGAGAGACCGGCAGAGACATGTGTCTGCGCGGAAGGCCATGTGCAGAAAGGGAGATGTAATATATTCAGAAGCTGCCATGAATGCATTAAGATGTATGTGAAACATCTCATAGGGAAGCAATGTTAAGCTTCGTCTTGGGCAGGGATTCAAGCCCAAGACAAATGCGTCCAATCACATTCAAGCAAGCTGCAAGCGGGAACGTTTGTGATTGGCCCTTATACGCTCAACTGTATTGGTTGTTATCTGTATAGTAGGCGTGGCTATATTAGCCGGGAAATGTTTAAATACCGAACCGCTACTATGGTCAAGCTGTTCAGGCTATCAGATGTTGTACCGTGTTGGAGAAGTGTTCGTGTTGAAGATTAAACTTGAGTTTTTGCTGAAATCACTCTCCGACTATTTGTTAAGCGCTGGACTTAACAGGAGAGGACAAAGTCAGAGAGAGGGAGGAGTCTGAGGGCAGCTCCCAGGTTAAGACAAAGAGAGGCATCTCATTCAAGGAGATAACATCTCTACACCCTCAGAGTGATGTAGCCCCCCCCAATGTGGAAGCATGCTGAGTCGCTCTGTTATGTACACCTTATGTAGATAGCCTGAAGGGAGATTGAGCCTGAGCTTCAGTCACAAGCTCCATAGACTCCCAGTATCCTAAAACCCACAACCTGATTGGCTGATGTTGTGGAACGGACCAACCAAGAAAGACTATGACTTTCGGTGGGAACAAACCCTATTGGTCTTAAGCGCTCACTCATGATTGGACCTTAGTATTCTAGGGGTGTGGTTTAGCTAGTTCCAAATTGTATACAAGTTGGGATTGTTCTGTGTGTTGTTGTTGTGTTCTGAGCTGAATAAAGAGATCACTTTGAGAAAAACTGCCTCAAGCCCAGGGCTATTTTTGGGCAGGAACGCACAGGAACTGAGTTCCGGCTGGCTCCTGAGTTGGCCACGCCCAGCAGGAACTCATTAGCATAATAGGCCACACCCAACAGCAGAAACTCATTAGGATTGGCTACATTAGGGGTGTGTGGCCTAACATGCAAAGGAGTTCCTGCTACAAAAAAAGCCCTGGGTTTTGACAACAAACAAGGTAAACAGAATAACAAGCAAAAGGTGGGTGTGGCTGGATGACCACACTTCTGGTAACATGTGGGTGTGGCCTAATACGCTAATGAGTGGTGCTGTCAGGGGGGTGGCCTAATATGCTAATGACTTTCTGCTATTGGGTGTGGCCTATTATGCTAATGAGCTCCTGCTGGGCTTTTTCTACAAAAAAAAGCCCTGCCAAGCCCAGTATATAATACGCTCACTCCAGCATTTCTGCCTGATGCTCAAAGTGGACAATGACTGCTGCAAACAAGACAGTAAGAGCAGTCAGATACGCAGGACTAACAACATTCAAGAATGCACTAGCGCAGGCAGCAGCATTCGAAGACCGGAGCACGAGGCAGCAAAACATTCTATTCCGTACTGAAGTAACAGAGCTGGGATAAAGCCACATTACGAAGTTAGAGGACAGCAGTTTTTAAAAAGCACTGAATAATTTAAAGCAATGAAGACTATCTAAAATCCCACGGACGGCTTCCGGTCTGGCTTCCGCGAATGGCGGACGCATCCTCGGGGCGCTCCCGAGGGTGTCTCGCCCGCCCGCGGCCAAGGGGGGAATCCGCGCGAGCAGAGACCCAGACGAGCCCCAGAGAGGGGGCTCTGACCCGGGGCGCAGCAGGCGGGAGCCTCTTTCTCGGCCAAACGGTCGGAAATTGAGTATCCCGCCATGCCCCAATGGACCTTGCCGTGCAAGCGACCCCGAACGGGGTTTAGCGGAGCCACCAGATGTCACCGAGTGATGAAGCGAATAACTGATTAAAAAGAAAAAGAGCGAACAAACGATGAAAAAGAAGAAGAGCGGCTGAAACTGTGAGTTGTCGAACACGGAGAAAAAGAGTTAAGCGCGATCCCCCCCCCCAGCGAAAAGATTTAAGGGAGGAGGAGGGGAATCCTTCACTCTCGTAAACAGAGATTTCTAGCGAAGAAAAGGGGGGGGGAGAATGGAGTATGAGAAAAGAAGTGGTTCCTTTTGGTGCACTGTGAGAAAAAGCTATAAGATTCTCGTTTTTTAAATGCACTGTACGAACTTTAATAAAAGTAAACAAAAAAACAAGATGTCGGATCTGGACTGTAAAACTAGCGAACAAGAAAGGAAGGTGGGCGTTCTATTTGTCGAAGAGCCGGCTGTTTAATAACCAGACTGTGAACGACTGTGACCTTGACTGGGAATTTTGAGAAATGTAGAACTGTGACAAGCGAGAAAGTGCCCTAAAAAGCACTTTTAAAAGTCAACAGTTGCGGAGAAAGGGTCTAGCTGAGAGAATGGCAGCGTTTAAACTTAAAAGCGAAAGAAAAAGGATAAATCCATTCTCAAAGCCAAAGATCTTTCGAAAAGGCACGACGGAACAAGGATTGCAGCATTGGCAGTTTGTAAAAAGAGAAAACAGCGACTCGGAGGAGGAGCCGAGAAGCCGGAGAGAAGCAAGCGGAGGAAGTTCCTTGCAGAAGCTGGAGGTTAAAAGAAACCAGCCCGCAGAAAATCGGTTCGAAATGCGCTTTGAAAAGACTTTGTTAACAAGGCACCAATGGGACACTACTAACATATTAACATAGACAATGTATTTAACCGGTTTGAAGAAAGAAGTTTGACAACACACTCAAGAAGAAAAAGAAGAAAAGATTTATATCACTAACAGATTAATTTACTAGTTAAAACATCACTCAACTTTCTCTTGATCCCACTATATACCTTCCCCCTTTCTAATTAAGCGAAATATCTCTCCTTTTTAGGAGAGGGAATAAAGCTTTTAAATAAAAAATAAAATCCCACGGACTCTACATGAACTAGAACTTTATTCACTTAATTCAAATGCCTTTCTGAACAGTTTTGTCTTATTCAGGGGAACAATCGGTGTGTGGGAATCTTCCGGATTTTGTAAAAACTCCCTCCCAGACAGTGCCATTTGGCAGAATTACAGGAGTGTGGGAGACTCCCCCCCCTTTTGGGTATTCACGTGTTTTTACATGCATGCCTTTAAGCTGTGATTGACTTCTGGCGACCCCTTGTGGGGCTTGGACGTTCAGAGAAGTGGCTTGCTATTGCATGCCTCTGCGTCCTGGCCCTGGTATTCCTTGGAGGCTTAGCTACCGAGATCTGACAAGATGGAGCTTGCCTGGGATGTGTGAGCCTTCCTGACCTCTTCAGGTAGGCCGTTCCACCAGGGATATAGCCAGAAAATTCTGGTTGGTGGGGCATGGGGAAATCTGGGGGGGGTGCACCCCTGCCGCACCTGCCGCACCTGCTGCTCCTCTTGTAGCAGCAGAAGCAGCATCAGAAGGAAGCTTCCCTGACTGTGCCTGCGGTAATTTTGAAACACCCACATAAATCTTACATTTTTTTTAAAAAATGAATTTTTCAAATTTTTCCAGATTTTTTTTTAAAAAAGATTTGTCTGAGGGGGCAGTGCTCATATGTGGGGGGGCATTGCCCCCAAATGCCTCCTGGCCACGGGCCTACATTCCACCAATTGAGAGTCAAAATGAGAATGCTTGGGTACGCCCTGACCTGGATTGCCCAGGCAAGCCCGATCTCATCAGATCTGGGAAGCTAAGCAGGGTTGACTCTGGCAAGTCCTTGGATGGGAGACCTCCTTGGGATACCAGCAGTCGGGAGCCAGCGGCAGGCTTTATTCAGCCACCTCTCTGAATATCCTCCAGGCCCCCCAGTAGGGGTCAGTCACCAGAGGTCGCCTGACTTCCAGGTGCACACTCACTCACATGCGCGCGTACGCACGCACGCACACACACATATATAAAAAGAGAGAGAGAGAGAGAAAATGCTTGGGTATGGGCAGGGGTCATTTCATAGAAAAAGAGGGGCAGGAGCTCATTAGCATAACTCATTAGCATAACTTATTTGCATGTGCCACACCCCCTGACATCACCGGAAGTGTGTCAGAAGGCAACACCCACCACTCAGGCTCCACTGGACTGTTTTGGATTGCTAGCTATTGGGGGAACGTGCAGATCTGTCCTCGCAGAGGAGGGAGAGCTTGTACCTGAATAAAACTTGGTCTTAGAGGTGCCACTGGACTGTTTTGGACCGGGGGCCGGGGGGAGCTCTGCAACTTACCTGGCTGCTTCTTGCTCTGACTGAGGGCTGCTGGGAGCAGGGGGTGGGGCTTGTTTCATGTGCCCACCACTTGGGCTCTTTACTGCCGGAGCTCCGCTCCTGTGCACTCCTGCAGGAAATGACCCCTGGGTATGGGCAGGTATTGATCGGATCTGTTTGCCACATGGCACAGAAGGCTCTAATCTGATGAGTGGAGCTGCCGCTGTGGTGGGGTTGAGAACTTCTGGTTGGGAGATTCCTGGAGCATTGGGGGGTGGAGCCTGAGGAAGATGGAGTTTGGAGTGGGGCGGGACCTCAGCAGGGATTGGATGCCGTAGAGTCCACCCTCTGAAGCTGTCCTTTCCTTCAGGGGAACTGACCTCTGTAGTCTGGAGATTGATTGTAACTCTGGGAAAACTCCAGGCCTCACTTGGAGGCTGGCAATCCTACCCATTGGAGCATATCAGAAGAGGCAGCCCCCAAAGTATGAAAGTCCTAGGCCATGAAGGGCTTTGTAGCCCAATGCTCCCTCTAAGTTGTGGAGTCTTCTGAGCAAAAATTCTACTCTGTGAACTCCTGGCATGAAAGTTGTGAGTGAACGATTTGGCTACTGCATAAATTAGTTTGCTCTGGAGCCATCCTTCCCGCTAAGACAGAAATGTGTGAGCCGGAAGCTAAAAAACTGTGAGCTAGCTCACACTAACTCAGCTTAGAGAGAACACTGGCTGATACCCAGTGTCTTGAATTGTATTCGGAAACTCAATCAGTAACCAACGTAGTGACTGCAGAATAGGCTAATGTGCAACCCCTGCCTAACTACCAGTAGAAATCAAGTTCTGGCATTCTGTACCAGCTGGAGCTTCCGAGTATTCTTCAAGGGCAGACCCACATAAAATGCATCTCAGTAGTCTAGGCAAGAGATTACCATAGCTTGGATCAGTGTGGCCAGATCAGCCCGTTCCACATAAGGAGCATCTTCTCAGCAGCTTTGCTCATCTGGGCAGGGCCTTCTGCAGAGTCTTCTGTGAGCAGGCGAAATCAACAACTGCCCCTACATGTGTCTTCTCTGTGGTGGCTCCTACCTTACGGAATGGGACTGTGGTCTTTACTAGTGTGTGTAGTTCGCTGAAACTAGCATTCTACTACGTAAGTTTTGCATAATTTAATGTGTTATGCTAATACTTACGCTTTGCTTCAGTTCTGTTTTTAGACTTCTGGTTGGTTCTACAACCCTCATTCCTGTTGCACTGTTTATTGACTGTTTCGTCCTGTCAACTGTATTGATGCTATGTAATCCGCCATGAGTCTAAGTGAGAAAGGCAGACTGTAAATAAATAACAAATGAACTTCGCTTTGTTGGTTGTTTGCCTCAGTTGTAATTTTGTGTCTCTTTCTAACCAGTTGCAACAGCACAGACCTTTCATGCAGTAATTCAGAGCAAGAGGTATCAGTTATCAGACACTGTTAAATAAACAAAATATTGCACGAGTGCTGATGTTTTAAGGATGTTTTTATTTTAAGTAAAACAACCTTTGTGTTTGTGTCCTTTATAAAGTTGATATCTCCGCTACCTGGCATTACATTTTATGACACACATGGCCTGGCCCAACAAGGTCTCCTTTATGTCAGATCCGGCCCTCATCACAAATGGGTTCGACACCCCTGTTGTAGGAGAACTAATCTCTGTAGTTCCAGGGGATCCCCAGGTTCCATCTGGAGACTGGCATCCCTACCTGTATACAGATATGTGTAAAAACGAACAAGAGTCTTGTGACTTGACTCTGGTTGTACACTTTCATGTACCAGAGTCCTCTGCTTCAGAGACAGGGATGCCAGCCTCCAGGTGGGACCTGGGGATCCCCTGGAATTACAGTTTGTTTATCTCCAGACTACAGAGATCAGTTCCCCCGGAGAAGAAGGACGTTTTGGAGGGTAGAATCTGTGGCATTCTACCCCACTGAGGGCCGTGTCCTCTCCAGGCTCCATCCCCAAATCTCCAGGAATTTCCCAGCCTGGATCTGGCAACCCTATCCCCCCATCTCCTGCTAGTGGCCGAAGGGGACCTGGCAATCCCTAAAGGGACACTAAACGCAAATAGAGTGGAGCATCATTATGTGAAATTCAAACCTAGTTAATAAAAGCAGAGAGACCATTAACCAGTTGTGCTGTGCTAGTTAGCTGCTAGGTGGGGGGAGTCCCAGCGCCCACGACACTCTGCCAAACGAATGTACGTGTGTACGTATATGTATTATTCACACTTCCTTTTCTCCACTCAATTCCTGAATTTCCTCAGCTACGCCGAAGCCTTCTTGGCGTGAGTCTGGTTGGCGGGAGTGCCTTTGGCTCCTCTCCCTGCCACTCCTGCCAGTCTGACTCACACCAAGGGGGCTTGGGCCTAGTTCAGGCAGACGACCAGGCCAGAGGCCCAATAACAACTGTGCTTTTTGACACTTTTATGAGGGGGGGAGGGATAAACCCATTTTTTTGAATGGCCCATTTTATGAGGGGGGCAACAAGGGCTACTACGGTGGCCCGTAAGGGCTAAAGTGAAATCGAGGGGGCAATTTTGCTTCCCCCCCCCTTTTCTTTTTCCCCGCCGACACATCCATGAGGCCACCGGTTACCCGGATGTGGCGGCTAAACGGGACCCATTAAAAAGGCGCCCCGCGGGGAACTCCGCCGCCGCTCGTTGGCCTCCCCCGACGTCACTCAAATCCCGCTGTTGCCCAATAGGAACTGCGAGGCGGGAGCCTCCGAGCCTTCTCCCGAAGTCCATTGGTGAGCACCCACGTCGCTCCTCCCGGCGGTCCAATGGGCGTCGTAAACTGGCGTCGGGAGGCGGAGCATGCCCGGCGGGCCCGCTGCCCAATCAGGAGCATTGTTTGTAGTGGGTGCCGGCTCCGGCGGCGGCTGCTGGTGTCGGTGGCGCCGCGTCTGCTGTCCGCCGCCTCTACCCCCCCCGCCCGACCCGCAGGACCCCCGACCGCACCCCCCGCCAGGTGAGAAAGGTGGGGGGCAGAGGAGGGGGCGGGGCTGCGGCGGTGATTGATGGGGGCGTGCCCAGTGGGGGGTCCCACGGGGGG
>NW_015166425.1:558843-601723 GCF_001447785.1 Gekko japonicus
GGGGGGGGGGGAGATCAAATTAGGGATGGATGTAGGTCTTTGGGTTAGGATGTTAGGGTTTCGAAAGCCCCTTCGTCCCTTTTGGGTCTCCATCTCTGGGCAACGCTTATCGTGCTCGGGAGCCTTCAGTGGAGTTTAGGGGGCAGGGTCCAATGAGGATAGGTCTAATTTATTATTTGGGGGTTTTTTTTGCATCCTTAACATCCAGTGTCTTGGTAGGGTGTGAAATGTATAGGGCACATCTGTTGTGAGTTGTGGGGATGCTCTTCCAGCAGCTGTGAATCACGCTGGGGCATGTTTGGTTGGGGGGGGGGGGAACCTGCAAAAACTCTTGGGTCCCAACCAATGCTCCCTCTAAGCTGTGGCGTCTTGTGAACAAAAATTACACTTTGTGAGCAATGTTCCCTCTAAGCTTTGGAGTCTTATGGGCTAACATTCTCCTTTGTGAGCTACTGGCATTAAAGTTGTGAGCGAGCGATTTGGCTTCTGCAGAAATTAGTTTGCTCTGGAGCCCTCCTTCCTGAGCTAAGACAAAAATGCGTGAGCCAGAGGCTAAGAAACTGTGAGTTAGCTCACACTAACTCAGCTTAGAGGGAACACTGTGAGCTACTGTGTGAAAGCTGTGAGCGAGCGATTGGGCCACTGCATAAATTAGTTTGCTCTGGAGCCCTCCTTCCTGAGCTAAGACAAAAATGCGTGAGCCAGAGGCTAAGAAACTGTGAGTTAGCTCACACTAACTCAGCTTAGAGGGAACACTGGCCCCAACTGTGACGGACATTGAAATAAATCCGCGTGGGGGTGTCGGCAGGGATGATCCTGAAGGTTGTGGGGTCAGAAGTAGGGGGGAATATGTGGGGTGTGTCATTTGGCTGAAATGAGACCTGAAGGGTGTTCTGGTAGATTTTGTGTGGAGGTGCGTGTGGGTCAGATGAGGGAAGGAGCTTTGATTTTAGGGCTGGGGGGCGGTTCTGAGTCACTGAAGATTTGGAGGAGGATATTTCCTAAACAGAAGAGGAATGCAAAGTTGTTAAAGGGGACTTAAAGCTTGAGGAAGATAACTTGGGGGAAGGGATCGTTTGCAGGGGCATGCTTTACTGTACATAAGAGACGCCAATGTTGGATCAGGCTAGTGGCCCATCCAGTCCAACACTCTGTCACACAGTGGCCAAAAATACCAGGTGATATCAGGAGGTCCACCAGTGGGGCCAGGACATGAGAAGCCCTCCCACTATTGACCCCCCCAAGCACCAAGATGACAGAGAATCACTTGCCCCAGAGTCCCTATCTATTGCAAAAGATTGAATGGTCTGATGAACCTTTGCGGGTCTTATTGTGCCCCTTGTATTGATGAGGACATTTAAGAATGATAAGAAGTATCAAATGGGCAGGTGCACCTTTGGGGAGTGTTTCAGTGGGGAATAGAATAACAGAAAAGCACCTGGGGGATGTTCTCTGCTGAATCTTGTGTGTGTGTGTGTGGGGTAGGTGGCTGGCCTGACTGATGCCGGGAAGGAATGGGCACGGGACGAATGGCTTGCCCCCTTTGCCAGGGGCGAGCCAGCCCGTTTGGCAGTTTCTCAGTTGGAGCACGTTGAAATGCATGAGCCCGGTGGGGGGGAATAGAAATGGGGGGGGGGGGGCAAGGAAATGGGGTTATATGAGTTTGCCTGGGTGGGTAGGGATGAAGCCGGGTGGTGGTGGTGGTGAGCACGTAAGGTGATGTAGGAATCATAGAATGCTGCCTTTAGGAGGCGGGGGAGTGGTCTTATAGGGAAACTGGATTTCAACCCTGATCAGTAGTTGGGGGTGCAAGTAGAGTGGGGGATTGACCCTGGCACACACACCCCACCCCGACTTTCCAATGCTCAGTACTCCTCCCTTCTCCATCCAGGGGCACATGGGAGAAGGCAACCCTTGCCCACAGGCTAGGGGCACAGCCTCCCTGGGCATCCTCTTCACCCTGTTGGAGGTGTGTGTGTGTGTGTGTATGGTGGGATGTGGATTCCACGGGAGGGGGCAGAGGGAATAGCTACTTCTTGGGGGCGACCGCCTTTGCTTCCCCCTTGGCTTCTGCCCGAATCCTTCCCCCCCCCTTGCAAATCGGCCACTTCTTCGCCTTCGAGTCATTCCTGTTAGCTCTGGAAATCGGAGGTGGGGGGGGGGAAGGAGGCGAGGGGGGTCTCGGCAGGCGTGGGCGCCCCCCTTCCCGTCCCACCCCCCCCACCCGCCGCCGCCGCTCCTCAGAGCCTGGAGTGAACCGCCTCACGACTCTGCTCCCTCCACCCACCCCACCGCCGCCACCTCGGCACCGCCGCCGCCTCCCATGTGGGTGGCAAGAATAGGCTTGTTACTGCTTTCTGGGGTTTGGGTTTTTTTATATATATGTTTTTTCTTTGGGGTGGGGGTGGGGGAGGAGGACGACACGCTGTTCCCTCGCCCTGGGCACATCCTTCCTTGCCAGCAGGGTGGGGGGGGTGGGGGTGGGGAGAGGAGCAGAGGTATGCCTGGAGAAGGCGTCTAATCCCAGGCACATGCCGGCGGGCAGCCTCCTCCTCCTCCTCCAGGAGGAGGGAGGGAGGGTGGTGCGTAGGGCTCCTTGTCCCCTCCTCCTCCTCCTCCGAGAGGACATTTTATTTGGAAGTGCTGCTTTCTTGTCTGTTCCTCTGCCGGAGCGGCGAGGGAATGCTTTCCGAGGCTTCGGCCAGAGATGGTGGGAATCGACGTGGGGGCGGGGCGGAGAGGCCGCTGCACGCCGGAGATGCTGGCATTATCGATCGCCTCCACCTGACTGTCATCGCGCCCCCCCCCCCTCGGGGAAGCGCTGCCCTGATCTGAGAGAGCTGGGCAAAGCGGAGGGTGGCGGCGGCGGTGGGGATCGGTGTTTGATTGGGTGCCAGGGCAGAGGTGGCTCCATTCCCCTCCCCCTGGCATCGGTGGCGGGAGGGGAAGGGGGCACGGTTGTTGTGACAAGCGACCATTTAGGGAACGCAGTTGCCGGAGACGGTCATTTTGGAAGAGGGGACCGCTCCTTGCTCTCTGGGGTGCACGGAGCAGCCTCCGCCTTCCCCGGAAGCATCCCCGATCCAAATAGGACCGTCCCCCCTCGGATCCGTGGGCGGATGGGGGAATCCGACTGGCCGGACCGAAAGCTTGGCGCACCAGAGCCCCGCCCTAGCCCCCGGGGAGAACAAGGAGCGTGGGCAGAGTTGCCCAATCGCTTCGCTGCCTCTGCCGGGCACAGAGGTGGGTCGCCCGCCACGCTGGGCTTTGGCACTCCTTGCCCCCCCCCCGCCTTCGTGGGAAGGCGCCAAACGGAGAGGCGATGGGAGGGAGGGAGGGAAGTTCACCCTCGTAGGTGTAAACTGGAAAAACCCATAAAAGTTTACCTTCACCTCTCACACAATCTGGGCCATTGTGCTCAGCGGGTTGCTCGGTCGGGAACCAGAAAATCGCCGGGAGCTGTTGGCCCGCGCCTTCCATGTGGCTGGTGATACCCCCCCCCCCAATGGCTGTGCTGTGGTCAGGTGCCTTTGGTGTTCTGCGTCTGTCTGAAGGGGACCCATGAGTTCAGAATCCTCCCTCTCCATCCTGGGTGGGCCGTTTAGAATTAGGGTTTAGGGAAATGCCTGCAGCATGGGATCACCACAGTCTCACACTGCGGAGCAAGAGGGATGTTCGTCTGTGTGTGTACACAGTGCCGAATCCCCATCCCCCACTACCAGACAGAAACGGGGTAGTTTGAATGGTAAGAACCCTCACTGATCCATCTTGGCTTTGTTGGTGGGTTGGTGCCCACTGCTCCGTCGTCCTCACCCCATCTGGTAAGCTCAGAATGTACAAGTAAAGGTTTCCCTTGCTCGAAAGCTAGTCGAATCCGACTCTAGGGGGCGGTGCTCATCTCCGTTTCCGAGTCGAAGAGCCAGCGCTGTCTGAAGATTTTTCCATGGTCATGTGGCCAGCATGACTAAACGCCGAGGCGCACGGAACGCTGTTACCTTCCCACCGAAGCTGTACTTATTTATGTACTTGCAGTTTCTTGCTTTCGAACTGTTAGGTTGGCAGGAGCCGGGGCCGGAGACGGGAGCTCACTCCGTCACGCAGCACTCAGGTCTCGAACTACCGAGCTACGGACCTTCCGGTCTGCAGCTCGGCGTCTTAACCTCTTAGCTACCGCGGCCCCCAGAATGTACAAAGATGCCCCTTATTTTGCATTCAGACTGGAAAAGAGGCATCAAGTCGCAGCCGATGCATGACGGCACCTCAAGGGGTTTTCGAGGCAAGAGACATTCAGAGGTGGTTGGCCATCGCCTGCCTCTGCGTAGCGACCCTGGACTTCATGGTGCTCTCCCATCCAAGCACTAACCAGGGCTGACCCTGCTTAGTTTTCAAGATCTGGCAAGAAAGGGCTAGCCTGGGCCATTCAGGTCAAGCTGAGTTCAGACTACTGGTCCGTATAACCCACTATCGTTTGCTCTGTCCGGTTTATAAACGTGATTGATCGAGGTTTATAAGATGATGCATGGGATAGAGCAGGTAGAGAAAAATACTTTTCTCCCTTTCTCACAATACAAGAACTCGTGGGCACTCCATGAAATTGCTGAGCAGTCAGGTTAGAACGGATAAAAGGAAGTCCTCCTTCACCCAAAGAGGGATTAACAGGTGGAATTCACTGCCATGGGAGGTGGCAGCGGATACAAGCATGGGCAGCTTCAAGAGGGAACTGGATAAACATATGGAGCAGAGGTCCATCAGTGGCTATTAGCCACAAGGTATAGAGAGGAATTCTCAGTCCAAAGCAAGGGATGCTCTGTATTATTGGTGCTTGGGGGGGGGGGTCAACAGTGGGAGGGCTTCTAGTGTCCTGGCTCCACTGGTGGACCTCCTGGTGGCACCTGGTATTTTTGGCCACTGTGTAACAGAGTATTGGACCGGATAGACCGTTGGCCTGATCCAATGGCTTCTCTTATGTTCTCTTACGTTAGGTTCTTGGTGCTTGGGGGGGGGCATCAGTGGGAGGGCTTCTAGTGTCCTGGCCCCACTGGTGGACCTCCTGGTGGCACCTGGTATTTTTGGCCACTGTGTAACAGAGTATTGGACCGGATAGACCGTTGGCCTGATCCAATGGCTTCTCTTATGTTCTCTTACGTTAGGTTCTTGGTGCTTGGGGGGGGGCATCAGTGGGAGGGCTTCTAGTGTCCTGGCCCCACTGGTGGACCTCCTGGTGGCACCTGGTATTTTTGGCCACTGTGTAACAGAGTATTGGACCGGATAGACCGTTGGCCTGATCCAATGGCTTCTCTTATGTTCTCTTACGTTAGGTTCTTGGTGCTTGGGGGGGGGCATCAGTGGGAGGGCTTCTAGTGTCCTGGCCCCACTGCTGGACCTCCTGATGGCACCTGGTATTTCTGGCCACTGTGTGACAGAGAGTGTTGGACTGGATGGGCCACTGGCCTGATCCAACATTGGCTTGTCTTATGTTCTTGTGGAGAGATCCTGGAAACAGCAGCTGCTATATCCTCACGTGCACAGTTTTAGGAGCGAGACACTTGTAGCTTGCTACTTGGACAAACAAACGCGCACGTTAAACTGCCTCATACTGAACCCTGCTCTCGGTCTACGGTATTGTCGGCTCTGACCGGCAGCCGCTCTCCAGGGTCTCCGTCGCCTTGTCTGCTTACCGGATCTTTTTTAGCTGGAGAGCCAGGGTTCCCTCTAAGCTGAGTTAGTATGAGCCAGCTCACAGTTTTTTGGCCTCTGGCTCACACATTTTTGTCTTCGCACAGGAGGGATGGCTCCAGAGCAAACTAATTTATGCAGCATGAGCCAAATTGCTTGCTCACACAACTTTAATGGCAGTAGCTCACAAAGTAAAGTTTTTGCTCACAAGACTCCACAGCTTAGAGGGAACATTGCTGGAGACATGCGGGTGTTTGTGTGTTGAACCAGCGGGGACCACCTTCCTTCCGCACGCCGAGCAGACGCTCTACCACTGTGTCACCGCCCACGCAGCGTAGCACTCCCATCCGCAGACTGCTCTCCCGGGGAGCGAAAGCTTTTTATCCGAGGCGTTGGGAAACTCTCTGGGCCCATCCTGGGAGGGTCACCGCAGAGATCTGGCATTGAGTGGGAGGGCCCGGGAGGCGAAAGGAGTTGAGCAGCCGCCCTCCTGAGCGGGAAAAACCGGGATAGAGATTTTCGTACAGGGCTGCAAAATAAATCTGCCGGAGTTCCCACGTGACTTCCTTTGCGATGGGCGAGGGGTGGGGTTTGGCCACGAGCCCCTTCAGCAGTGCTCCCTCTAAGCTGCGGAGTCTTGCGAGCAAAGATTCTACCTGGTGAGCCGCCGGCATTAAAGTTGTGAGCAGGTGATTTGGCTGCTGCATAAATTAGTCTGCTCTGGAGCCCTCCTTCCTGAGCGGAGACGACGACGCGTGAGCCGGAGGCTAAGAAACTGTGAGCTAGCTCACACTAACTCAGCTTAGAGGGAGCACTGGTGGGGTTTGGCTCTGAGCAGTGTTCCCTCTAAGCTGAGCGAGTGTGAGCTAGCTCACAGTTTTTTAGCCTCCGGCTCACACATTTTTGTCTTCGTTCAGGAAGGAGGGCTCCAGAGCAAACTAACTTATGCAGCAGCCAAATCGCTCGCTCACAAACTTCAATGCCAGTAGCTCACAAAGTAGAATTTTTGCTCACAAGACTCCACAGCTTAGAGGGAGCGTTGCCCATGAGCCTCTTCAGATTCCATCTGGAGTGGCAAGGATCTCCTGCCTGATTCTTCCCATCCCTCTTTCTGTCCTTCTCTTCCTCCACGGAGCTCAGGGCTACTCATTTCATTTCCCACGCCTTTCTCCCCAGCGGGGGACCCAACGTGGTTTGGCATGGTTCTCCTCTCCTCAGTTTTATCCTCCTAACAGCCCTGCGAGGGAGGGCTGGCCTGAGATCTGTGACTGGCTCGAGGTCCCCCTGCAGACATCTACAGCAGAGCGGGGATTTGAACCTGGGTCTCCCGGATCGGGGTCGAGTGCTCTGACCAGTGCGCCACTTGGCTGTCTCCCCTTCCGTGTTTTCCTAACGACAGCCCCGTGGAGTAGATCAATCGGAGAGTGACTGTCCCGAGGGCACTTCACTGTAAGGGAAGCCCGTGGCCAGGAGGGAATTTGAACCTGGCTCTTTTGCAGGCATAGTCCAGCATTCTGCCCCCCCCCCCCCCCCCCCCACCCGTGCTTTTTAACCCGTTCCATTGCTGACTGTGGGAGAAGAAGAAGAGATTGGATTTATACCCCGCCCTTCACTACCCAAAGGTGTCTCAGAGCGGCTTACAAACTCCTTCCCCTTCCCCTCCCCACAAGAGACACCCTGTGAGGTAAAAGAAGAAGAAGGAGAGATTGGATTTATACCCCGCCCTTCACAACCCAAAGGTGTCTCAGAGCGGCTTACAAACTCCTTTCCCTTCCCCTCCCCACAACAGACACCCTTTGAGGTAGGCAGGGCTGAGAGAGCTCTGACACAAACTGCTCTTTTTCCAAGGACAGCTGTGCCAGAGCTTGTGACTGACCCAAGGTCACACCAGCAGGTGCAAGTGGAGGAGTGGGGAATCAAACCCGGTTCTCCCAGATTAGAGTCCGCGCACTTAACCACAACACCAAACTGGCGGAGGGATCTCTTCTCCTTCCCAGGACCTTCACGTGCTGCTTCCCCGCAATCCCAGCACCCATACAGAACCTGAGGATTAAGGTTGCCAGATCTGGGTTCTGAAATACCTGGAGATGTGAGGGGTGGAGCCTGGGGAGGGGAGGGGCCTCGGGAGGGTGTCATGCCCTGCAAGTCCACCTTCGAAAGCAGCCGTTTCCTCCAGGAGAAGTGGAATAAATGTTTTTAACGAATAACAAATAGGTAATTTACGTAGCCCGGAGACCAGTCGTGACTCAGGTTGCATCTCCAGCCTCCACCTGGAGGTTGGCAACCATACATTGGGGGATTTCCAAAGATGAGGCAGGGTTCCCTTAAGGAACAGGGATGGTTACGTGGGAAGCTGCCTTCTGCTGAAGAAGAGATTGGGTTTATATTTATTTCTTTATTTCTTTATTTAGATTTATATCCTGCCCCTCCCCACATTCTACCCCGCCCTTCACTACCCAAAGGAGTCTCAGAGCAGCTTTCAATCTCCTTTCCCTTCCCCTCCCCACGACAGACACCCTATGTGAGGGAGGTGGGGCTGAGAGAGCCCTCTAGAGGACTGCTCTTGAGGGAACAGCTCTGAGAGAACTTGTGACTGACCCAAGGCCACCCAGCTTGCTGCATGTGGAGGGGGAGTGCGGAATCAAACCCGGTTCTCCCAGATTAGAGTCCGCGCTCCTAACCACGACACCAAACTGGCTCTCAAGTCAGAGCGTTGCTCCACCTGGCTTCGTGTTGTCTGTTCTGACTGGCAGCAGCACTCTCGGGCGTCAGGCAGAGGAAGAGGGCCTTCCCCCACCTTTGCAAACCTGAAGTCCTTTCAGCATAAGATGCCTGTGTGTGAACCTAGAACCTTCTGCACGCAAGGTCTGCCACTGAGTTGCTGGGGCCTGGGAACAGATCTTTGGGTCTGTGGTAGGGAGTAGATCTCCAAGGGCTTCAAGAGGCAGTGGTTTGCCTGAGGGCCACTGGGTGAACCGGCAGCTGATTTGGACCAGATATGCTGAGGCTGAGGGGGGTTCTCTGCCATTGCTCCAATGCTCGGGTGCAGGTCTCGGATGTGCTTCAGTTGGATCCTGTCTCTGTAGCTGTTGACGTTGTCCTGCATCAGTCAAGGGTCACAAGACACTCCATGAAATTGCTGAGCAGTCAGGTTAGAACAGATAAAAGGAAGTACTTCTTCATCCAAAGAGTGATTAGCACAAGGAATTCACTGCCACATGAGGTGGTGGCGGCTACAAGCATGGACAGCTTCAAGAGGGAACTGGATAAACACATGGAGCAGAGGTCCATCAGTGGCTATAAGCCACATGGTCTAGATAGGGACTCTGGGGCAAGTGATGCTCTGTCTTCTTGGTGCTTGGGGGGGGTCAACAGTGGGAGGGCGTCTAATGTCCTGGCCCCACTGGTGGACCTCCTGATGGCACTGGTATTTTTGGCCACTGTGTGACAGAGAGCTGGACTGGATGGGCCATTGGCCTGATCCAACATTGGCTTCTCTGATGTTCTTATGTAAGGGTCCCCATTTCACTCTGAAGTGATACCAGGGAAAGCCTGTGTGGTGTAGCAGTTAGAGCAGGGGTGTCAAACTGGCCTGCCCAGGGCTCTAATGTGGCCCACAAGCAACTAGTGCAAGGGAGGGAACAGATTACTGGGGGGGGAGTGGGTGGAGCCACTCTGATTGTGGCTTCAACATGGTGGACCTTGGGTCTTTCATAGACCCTCTGCCTCTCCTACCTCACAGGGTCGTTGTGAAGATGGAACAGAGGAGAACGATGGAAGCTCCTATGGGTCCCTACTGGGGAGAAAGGCAAAGTATAGAGATAAACTCGCAGAGCCCTTTCCTGCCCCTTTAGGGCTGACACAGGAGGGGTCCTGTAACCACCAGGGAATCCAACCCCCTGCTCCATGCAGGATCAGCCTAGATCAGGGGTGGCCAAACTTCCTCAGCGTAAGAGCCACACAGAATTAACGTCAGGGGTTTGAGAGCCGCGAGACATGAGCAGATATCACACACACATTTTTATTACAAATGCATATGCAGATTTGCTTTTTATTAACGTTAAATGTGACTGCCAGATATTGATAATGATATTTATTTATCCAATGATATTTATCTGTTTGCTAACGATATTGATTTGTCCAAGAGAGAGAGAAAAAGAGAGAGGTGGAAAGAAAGAATGAAAGAGGTGGAAAGAAAGAGAAACAGAGGAAGCAAATAGAGCCACACAATATGTGTGAAAGAGCCGCATGTGGCTCCCAAGCCACAGTTTGGCCACCCCTGGCCTAGAGCATCCCTGACAAGTGTTTGTCCAGCAGCAGCTGATCCCGCACGAAGCAGGGGGTTGGACTAGATTACTTGTATGGCCCTTTCCAATTCGATGATTCTGTTATTCTGTGAGGGTGTCTTTGGTGTGCTTTGTTGTTTGCCATAATGACTGGAAATGTAAAAATGATGGATGATAGGGTACGACTCTTCTTCACAATGCCCCGTTGGACTGTCCAGTTGGACCGTCCTGTTATCAAAATCCTCTGCCCTGCAAATTTACGTGGATTTTTGTACCACTTTAGCTGCCATGCCTTTTCCTGCCAAAGAATGGTAGGAGCTGTCGTTTGGTACGATGCAAAAATAAATAAAAATAAATCAGAGATTCCCTAACTGCCCCCCCCCCCCAGAACTGCAGCTGTCACTCTTCTTAAAGCGAGTGAGTGTTACACCAGTCTGAGCATAGAGGGTCAATACACCTGAAGGTATAGAGGCATTTTTTAAAAAAATTCCAAGGGTAGCCATGTTGTCTGTGGCAGCAAAAATAATACAGGGGCCCTGAAGGCCCTTGAAAGGCAAATGTTGTTTTATTGAAATCGTAGAATCTTAGAATTGGAAGAGACCTCCAGGTCTCTTGCTTAAAAGCCTCCAAGGAAGGAGAGCCCACCACCTGGCCTGGAGAAAAAGTGCTTCCTGACCTCCGGGGTCATCTAGTCCAACCCCCTGCACAATGCAGGAAATCTACAAATACCTCCCCCCACACCTGCGGTGACCCCTGTTCCACACCCAGAAGATAGCAAAAAACCAAACCAGGACCTTCAGCCAAACTGGCCCGGAGAAAAAGTGCTTCCTGACCCCAAAATGGTGATCAGCATTTTCCTGGGCATGCACTGAGGCAACTCATCCTGCCCTCCCTCTCATGATCTGCCCGAGTTCCCAGAATCAGCATGGCTGTCAGATGGCCACCTAGGCTCTGCTTAAAAACCTCCAAAGCAGGAGAGCCCCCCCACCTCCCGAGGATTCCTGTTCCACTGAGGAACCGCTCCGTCAGGAAGTTCTTCCTAACGTTTAGCCAAAAACTCTTCTGATATAAGTAGAAGGATCTCTACTCAAGATCCAAAAGAGCTTCTGCTAGTCAAAGAAGACAATACGGACTGTGGTATCTAACTGTCAGAAAGTTATAATTTCAACCCGTCGGTTCTGGTCCGACCTTCTGGGGCAACAGAAAACAACTCTGCATCACCATCCTCTCTATGATGGCCCTTCAAGTACTTGAAGATGGTGATCATATGGCCTCTCAGTCTTCTCCTCTCCAGGCTAAACATACCCACCTCCTTCCACCTTTCCTCATAGGACGGTCTCCAGCAGTGTTTTTTTTGTACTGCCCCCCCACTTTCTGGGAATGTGGCAGGCAGAGGTATGGAGCAAGAGCTTGTTGCCTCAGTTTCCCTGCAGTCTTGTCTGTGACCACAGCTGCTTCAAGTTTAAGTTGTTGCCTCACCGGAAAGGTGCTTTGAACTGGTTCGCTTGGCACCGGGAGGGCGTTGGCTGCCTCCACGTGGAATCGCTTGGGGCAGCATGTCGGAGATACGGCCAGGAGGCCCAAATGTTCCGCAGCTGGCCTTTCAGGTTTCCATCGGGTGTGACGCAATGGTGAGCCGTTCCAAAATGTGGAGAATTCTGGCCGCAGTTGGGGGCAGTGCTCCCTCCACACTGTGGAGTCTTGTGAGCCAAAATGCCACTTTGTGAGCTCCTGGCATTAAAGTGGTGAGCAAAAGATTTGGCCGCTGCATAAATTAGTTTGCCCTGGAGCCCTCCTTCCTGAGCAAAGACAAAAATGTGTGTGCCAGAGGCTAGAAAACTGTGAGCCAGCTCACACTGACTCAGCTTAGAGGGAACACTGGTTGGGGGCCGTGCTCCCTCTAAGCTGTGGAGTCTGGTGAGCAAAAAATTCTACCTTGTGAGCTGCTGGCATGAAAGTTGTGAGCGAGCGATTGGGCTACTGCATAAATGAATTTGCTCTGGAGCCCTCCTTCCTGAGCGAAGACAAAAATGTGTGTGCCAGAGGCTAGAAAACTGAGCTAGCTCACACTAACTCAGCTTAGAGGGAACACTGGTTGGGGGCAATGCTCCCTCTAAGCTGTGGAGTCTGGTGAGCAAAAATTCTACCTTGTGAGGTGCTGGCATGAAAGTTATGAGCGAGCGATTTGGCTACTGCATGAATGAGTTTGCTCTGGAACCATCCTCCCTGAGCGAAGACAAAAATGTGTGCGCCGGAGGCTTAAAAAACTGTGAGCTACCTCACACTAACCCAGCTTAGAGGGAACACTGGTTGGGGGTGGGCAGGTCTCCAGAAGGAGAGGTGAGCCGTTGGTGGTGCATTCAGCATACCCCAACTGAACATCTCCTATTCCGCAACCTCCCATCTTTTATTTTCTTTTTTGCAAACACTCCCTGTGACCTTCCAGTAGAGTGGCATCTTTTCTTGTTCCGCACAGTAACCATGGGTGTTTGCTCTGTGGGGCAGAATGTATAAAGCCGTGCCCTCTGGGATGCTTGGGGGTGGCAAGTCGCAGCCGGCTCACGGGGACCCCACAGGGTGTTCAAGGAACAAGTGTTCAGAGGTACTTTGCTGTCGCGCGCATCCATGTACGGACTTTGGACATTCTTGGCGGTCGCCCATCCAGATACCGATCAGGGCCGACCCTCTTTAGCTTCAGAGATCAGATGAGATCGGGCTGCCGTCTGCTGTCCAGCTTAGGGCAAAAAGCCCATCAAGTCTCAGCTGACTGACGGTGACCCACAGGGTGTTCAAGGCAAGAGACATTCCTAGGTAGGTTGCGGTTGCCTGCCTCTGCTTAGCGAACCTGGACTTCGCTAAAGAGCCAGTTTGGTGTCGTGGTTAGGAGCACGGACTCTAATCTGGGAGAACCGGGTTTGATTCCCCACTCCTTCACTTGCAGCCGCTGGATGACTTTGGGCAAGCCATAGTTCTGTCAGCTGTTCTGGAAAAAGAGCAGTTTCTGTCAAGAGCTCTCTCAGCCCCACCTCCCTCACAGGGTGCCTGTTGTGGGGAGGGGAAGGGGAAGGAGATTGTAAGCCGCTCTGAGACACCTTTGGGTAGTGAAAGGCAGGGTATAAATCCAATCTCTTCCTCTTCTTCCTCCTCCTCCTCCTCCTTCTGTCTCCCATCCAAATATTAAACCCAGACCAAGTCTTTTTAGCTTCTTAGATCTGATGAGCTTAGCCTAGCCTGAGCCATTCAACTCAGGGCATGTATTGGGATCCAGTTTATTTATTTTGGCTCAGAGCTGGAAGTGACCACGAGGGTCATCTAGTCCAACCACCAGCCAAGAGGAACTACACTATAGTATCCCTGACAAATAGGTATCCAGTTGATTCTTAAAAACCTCATTGGCAAAGAATCATAGAGTTGGAAGGGACCTCCAGGGTCATCTAGTCCAACCCCCTGCACAATACAGGGAATTCACAAATACCTCCCCCCCCCATGACCCCTGTTCTGTGTTCAGAAGATGACAGAAAACCTCCAGGATCTCCAGCCAAACTGGCCTGGAGAAAAAGTGCTTCCTGACCCCAAAGTGGCGATCGGCATTTCCCTGGGTGAGTAAGGAAGGGCCACGAGAACTAAGCACTGAGGCAACCCTTCCTGCCCTCCCTCCCATGATCTGCCTAAGTTCACAGAATCTGCATTGCTGTCAGATGGCCATCTAGCCTCACTTCACAAGGGAGACTTTGGGTATCAGACACGTGACACCGTCAGGAAACCCGTCCTCAAAAATTGTTATTATTTCCATTAAAACTGGGATGTGAAAGGTTGCAACAAAAGAAATTGATGGGAACCTCGTTTGCTGTAGTTTTATATCCATAACTCCGAGTCCAGTCAACGGCCACATCGATGGACACACCCAGGGCCGATCCTCGCCTTTCAAGCATCTCTTCTGCAATTCCCAGCTCCTTCAAGCCTCTCCTCATAGGGCGTGGTCTCCAGGCCCCTCAATGGATGGTGGGGATCTGGCTTCGGTTTAACTCCCACCTCCTTGGTGTTCTTGAGGGTGGCCTTTCGTTCACTCATACCGACTGCAGCAAAACATAGGGTTTTGGGGAAGTTGTAGCATTTGGAGCCAAAGATGTGTGCACATATGTGCACCTGTCTGCCCCAAACCCATCGATAATAGCGAGCAGTCCGTCAGTCGATAGTACTCAGCGGAGATGGCCCAGTGGTTTGACTTAGTATAAGTCAGCTATTTGGGGAGGCTGCGTTGGTCACTCGGAGATCACCTTATCGCCTTCAAGACGTTGCAGGCCGAAGCCCCGGTGTTTCTAGTTAAAGGCTCTCAAGTCACAAAAAAAGATACCTCTGTATGAGAGCCTGTGGAGTCACTGCCAGTCACCATGGACAGTGGTAGTGCAGCGGCTAAGAGCAACAGGCTCTAATCTGAAGAACCGGGTTCGATTCCACACTCCTCCACATGAAGCCAGCTGGGTGACCTTGGGTCAGTCACTGCTCCCTCAGAGGTCTCTCAGCCCCAGAACAAGTCTAGCTTGCCAGTAAAATAGCTGGAACTTAACGCTGCCAGACAATCTTAGAATCTCCTAGCTGTACCACACACAATGCCAAATGAGAATTTAATTTTTACCGTGGACAGTTCTGAGCTTGATGGACCAGTGGGAAGGGAGGAGCTGTGGCCAATGCTCCCTCCAAGCTGTGGAGTCTTGTGAGCAAAAATTCTACCTTGTGAGCTACTGGCATTAAGGTTGTGAGCGAGCGATTTGGCCGCTGCATAAATTAGTTTGCTCTGGAGCCGTCCTCCCTGAGCTAAAACAAAAATGTGTGAGCCGGAGGCAAAAAAACTAAGCTAGCTCACACTCACTTAGCTTAGAGGGAACACTGGCTGTGTCTCAGTGGAAGAGCTCCCATTTTGCTTGCAGAAGGTCCCAGGTTCAATCCTCAGGATCTCCAGATAAGGATCAGGCAGTAGGTGATGTGAAGAAGAAGAGATTGGATTTATACCCCGCCCTTCACTTGGAGTCTCAGAGCGGCTTACAAACTCCTTTCCCTTCCCCTCCCCACAACAGACACCTTGTGAGGTGGGTGGGGCTGAGAGAGCTCTGACACAAACTGCCCTTTTTCAAGGACAGCTGTGCCAGAGCTTGTGACTGACCCAAGGTCACACCAGCAGGTGCAAGTGGAGGAGGGGGGAATCAAACCCGGTTCTCCCAGATTAGAGTCCGCGCACTTAACCACTACACCAAAGAGAGAAGAAGAAGAGATTGGATTTATACCCCGCCCTTCACTTGGAGTCTCAGAGCGGCTTACAAACTCCTTTCCCTCCCCCTCCCCACAACAGACACCCTGTGAGGTGGGTGGGGCTGAGAGAGCTCTGACACAAACTGCTCTTTCAGGAACAGCTGTGCCAGAGCTTGTGACTGACCCAAGGTCACACCAGCAGGTGCAAGTGGAGGAGTGGGGAATCAAACCCGGTTCTCCCAGATTAGAGTCCGCGCACTTAGCCACTACACCAAACTGGCTCTCCCCCCCAAACTGGCCTGGGATCTCTTGTGGAGTGAAGACCTGGGAACCTGGAGAGTAGCTGCCAGCCTGAGTAGACGATGCTAACCTTGACGGACCAAGGATCTGATGTAGTAGGAGAGCCAGTTTGGTGTAGTGGTTAAGTGCGTGGACTCTAATCTGGGAGAACCGGGTTCACATTGACTCAGTTTAGAGGGAACACTGGTTGGGGGCTGTGCTCCCTCTAAGCTGTGGAGTCTTGTGAGCAAAAATTCTACTTTGTGAGCTACTGGCATTAAAGTTGTGAGCGAGCGATTGTGCTACTGCATAAATGAGTTTGCTCTGGAGCCCTCCTTCCTGTGTGGAGACAAAAATGTGTGCGCTGGAGGCTCAAAAACTCTGAACTACCTCACACTAACCCAGCTTAGAGGGAACACTGGTTGGGAGTGGGCAGGTCTCCAGAAGGAGAGGTGAGCCGTTGGTGGTGCATTCAGCATACCACAACTGAGCATATCCTTTTCTGCAACCTCCATCTTCTCTTTTATTTTTTGCAAACACTCCCTGTGACCTACCAGTAGAGTGGCATCTTTTCTTTGACAGAATCGGTACCGCTGGCACAGGGGTGTGGGAGAGGAACGTTCGCAGGGGATAGAAGGGAGGAAAAGCTACATGTACCGTCACTGGTTAAACACTCACGGGGGGGGGGGGCGCTCATCGCAGTGGGTTGCCATCAATGCTCCCTCTAAGCTGTGGAGTAGTCTTGTGAGCAAAAAGTCTGCTTTGTGAGCTACCGGCATGAAAGTTGTGAGCGAGCGATTGGGCTACGGCATAAATGAGTTTGCTCTGGAGCCGTCCTTCCCGAGCGAAGACAAAAATGTGAGAGCCGGAGGCTAAAAAACTGTGAGCTGGCTCACACCGACTCAGCTTAGAGGGAACACGGGTTGCCGCGCCCTGTGTCCCCCCCCATTTCTCAATAAATAATCCGAGCACATGCTTTAAAATTAAACTTTAAAAGCAAAACAACGAACTCCGCCTCCAGTTTTAATTAAAAAAGGAGTGTCTCAGCCAGATGTTCAGCAAGCTCCATGGTAAAGTGTCGCACTCGAGCCACGGAGACTTGAGTTTGAATCCTCCAGAAGGGTTCGTGGGCCTTAATGGCTGTGGGGCATAACGTGAGAATGTGTCTGGCAAAACCTCAGGAGTCCCTCTATGCCCCGCTCAGCTCTTTTCTCATGGCTTTCTGCCCCCTACTGCTGATCCCGGACCCCGGTTTTGAAGCTCACCCGTCTCCAAATTCCATGTCCTTTTCTCCTTCCCCTCTTTTAGTCAAGGTCTCGAAAAGGCCCTGCTGCCTAGAGCCCCGGTGCCTTTGAGCCGGAGGCTCCCACGTTTCCAGTTCGGCCCGGGGCTGGCTCCTGAAAAGTTCGGGCTGGTGGAGTAAAACTTTGGAGACACTTTTCCAGGCTTGCCCGTAATGCCTGCCAGAAGAATTCCAGCTCTTCCGCAAAAAAAACCCAGGCTCTTGGTAACAAAGTATGTTATGCACAATCAGCAGATCTCCTTAATTTGCAAAACATTCTGGGTGCTGAGTTGGGCGGAGTGTGTGTGTCTAGCCTGGGATGCCCTGAGTCATGACTACAGATCATCGTTCCCGTAGATTTAAAGGTACAGGCCAGCATTCTGATAAGGCATATTTCGCCTGGACCCTTTCAGTATTAAATCTGGAGGCACGCATCACTCTTACGATCAAAACGGTTTTGTTTCAGAGTGTGGAAGAGGACGAAGTATCCCCCGGTCGAGAAGCCTGCCCGCAGTGTTTCTTTGTGAGGTACCACTCTGGAGTGTGCCTTTTCGTGAGGCCAGACGCATGCAGAGTTTCAACAGGCAGCCTCCTGTGATGGTTAACAGCTCTGCTGCATCTGAACATAAGAACATATGTTGGATCAGGCCGATGGCCCATCCAGTCCAACACTCTGTCATACAGTGGCCAAAAAGACCAGGTGCCATCAGGAGGTCCAGCAGTGGGGCCAGGACATTAGAAGCCCTCCCACTGTTGCCCCCCCCCAAAGCACCAAGAATACAGTGCATCACTTGCCCCAGACAGAGAATCTATACCATGTGGCTAATAGCCACTGATGGACCTCTGCTCTATATGTGTATCTAATTCCGTCTTGAACGGATAAAAGGAAGTACTTCTTCACCCAAAGAGTGATTAACACTTGGAATTCACTGCCACAGGAAGTGGTGGCGGCTACAAGCATGGACGGCTTCAAGACGGAATTAGATACACATATAGAGCAGAGGTCCATCAGTGGCTATTAGCCACAAGGTATAGATAGGGGCTCTGGGGCAAGTGATGCTCTGTCTTCTTGGTGCTTGGGGGGGGGGGTCAACAGTGGGATGGCTTCTAATGTCCTGGCCCCACTGGTGGACCTCCTGATGGCACTGGTATTTCTGGCCATTGTGTGACACAGAGTGTTGGACTGGATGGGCCTTTGGCCTGATCCAACATTGGCGTCTCATATGTTCTTATGTTGTTAAGCCATCCGTGCTTGTAGCCTCCACCACCTGTATCAAGAAGTGACTGCGTGAACCAGTTGCATCTGGTGCAGAGGCACGGTAAAATCAATCCGTCTTCTGCAAAAGTCAAAAGGAAGAATGGGTATGTGCATGTAGCCCCGTCAGAGGGCAAACGGTTCTGCAGCATTTGAGCCAGGAATGGATGAATGAATGAACCAGTCAGACCCGGTGCGTAGATGAGAAACAATTGTCCCTGCCCCCAGGGAAAAGGCTGCTTAGGAAGAGGCAGAACAATGACTCATACAGAGACACAGGCGGGCAGCCTCCTCTGTTGGGATACTGCAGGTACTTAGAATGCTATTTGATTTATCTTTCTTGTCTCCGGGGTGTTTCCAGGGCCACAGTTTGGGTATCACTACACAGAGTGGGGCAAGGCGACACATCTGCTCTGTCATTTCTCCCCCCCCTCCGCCACCGCCCCGTCTGTTCCTTTGTTAGCCTCATTACTGCTCCTCCCTGTCAACCCGGCACTCGGGGCGGCTTAGCCCGCAATATCTCGGCGGCATTATTGAATCCTGCTTCCGAGGAGCGCGGGCGACATTAAGTGAGATGGATAACTGGGAAATGGTTCGGGAGACAAGAGTTTCACCGCTGACTGGCTTCGGCTTTCGACAGTCTGCCTGTCGGATTCTCTCCCCCCCCCCCACTGCCTAATACTTGTTTGTATGAGGAATGAGATAATTCACTTTAATGAATTATAAAACTTGTTTCACTGCAGTGGGTCTTCATTTCCCCCCCCCCCTCCGCTCTCGCCGCCGCAGATTTACTGTTGGAGTGGAATAAAATTAACTTAGATCTCACTTGACTGGCTCTGAAGGCCGCGGTTTCCCCACCAGCCCTAGCGCGCTTGCGAGGCAGAACGGCTCGCTGGAACCGGGATAACAGGACACTGGTGGAGGGGACGCGAGACGGGGTCTTGGACAAATGCAGCGGGATCTGGGCCCCCTGATTGGCTAAGAAAGCAAGGGTTGCGAGCCTTGGAATGGCCGGGCTGGGGCAGACTGCGCAATGCTTAAGTCATAGCACGAGAATGGGTGGGGCTACTGCCAGAGGGGCGGAGCCCTCTCCTAAGGAGACTCCGGCCGAGGCCGCTGTGCTGGTGTGGCTGGTTTATGAGCCAGCTCGTGGCAGAAATGGCATGACTCTTTGAACTTGGAAACGGGTGGTGATTGGGCGCTGGCCAGTTGACCTTGCCAATAGCCCGTGGACATCTTTGCTGAGATCACCGACCACCCACTTGAGTGAACTCCACCCGGCCGCCCACTCCTTCTAGTCTCTGGGAAGAAGAGGAAGCGGCCAGGTGTCCCTTCATCCTGCCTGGCCCTGCTACCTTACTTCACCAGTTTGGTGGTTAGGAGCCTGGACTCTGACCTGGGAGAACCGGGTTTGATTCCCCACTCCTCCACATGCAGCTGCTGGTGATCTTGGGTCAGTCACAAGTTCTCTCTGAGCTGTTCTCTCTAGAGCAGTCCTCAAAAGAGCTCTCTCAGCCCCACCTGCCTCACAGGGTGTCTGTTGTGGGGATGGGAAGGGAGATTGTAAGCTGCTCTGAGATTCCTTCGGGTAGTGAAGGGCGGAGTATAAATCCAATCTCCTCCTCCTCCCCCCAGCACACTGTATTCCATACGTGGTGTTTTAAATTGCTGTTAGCCCCTTTTGCATAGCTTATTTTGTTTGAAAAGCGGGATCAAAACTGGTGTTTCAAAACGACATAGGGAGAGAACCAGCTTTTGTGAAGTTCCTTGACTAGTCGCCCTGTGAGCAGATTTTACTCAATCTAGGTGACTAGCAGGGCTATTTTTGGGCAAGAATGCACAGGAACAAAGTTCCGGCTGGCTCCCAAGTTGGCCACGCCCAGCAGGAGCTCATTAGCATAACAGGCCACACCCAACAGCAGAAACTCATTAGGATTGGCTACATTAGGGGTATGTGGCCTAACATGCAAAGGAGTTCCTGCTACAAAAAAGCCCTATGTTTTGACAACAAACAAGGTAAACAGAATAACAAGCAAAAGGTGGGTGTGGCTGCATAACCACACTTCTGGTAACATGGGGGTGTGGCCTAATGTGCTAATGAGTTTCTGCTGTTGGGTGTGGCCTGGCAGGCAAATTGGCTGTTTGCCCACCTGGGACCGTCATTTGGGGGCCTCCTTCGGGGGGGGGCTGCAGTCTTCCAGATAACAAATCTTTTGTGTCATTAGCAATGTTCCCTCTAAGCTGTGGAGTCTTGTGAGCAAAAATTCTTCTTTGTGAGCTGCTGGCATTAAAGTTGCGCGCGGGCGATTTGGCTGCTGCATAAATTAGTGTGCTCTGGAGCCCCATCCCTCCTGAGCTGAGACAAAAATGTTTGAGCCGGTGGCTAAAAAACTGTGAGCTAGCTCACACTAACTCAGCTTAGAGGGAACACTGGTCATTATCATAATTCTCTCTGTTAACATTTTGATCAGTGCAGGCTTTGGATACGTATTATTTGACTGGTCAGTTGACCAACATTTTCCTCCCCCGACTATTCCAGTATTGCCCTGACCTGGGTAGGCCACATTCCGGTGGGGTAGCCGTGTGGGTCCGAAGCAGCAGAACAAAGTTTGAGTCCAATGTGGCATCTTTAAGGCCAAGGTGAACTTTTGGGTGCACAGACACTTCTTTAGACGCAGTGAAATGGAAACAAATAACAGTCATGCAAACACGGCCACTGTCCCTTCTCTATATGCATGACGGTAATTTCTATTTCCATTTCACTGCCTCTGAAGAATTGTGCGTGCACACAAAAGTTCACCTTGAATAAAACTTTGTTGGCCTTAAAGGTGCCGCTGGACTCAAACTTTGTTCTGGATCAGCCAGGCTAGCCTGATCCAGCAGGGCTTCTCTTGTGTTCTTAAGGGAATACATTGTGCCCTTGTCAGCCGCCCTGAGCCGTCGGGGTAGGGCGGGATATAAATCCAAGGATAAATAAATAAAATAAATACCAGAGTCAGACATGAAGGCAGGCAACGGCATACCATCTCTGAACATCTCTTGCCTTGAAAACCCCATGGGGTCGCCATAAACCCGGCTATGATTCGATAGCAAAGAAGCAAAAAATTCGATATTCGGTTTGGGAACGGTACGGATATGATTGTCCAATTTCTTAACGATGGTTCGGCGTTTGGGAGCAGGCCCCGAAAGCTTGCCTGCTTCTCCCCTCGCCTCTCTTGTTCCTTTTCAGAACCAGCCATGGTTAGTCGCAAACCAAGAATTCCCAGCCATGGTTAGAATCGCCATTGCAAACTCTGGTTAACGCTGAGATTGAAGTGGGCCAGCTCTAAAAAAAGGGAAGGGGGGGATTTGTGCTCGAGGAGATGGGGAATGGGAAGGAGTGCGCAAGTCCATGGGTGTTCCTATTAAGTGTAGTGGTGAAGTGTGCGGACTCTAATCTGGGAGAACCGGGTTGGATTCCCCACTCCTCCACTTGCAGCTGCTGGATGACCTTGGGCAAGCCATAGTTCTGACAAGGGCTGTCCTTGAAATAGAGCCGTTTCTGTCAGAGCTCTCTCAGCCCAACCTTCCTTCTCAGGTTGTCTGTTGTGGGGAGGGGAAGGGAAAGGAGACTGCAAGCCACTCTGAGACTCCTTCAGGTAGTGAAGGGCGGGGTATAAATCCAATCTCCTCCTCCTCCTCCTCCTCACCATGGTTAGGAAATTGGGTATGGTGAGGGGGAAGGGCCGTGGCTCAGTGGAAGAGCATCTGTTTGGCATGCCGAACATCCCAGGTTCAATCCCTGGCATCTCCAGTAGAATCGTGTCACAGGTGATGTGAAAGACTTTGGCCTGAGATCCCGGAGAACTGTTGTCCATCTGAGCAGACAAGACTGACTTCAATGGATCAGTGGTCCGATTCAGTATAGGGCGGCTTCATGCGTTCGTGTGATGATACAAGCACCAAACTCGGGTGATTCAAAAGGTTCCGAAAATTCGCATGTATACCTATGGTGGACTCTTCCTACGGAGAGATGTCAAGGTGGCCCCGTACCGTCTGTTAACATTGTTCTGACTGTATTCAAGTGCGGTGCAGGTATAAAAGATGGCTACTGTTCGCATCTTTGGAAAACTGCCACGTCTGTTTCCTAAAAACAAAGAATTTGGGGAAGGTTCTGGATGGATTCGCAGCGAGCGAATGCCGGGTGTGTGCCTTCGGAGCGACACGGCGAGGGTTGCTCTCCCAATTTTTTTTGTTGTTTTTTTGTTCTCCAAAGGAAATCCGTCTGCCGGATGCGGGTGTTCAAAATGGTTGCCTAGGAATGGCCCCTTCAGCTGCCGAACAGGGCCGAATCGGTTGCGTCGTACCCCCCCCCCCCCCCCCCCCCACCCGGAATCTTTCCAATCATTCCCGAATTCACTTGATTCTCCCAATTTGATCAGGGCGGGGAGGGTGTTGCGGCCTCGATGGCATAAAATTCTTTATCGCCTTGATCTTTCAATAGCTCATTGTTCAGGTTTCTCTCAGCCATTGTGGACAAACGAGCGGCATGGGGGGGAATCTGGACATTCAAACGGGCGCTTAGCAGAATCGGGTGGGGGTGGGGAAACCCTGCACATTTCTCAGCATTGGAATCCATTTCTCAGACACCTTATATCTCCCCCCCCCCCCCCCCCCACCACCGAAACCCAGGATGTTAACGTGGTCACCAGGGGCTATAGCTGTGTTACAGTCCCACAGGAGTGCAGAGAAGCCACAGAATGTGGTTTGCTTTTTTTTTTTCCTGCGGAGGGGAAAGTGGGAGGAGCCCAGTCCTGGTGGTTCTGAACACGTCTGACGTTTGTGGGCTGCGCCCGACGACCTCTCAGCAGCTGCCTTTGGAAATGGTCTGGACACGGAGAGTACTCCATCTTTCTGTGTTATACCTCTGAGGATGCCAGTCACAGCTGCTGGCGAAACGTCAGGTCCTACAATGCCAAGACCACGGCCATACAGATTGGAAAATCTACAGCAGGTAAAGGTCTGGAAACTGTTTTCAGGAAGAGCATAGCAAGCGTTCGCTGGGACAGAGGACCCGTTCCCAACAACCAATTTCCAGCCGTGGCGAGACCAGCGCGCCTTCAGGAAGCTCAGAAGCAGGCCTGGGTGCCAGAAGGCCTCCCCTTTTCTTTGTCCCCCAGCAGCTGGCACTCTGTCCTAAGCTGGGCGTCGCAGGCTAGCCCGATCTCGCCAAATCTCGGAAGCTAAGCGGGGTTCCGTCCTGGTCCAGTGTTTGGAAGGGAGGCCGTCAAAGAATCCCGGGGTCGCGACATGGAGGCAGGCAGCGGCAAACCGCCTCTGAACCTTCTTGCCTTGAAAACTCCACCGGGGGGTCACCAAAAGTCGCGTGTTAGCTGCCGGCAAAAAACGAGAAGGATTCTGGGGCACACTGCTCCCGAACCCGGAGTTTTCCGTCGACAGACTTGCCGTCTTCCAGGAATTTTTCTAATCCTTTTTTAAACATGTTCAAGCCTCTGACCGTTGCTACGTTTTATATTAGTAAGTTCCATGCATTAATCTTGCATTTTATATACGTTTGTGTGTCTGTGTGTATCTTAAATCTGTCCCAAATCTGTTTCCTGTTAGCTTCATTGGGCAAGGGGGGGGCTTACAAATGATTCCCACCTGTTGATACCTATGGATCAGACCAGTGAGGGTCCCTCTAGTCCAGCATTCCTGTCTCACACAGTGGCCTCAACCAGTTCCTCTGGAGGGCCAGCAACAGGGCAGAGAGGCCGAGGCCTTCCCCTCATAAGAACATCAGAAGAGCCCTGCTGGATCAGACCAGTGAGGGTCCATCTGGTCCAGCATCCTGCCTCACACAGTGGTCTCAACCAGTTTCTCTGGAGGGCCATCAACAGGGCAGAGAGGCCGAGGCCTTCCCCTCATAAGAACATCAGAAGAGCCCTGCTGGATCAGACCAGTGAGGGTCCATCTGGTCCAGCATCCTGCCTCACACAGTGGCCTCAACCAGTTCCTCTGGAGGGCCAGCAACAGGGCAGAGAGGCCGAGGCCTTCCCCTCATAAGAACATCAGAAGAGCCCTGCTGGATCAGACCAGTGAGGGTCCATCTGGTCCAGCATCCTGCCTCACACAGTGGTCTCAACCAGTTTCTCTGGAGGGCCATCAACAGGGCAGAGAGGCCGAGGCCTTCCCCTCATAAGAACATCAGAAGCGCCCTGCTGGGTCAGACCAGTGAGGGTCCCTCTAGTCCAGCATCCTGTCTCACACTGTGGCCTCAACCAGTTCCTCTGGAGGGCCAACAGCAGGGCAGAGAGGCCAAGAGGCCTTCCCCTCATAAGAACATCAGAAGCACCCTGCTGGGTCAGACCACTGAGGGTCCATCCATTCCAGCATCCTGTCTCAAACGGTGGCCTCAACCAGTTCCCCTGGAGGGCCAACAGCAGGGCAGAGAGGCCAAGAGGCCTTCCCCTCATAAGAATTTAAGAAGAGCCCTGCTGCATCAGACCTAGTCCATCTAGTCCACACAGTGAGGCCAGTAGTCTCACACAGTGGCCACAACCAGTTCCTTTGGACAGCCAACAACAGGGCATCCCTCTGATGATGCCTCCTGGCTCAGTGCCTCTGAATATGGAGATTTCCCTCAGCCACCATGGCTAGTAACCATTGATAGACTTGTCCTCCATAAATCTATCTAATCCCCTTTTAAATCTGTTTATTCCTGTGATTATTACTACATCCTCTGACAGCAAATCCTGCATTTTAATCACTTTCTGTGTAAAGCAGTATTTCCTTTTGTCCTTCCTGAACCTACTGCCCATTAGCTTCATTAGATGCCCTCGAATTCTAGTATTTTGGGAGATTTAAATCTTCCCTGTTTGCTCACCTGGAAGCGAGCTATGATTGTTCCTCATAGCTGAGCCAATAACTGGGGTGTTTCCAAGCCTGGGTTAAGTGAACTGGAAGACTGATGAGTTGGTATTTCTAGGTAATTATTAGTTTTCTAATAATTTACCAAATATTTTTGGTGCCAGAAGATTGTGTAGAACCATGTCCCTGGCAACTTTTCTTTTGAAATATATTGGGATTTCATAAGAACATAAGAGAAGCCATGTTGGATCAGGCCAACGGCCCATCCAGTCTAACACTCCATGTCACACAGTGGCCAAAACCCAGGTGCCATCGGGAGGTTCACCAGCAGGGCCAGAACTCCAGAAGCCCTCCCACTCTTGCCCCTCCAGGCACCAAAGATACAGAGCACCAATGCTCCCTCTAAGCTATGGAGTCCTGTGAGCAAAAATCCTACTTTGTGAGCTACTGGCATTAAAGTTGTGAGCGACCGATTTGGCTGCTGCATCAATTAGTTTGCTCTGGAGCCATCCTTCCTGGGCTAAGACAAAAAATGAGTGAGCCAGAGGCTAAAAAACCGTGAGCTAGCTCACACTAACTCATCTTAGAGGGAACACTGTTCCGGACATAGTTTTCCATCTAATACCTTGTGGCTAATAGTTAATAATATTAATAAATAATAACCTGAAGACCCCCATCTTAATTAAAAGAGTTCACAGGAAACCCCCCCCCCCCAGGTCCTCCCCTCCTCCCTCGCCCGCACATGCCAGACTGGCCCCTTTTTCAAAGCACATGAGGCGAGCCACATATGCCCCAGGGTCCTTTCTGGCCTCTCGCATCCTCAGAACCATACAGTGAGAACTCTATGTTTTAAAAGCAATTTTGGGGTGTGTGTGTGTGTTTTCTGCAGTTGGCCTACAAGAACCTATAGTTAAATATTCTTGGAGCACCGTGGAATGAATTTTTAGTGAATTGTATTTATTGTATTTTATGCTGTTTTGTATTGTTTTATTGTTTTAACTTTGGCATTTATGCCCCTTGTGAGCTGCCCTGAGCCTTCGGGGAGGGCGGGATATAAATTTAAAAATAAATAAATAAATAAATAAGGGTCAGGTCTCAGGGGGCTGCTGAATAGATGGGGCCACCAGTCAAAAGCCCCTGACTGTGGTTTTAATGCGTCTCGCCTCTTTGCATAGGGACATTGCCCCGGAGGCATCAAATAGTTTCTCTATTCGTAACATCCAAATAAACAGCCAAATAACCCAGCCTAGTCGGATCTCTTCAGATCTTGGAAGTTAAGCAGGATTGGCCACAGTGAGTGCGTGGATGGGAGACCACCAAGACTGGGGTTGTTGTGCAGAGAAAGCCCAGTTTATTTTTTTTATTTGTCATATGGCATTTTTAATTGTATGGCAAACCACATCTGCTCATCTCTCACCTTGAAAACCCCATTAATCCTGGAATTGCCAGAGTCATAGAATCATAGAGTTGGAAGGGGCCATACAGACCGTCTAGTCTAACCCCCTGCCCAATGCAGGACCAGCCTAAAGCATAAGAACATAAGAACGTAAGAGATGCCAATGTTGGATCAGGCCAAAGGCCCATCCAGTCCAACACTCTGTGTCACACAGTGGCCAGAAATACCAGGTGCCATCAGGAGGTCCAGTAGTGGGGCCAGGACATTAGAAGCCCTCCCACTGTTGACCCCCCCCCCCAAGCACCAAGAAGACAGAGCATCACTTGCCCCAGAGTCCCTATCTATACCTTGTGGCTAATAGCTACTGATGGACCTCTGCTCCATATGCTTATCTAATTCCCTTTTGAAGCCCTGACCAAGCATCCCTGACCAATATTCATTTATGACTTTTATTTATTTATTTATTTAACATTCAACTTTATATCCCGCTTGAACCCCCTTGTCAGGGGGGTCTCTGAGCGGCTTACAATTCGGTGCTAGTCACCATTTTACTTCCCTGACTAAGGCCACATATTTGTATGGGGTGGGGAGACCTACCACACCCCTATGGTGGTGGTTGGTAGTTGGTGGTGTTCTCCTCTTCTTCCTGTTGGCTCAGGCGGTTTCTCAGGCGGGACGCTGTCCTCGGCGCCTTCACTTCCAGGTAGACGCCAACCGAACCATTGTGGGAAGAGGCCTGGAAAAGCTTTTAGAGCTGCTCGCAGACATAGAAAAGGACCAATGTCACGCAAAACCTGAACTGGTATTCAGCAGAAAGGTGCTATTGGCTAGTACGGCCTGGCTGCAGAGTAGCATCTCTCGTTCTCTCTGCTGAAATCCTTTGCATTGGAAAACAGAGCGAGAACCAATTTGTTTTCATACCTGTAGAAACCACGAGGACCGCATTTGGACCGGACCTTAGTCAGAGAGTGTTCGTAGGGCGAAGCTGTTGGTTCCCAGAAACCCATCAGTACGTTTTCTGCTTAGTGCCCTGCGGTGACCTGGAAGTGAAGTGACTGCAGGCGACAGCAATTCCTACTGTGCACCCACCCATAGAAGAAAGGGGAAGCCGATGCCATCCCCTTCCTGTTCAGACGGAGAGTCCCTGCACCCATTCCTGGATAACTGAGTGGGCTCCATTGTCACATGATCCAGATGGGTCCTGGGGGGCTTGCCTCAGAGAACCCTTGCAGACCCCCCCCCCCCCCGGGGTCCCTGGCTCCTAGTGTGAGAACCGGTCATCCACTTAACCAAGCTCAAAGGCATTCCTTTTTCTTTACTCCGTCTCCTGTTTCCGTGTCCGTCCCTTTGTCCGTCCCTTTTCTCTTTGCCCACCGATCTCCGGCGCTGCCACATTCCTTCATAAACCTAAAACTTTGAAAGCACAGCAAATTATATAAATTAAATATAATTGCCGTGCTTTGCATGATTTTGAATAACGAATCTGGATTATGTCAGTAGGACGCCCTGGCCCCCCTTCCCCTCATGAGTAATTCCGTATTAATTACCCTTTCTCACTTCCACAGAGGGGTCAGATTGTGCTACGTTTCCAAATGTGTTGAACCGACTCGGAGCCCGCCTGGAAATTCCGGGATAATTATAATTTTGAATTTGTGCCGTGATGGGCAGTTGATGAATCACTTAGGTGGGACGGACTGAGAAGAACGATTCTAAGGAAGATCTGCTCAGCGTCCTACTCAGGTCTGGTCAATGAGGCTTAGTCTCAGGAAGGCGTTCTTAGGATTGCGCTGTAAACCTCTTGATTGGAAGCCTCCCCCCTCCCCAATTAGTATCGCAGCAGATTTTTTTTTTTTTAAGCTGAATTATTACCGTCACTGCAGGTCTTTACAAAAATTGGAAAGGTGAGGATCATCTTAGAAGAAGCGCTCGCACTTTTCCTCGTGCAGAAGGGATGCTTTCTAATTAGGGATGCCAAGCCTCCAGATGGGACCTGGGGATCCCCCGGATTACAGTTCATCTCCAGACTACGGGGATCAGTTCCCCTGGAGAAAATGGCTGCTTTGGAGGGTGGACTCTGTGGCATTGTGCCCCACTGAGGTCCCTTGTCCTCCCCAGGCTCCATCCCCAAATCTCCAGGAGTTTCCCAGCCTGGATCTATCAACCCTCCCCGCCCATCCCCCATCGGTGTCCAGGGGGCACCTGGCAAACCCTACTTTGTATCGTAGCAGAGGTCTTCCCTCTACCCCCCTCATGCACAGGAGGGAACATTTCTTCTAAAGTGATCCCCAATGCAACCGGAAGGTGCATCGTCTAACCCCCCCAAGAAAGCAACCTTTCCTTCCAAGTGTCGGGGTTTATTGCTATTCAGATGTATGCAGATTTAATCAGTTAATAGAACTGATTAATTGATGGAAGCTCATATGATTGTCTGACGAAGCTTCCTGGGAGTGCCAGCCCTGGTTTGCATAGGTTACCCAAGGACATGGCAGCGGGGACACACATTAGCAGATACCTGTGCCGATGCTTTCCCCCAATGTGAGGAGTCATCCCCAGTGGGAACTCTTCTTGCACTGAAGGAAAGGGCTGCCATTAACGGCATGGATCCACGGGATCGAGCCCAGTATTTTTAAGCCAGAAAAGTATCTCTTGATTCGAAAATAGGTCCCCGGCACCCCCAGAGTGCAGATCTTCGTAATTACAGATCGGTGCCATGCTGTAATGCAACAAAGATGACATTAAGCAAATTCCGGAGGACGGCGGAAGGCAGGAGGGCCTGGTGTGATGTGGTCTGCGGGGGTCGCAAAGAGCCGGACTCGGCCGCGCGACTGAATAACAACAACAAGCCATGCTGCAATTTCGCGCCCCTTTCCCGGCGAACCTGCTACGAATATATCACAATCCCGGAATCAGAATGGCTGAAACAAGCCCCCAGAGTTACCAGCCACTATTTGAGTGAAGCCCTGACCTGCATGGCCCAGGCTAACCTCATCTGGTCAGATCTCAGAAGCCAAGCAGGGTCGGGCCTGGTTCGCGCTTAGATGGGAGACCACCGAGGAAGTCCAGGGTCGCTATTCAGAGGCAGGTGATGGCGAACCACCTCCGTCCTTCTCTCGCCTTAAAACACCCATGGGGGGGGGGTTTTCGCCATAAGTTGGCTGTGGGTTGATGGCACTTTTCCGCCGCCACCGTTCTAGTGCAAGGTTGTTTGCAGCCATACTTGTCCAAAATCACAATCCAAAAATGAAAACCACCATCTATGTAATAGTTTTATTGGGACCAGGTGCAACGATGCGAAAGCGTGTGCGAGCAAAAGCTTTTGCTCACACACTCTTTTGTGGTGTTGTTGTTTAGTCGCACAGTCGAGTCCGACTCTTCGCGACCCCATGGACCACATCACGCCAGGCCCTCCTGTCTTCTGCTGTCCTCTGAAGTTCGCTCAATTTCATGTTCGTTGCATCTATGACACTGTCTCACCATCTCATCCTTTGCCGTCCCCGTCTTCTTTGACCTTCAGTCTTTCCCAGCATCAGGGTCTTCTTCAGTGAGGGCTCCCTTCTCATTGGGTGGCACCTGATCCCATTGAAGGTGTTAAATGGTGTTTGGTTTTGGGTACTGTTAGTGAAGCTTCCCCGCTTTGGTCACAAGGAGAGGTGGGAGTCAGACTTATCAAGGGTGTCTGGGCAAGTGGGTATTTATAATCACGGGTGTTAAAAAGTTGCAACATCCTCAAATATATGGTAAAAATCTGGGAAATTAGAATTGTTAATGTAATATAATAATCTGGGAAATTAGAATTGTTAATGTAATATATAGGAGCTGCGGTGGCTCAAGTGGTTAAGACGCTGAACTGCAGGCTGTGGAAGTTCGGTAGTTCAGCAGTTCGAGACCCGAGTGTGCCGCATGACGGCGTGAGCTCCCATCTCTAGTTCCAGCTCCTGCCAACCTAGTAGTTCGAAAGCAAGAAATTGCAAGTAGATAAATAGGTACCACTTTGGTGGGAAGGTAACAGCGTTCCGTGCGCCTTGGTGTTTAGTCATGCCGGCCACATGACCACGGAAACGTCTTCGGACAGCGCTGGCTCTTCGGCTTTGAAACGGAGATGAGCACCGCAACCGTAGAGTCGGATTCGACTGGCTTTCGAGCAAGGGAACCTTTACCTTTACTTTAATATATGTATTAGATATATGTGCATTTTTGGCAGAATACATTGTTTTACTCATCGTGGTGAGTTTGTTTCTTTTGTGGTTTAAATGCCACAAACCTGGTTTTGTTAATTCTGTTGCAAGTATTATAACGGGGGCAGAGAATGGGTAGGCGGCTCTTCTTTGAAGTTATTAATTAGATAGTTTCCGAGGGTAGCCATGTTGTTCTCCGGTAGAACGGCTATATTCGAGTCCGGTACAAATGAAGCTGCCTTATACCGAACCAGACCCTCGGTCCATTAAAGTCGGTATTGTCTGCTCAGGATGGCAGCGGCTCTCCAGGGTCTCAGGCAGAGATCTTCACATCACCCACTTGCCTGGTACTTTTTAAATGGAGATGCCGGGGATGGAACCTGGGACCTTCTGCATGCCAAGCAGATGCTCTACCACTGAGTCACAGCAGCACCTTAAGAGACCTACAGGATTTCCAGGGTATGAGCTTTCGAGAGTCAAAGCTCCCTTCGTATGATGCCTCTCTCGAAAGCTCATACCCCGAAAATTCTGTTGGTCTCTAAGGTACTACCGGACTCGAATCTCGGCCATTGCAGTCAATTAGACGTACAGAGGCTGCCCGGCAACACCACTCTCCGAGCGGCTTACGGTAAACCCCGAACAAATTGCAAGCAAGATAAGGGAGCTTCTTGCTGAATCCAAGCAGGTCCGGTCTGGAAAAGTTGTACGAAAGCAGGGAGCGCAGATCAGAATCCGTGCACACCAGGTGTGTGTGTTTGGGGGGGGGTTGAGCAGGGAGTTGGGGCAATCTTGCCTCACTGCAGCCCCTTCTGCCTCATGGCAGTTAGTCTACCGGGTCCCCCGTCTCACCCCCAGAACTGATTTTCCCAGTAGTCTGGGGGGGGGGGGCTTCTAATGGGAAGGGAAATGGAAAAAGATCTGCCTCCCAGAGTGTCTTCTGCTTGCCGTTCACAGCCTTTAGCCCGATATTTTCTCTCTCTCTCTCTCTCTCTCTCTCTCTCTCTCTCTCTCTCTCTGTGTACCCCCTTCTGTTTCTTAAATCACTTTCCCCCATGCAAGCCCTCCAGAGCGCAGTGAGGGCCACCCGTCTTTCTCCACCTTGCTTCCAGAGTCTGTGCCGGGCTCCCAGTTTTTCGAAAGATGGCGCGCCCGTGCCTCGGTCACGTTCCCCCCTTGCCCCCCCCTTGCACCGTGCTCATCTCCTTCGCCGTGCAGCTTTCCTCCTCAATTCCGAACGCTGTCAATCAAACTCACTATCTATCTGTCTGAGCCAGCTAACAGGTCCGTCACGCCGTAGCGTGACCAAGGAATGGAGCTCAACACCGGGCCGAGACTTAGGCGTGCGTGGGTAGAATCACGTGCCGTCCTCGGCAACTCCCACTGAGTTCTATAGAGCACAGTGAGCAGGCCGCCGGCTGCAACATTCTTGTTTTATTTATCCCCTTCGTTTATTTGGGGACCCAAAGGGCCTTGCGTTGTTTTGCCGCTCCTCCATTTTAGCCATTGAGCCGGTTGTGAGGAAGTTACTCGGCATTTCGTGGCCGCCAGTGGGTGAATATCACTTCCTGTTCCCTTCGTGTGTCCCCAAGCACACTTCTTTCTGTGTCCCCTATACAGTTATGGCTGTCGTACACTTTGGTGGGGAGAAGTAAAAGCTGCAGTGGGTGGACAGCATTCTGGAGGGTGGGGTTGCGACCTGACAATTATCCCCCCAGCTCTCTCTTCTTTTTAGCCATCATGTCACAGCTGACTTACGGCAACCCCTCATGGGGTTTCAAGAAGAGATGCTCAGAGATGGTTTGCTGTTGCTGGCCTCTGTGTCTTCTTCACCCGAAGAGTGATTGACACATGGAATTCACTGCCACAGGAGGTGGTGGCAGCTACAAGCATGGATGGCTACAGGAGGGAATTAGATAAACATATGGAGCAGAGGCCCATCAGTGGCTGTTAGCCACAAGGTATAGATAGGAACTCTCAGTCTGGGGCAAGGGATGCTCTGTCTTCTTGGTGCTTGGGAGGGGGGGCAACAGTGGGAGGGCTTCTTGCATCCTGGCCCCGCTGCTGGACCTCCTGATGGCACCTGGTATTTTTGGCCACTGTGTGACACAGTGTGTTGGACTAGATTGGCCATTGGCCTGATCCAACATTGGCTTCTCTTATGTTCTTATATGGAGCAGAGGCCCATCAGTGGCTGTTAGCCACAAGGTATAGGTAGGAACTCTCAGTCTGGGGCAAGTGATGCTCTGTCTTCTTGGTGCTTGGGGGGGGGCAACAGTGGGAGGGCTTCTAGCGTCCTGGCCCCGCTGCTGGACCTCCTGATGGCACCTGGTATTTTTGGCCACTGTGTGACACAGTGTGTTGGACTAGATTGGCCATTGGCCTGATCCAACATTGGCTTCTCTTATGTTCTTATATGGAGCAGAGGCCCATCAGTGGCTGTTAGCCACAAGGTATAGATAGGAACTCTCAGTCTGGGGCAAGGGATGCTCTGTCTTCTTGGTCCTTTGGTTGGGGGCAGGAATAGGAGGACTTCTAGTGTCCTGACCCCGCTGCTGGAGCTCCTGATGGCACCTGGTATTTCTGGCCACTGTGTGCCAGAGCGTTGGACTGGGTGGGCCATTGGCCTGATCCAACACTGGCTTCTCTTATGTTCTTATGTCTTGACCCTGGACTTCCTTGGTGGTCTCCCATCCAAGTACTGACCAGGGCCGACCCTGCTTAGCTTCTGAGATCTGATGAGATTGGGCTAGCCTGGGCCGTCCAGGTCAGGGCACTTGCAAGGGCCACAGACCCTCCCCTGGATGGAACAATCACATGTCGCTGCCTTGTGCTGAATCAGACCCTCGGTCCATCAAGGTCAGTCTTGTCTACTCAGACTGGCAGCAGCTCTCCAGGGTCTCAGGCGAACGTCTTTTCCCATCACCTGCTGCCGGGTCCTTTTAACCGGGATTGAACTGGGGACCTCCAACTTGCAAAGCAGACATTTTTACCACTGAGCCACAGGGACAGCTTTGTGGAGACGGAGAGTTGGTTTTTATACCCCACTCTTCTCTACCCCGAGGAGTCTCAAAGCGGCTCGCAATCGCCTTCCCTTCCTCTCCCCCACAACCTTCTGAGGCAGGCGGGGCCGAGAGAGTTCGGAGAGAACTGGGACTGGCCCAGGGTCACCCAGCTGGCTCCACGGGGAGGAGGAACAGGGAATCAAACCCAGTTCTCCAGGTCAGAGTCCGCCGCTCTTAACTACGACACCACGCTGGCTGTAGGGTGGGGGTGAGGTCACAACCGGCCAACTCTCTCTTACCTCTAGCAATAGCCACATCCCTGGGATAGATGGTAGTTCCTGGCGTGAGGAAAGCTGCCCTAGCAAAGACAAGAGCAAGAGTCCTGTAACACCTGAAAGACTAAAAAAAATTGCGGCGGGGGAGGAGCTTTTCGTAAGTCAGACCACAGATTTCGTTATTCTCGTTAGTCTTTCCTAGTCTTGAATGTGCTACTGCTAGAGATGTGAAGGCCCGGAAAAAAACCGGAAAAATTCGGAAAAAAACCAGTTTTTCCCCGTTTTTTTCCTGAAGCCTTTTTTGTTTTTTTCCAAAAAATTGGAAAAATTGAAAAAATGAAATAAAATAAAATAAATGGACTATGGAACGTTTTATTTTAACATGATGAATAAAATATTTTAAGACAAGGTGTTCAAATATTTTCCAAATAGCAGATCGATCTAATTTCTGTGCACTGAGGACAAGCAAGTCCTAGGTTACAAACTGAACTCTCCAATGCAAAAACAAGTTGCATTTCTTCCTTTAGGAGGTGCTATTGTCAGAAGAAAATAAAAAGGTTTCAGTTTTGTTTTTGCATGTGGATGGGTATTCTGTTTTTATATTTTAATATGCTAGTTGTGATAATTTCATGCCAAGTAAAAATGTCCATAGTCATATTTTATGTTTCTAAAGTAACAGAATGACTTTCAATCTAGAAAAGACAAAAGAAATGCTAATGTAGCATTTTAAAAAATTTTCCGAAAATTTCCGTTTCCCCCCGAAAAAAACGGAAAAAAAACGGGTTTTTTTCCGAGCTTCAAAATTTCTGGAAATTTTACATCTCTAGCTACTGCCCTCTTGCTCTTTTCTGCCGCTACAGACAGACTAATACGGCTACCCGTCTCGATCTAGCAAAGACGAGTGACAGTTCTTCATTCGTGCTGTCTCTGTGTGACCAAGAAAGCGTTGACTTTGGAAAACTTATACCCTGAAAGTCTGGTTGGTCTTTAAGTTGCTGCTGGATTTGAATCTAGCTCTTACGTAATTTCTGTTTGTGATGGAAGGGACTTGCTCAGGCATTAGGTTCTCCAAGGGGTAGAGCAACATGAGAGACGCTCCATATCCTCCCTGTTTCCAATATAAAGCCCTTCCCTTCCTCCGCCTGTGCCCATCTCGATGGGCGTTTCACTCATAAAATATCAAAATATGTCAGGGCGGGTTTTTGAAGAGGAGTCGGGGAATTAATGGAAGCGCAGCCTTTGAGTGTGGCTTAGGCCCGACGTATTTTGTACCGGCCCTTGAAGGACATAACCGTGGACTCGCTCTCCCGTACGTAAAGATAAGAAGGCGACTAGAGAGACTGGCACCTTGAACTTTCAGCCGTTTTGGAAAGCTGTCATCAGTCACGGCTGCTTGCAGATGCGTGAGAAGCTTGGCTTTGACGAAACACGACAGTGGTCAAAATTTCCTGGGGTCGGCCCTAGGAATTAGAGTGCCAATATGTTCAGTATCTGAAGAAGTGAGCAGTGACTCCCGAAAGCTCCTCTCCTGCCACACATTTTGCTAGTCTTTAAGGTGCTCCTGGACTCTTGGCTCTTTTCTACTGCTACAGACAGATTAACATGGCTACCCATCTTGATCTATCTGAAGAAGTGAGCAGTGACTCCCGGAACCTCACACCCTGCAAACAATTTTGCTAGTCTTTAAGGTGCTCCTGGACTCTTGGCTCTTTTCGACTGCTGCAGACAGACTAACATGGCTACCCATCTTGCTCTATCTGAAGAAATGAGCAGTGACTCCTGGAACCTCACACACTGCCAACAATTTTGCTAGTCTTTAAGGTGCTCCTGGACTCTTGGCTCTTTTCGACTGCTGCAGACAGACTAACATGGCTACCCATCTTGCTCTATCTGAAGAAGTGAGCCATGACTCCCGGAACCTCACACCCTGCCAACAATTTTGCTAGTCTTTAAGGTGCTCCTGGACTCTTGGCTCTTTTCGACTGCTGCAGACAGACTAACGTGGCTACCCATCTTGAGCTATCTGAAGAAGTGAGCCGTGACTCCCGGAACCTCCCACCCTGCCACAACTTTTGTTCATCTTTAAGGTGCTGCTGGGCTCTTGCTCTTTTCTACTGCTAAGGACTAACATGGCTACCCACCTGGATTTATTCGATGTTATACCGGAAGTGCCCTCAAGAACACAGGGAGGGGGAGGAAACTAAGCTCCTCTGCTCCTGCCCCGGTGAATGGCCCACGCACACCCAAGCTGTGGCGAGCTCGACCAATCCAATAAGAGTATGTAGATCAGATTTCCTGGTTGGCTTGCTCCATTCACATTCAAGGGGAGATGCTATTGAAACTAGTTTGTTCTAATGGTATTGGTAGTGGATGGGAGGAGCCTAACAGAGGGCCTTGTGGGGCCAGCAGGGTCGTGTGCAAATGTGCAGACTCACCGAAACTAAACTGGGGGGGGGCATAGAAAAGTCGATCCATGAATGTTACCCAAGTATGGCGTCCACACTGTTTCACTCTGTAATGTGGCGGCCTCTTAGTAAAATCTGAGTGCCTTTCAGCGATAGAGCGTGGTCTTTCCTTTCAGGAAGTACCAGGCATCTCCAGCTAAAGGGTCTCTGGTAGCAGATGTTAGGGATGTCTGAGATGCTGGAGCGGAGCTGTTGGTCATAGCAATAGACAGTACTTAGCTAGGTGGACCCATGTCTTGACTTCTGTATAAAGGCATCTTCACAAATGGCCCCTAACCCTTAGTATTTGGGTAACTTCGGTGGGAAGTCTTCCTTGGCTAGGAAGGTGGCTTGTGATGGGTAAGTCTGCTGGGGAAGGTGGGGTTCTGAGACCAGAGGTGCATTTTGGACTGGAAGGGCCCAAGCAAGTAATTGCAACATAGCTGGCGCCCAGTGGGAGCGAACATTTCTACACTCGTCGTGTCAGGCGGGAAGATTTCGGGCTCTCCCCTATCCCCAGCGTGCATCGTCCATAACTCGATCTCGTACCTTTCAAAGAAGGCGAAGCAAGAGGCTACCGGCCCTCGCCTTAATTTTCGATTTCTCTACAGGGACGCCCCCCACCCCACGGCGAAGACCTTACTTGATTTGAATCGTGCTTTTTTAGGCAAATAAATAAAACCGGCGCCCGGCGATACGGTTCTGTATTTCCGGCAGCTAAGCAGTTAAAAAGGACCCTTGGAGGAGAAGCCCACGCTCATGAATGAAAGGCAAAGTTTGGCAAGGTGCCAGCATATGCTTTAAGGGGGGGGGGGGCAAGAGAGCCAGCCCGGCAGAGCTGATGATGGAAGTCATGGGGAAGGAAGGGGGGGGGGGGGGGCAGTTAACTGGCTCTCATGCCACAGCCAACTTAAAAAAAAAAATATTAAGCGATAATTCCATGTCCTGAGGTTACAAACCGGCTGCAACTGGTTTTATTTTTTTTCCTCCCCTGCCCCCGCTAGGCATCATGGGTAAAAGTAAGCATCCCCCCTTTTCTTTTGTTTAATATAACGGCACCACAGATGATTGGCAGGGACGTGCCCGTTCTGCAACTGGGCTCCGGCAGGTCCCTGGAGGGGGATGGCACGCCGCGGCCGCCCATGTTCCACCGAGGGGGCTTCTTGTGAAAAAAACCCTGGCTTTCCCCCCTGCCCTCGCGTGCTCGCAATCTGTCTTCCCCTCCGTCTGCCCGTCTCTCCCCTCCTCTTGACAAGTAGAGGAGCGAGGGAGAACACGCTACCTGTAAGTAGTCCATCGGACTGTCTTTTTCTAAAAAATATAGATCTATGTATATATAAATATTTAACAAAAAGGGTCTTCAGGGAATAGCCAAGACCTCGTTCTTCCTTTAAAAAAATGTGGTTTTTTTTAGTAGCCACGAGCTCTCGAATGTTTGGTGTTTTTCAACGTTTGGGGGAAAGAAAAATCTTTGTAGTATAATTTTTTTTCGGTTCCCCCCCCCCCACTTTGTTCATGCGGCTGTTGGTCTTTAGCTGCAGAGGGAGAAGACTGAGGTGGGGGGGGAGGGAGGGGGAAGGATGATAATTTGGGGAATATGGCAAAGAAATTCTATTGTCTCTCTGGCGTGCTGATAGTTTGATAGAATACCCCGAACCTTCTCTCTCTCTCCCTCTCTCTCCTTCTCTCTCTCTCTCTCTCTCTCCCCCCTCCCCTCTCCCCCCCTTTCCTCCTCCACCCCGCCTCCCTTCTTTTCATGTCAGCTACAACCCTGCTCTGTGAATGGAGGCAGCCAGCTGACGGGGGAGAAGCCTGGCACCGTGCCAAGGGCTGGAGTCGCTTTTGCGCGTGTGTGGAGTGTATGCAGAGCACAAAGCAAGGGGAGGGTGGAGGGAGGCGGCGGAGGCCTTCCTTGCAGTCTAGGAAATCGCAGGCTATTATATAAGGGAGTCTGCGTCACCCAGGCGGATGGGGGGGGCGGAGGGCGAAGAGGAAGGGGAGAGACAGGTCTCCAAGCCATTCTCTGCCTCCCCTCCCTTTTATTGTATTAAAATGGCCTGGCGAGTCATCGAGCGAATGCCAGCGTCTTTTAATTCTGCCGACTTCTCCCTCCCGTCCCTCCCTCCGAAAAGAAAGCCGTGCGGTTCGGCCATGGGGATAGGTGTCGGGGGAGCGGAGGACCACCCTCCCCTCGCCCGTCTCCAAGGGTTAACGAAATAAGACCGAAGACATGTTGAAAACCTTTCTCAGGTGCTGGAATCCATGATAGTCTCCCTCCCGCCCCAGTCGAGGACTCCTTCTGTAAAGGGTTTCGTTTTATTGTGATCGAGCAAAATTTTCGGTGGAGGGGCTTTTTAAAAATAAAAGCTCCTGTTCACGTGCCTCACAGCCTCGTTTGCCCTCAGGGCAAGTCCTGTGAATGTTTGTCTTTTCCCAGTGTTCATCGTCCTCTGCTCTGAGAGCCCAATAATGCAGCCCTGTAAAACCAAGCTCAAGTTCCTCCACGGCCAGGGGAAGGCATTCCATGTACGCCGATGTCCCAAGGCATTTGGCTTCGGTGCGAAAGTTCGGAGACGAAACTCTGGAACGAAACAGAGGCCTAGGGGCTTTTTTTCTCCTCCCAGAGGTTGCCTGGAGCTTGAGAGTGATTTGCCAAGGGCTGCCCACCACGTGTGTGGTTGGGGGAGGATTTGAACCCAGCTGCAGCACTCTCTAATGTGGAGTGGTTGGGTACTTCCGTGGCACCACGGCAAGGCCCTGGGAGGCTCTGCGGGCTGTCGTGACGTTAAAATGGGGGAAGCGCGTTCAGGAGAAGAGCGAATGATCCCCCCCCAAGAGTGCATTGATAACTAGGAATCTGTTTCGGCTAGTGGTGGAGCCTTCCTCTAGCGTGACGATCTTTCCTCTCGCAGAATGTGCCTCCTCCACTGGAGGAGGACTCCGTGCTCCCCCAGAAGGGCTTTATAGAGGTTTCTTAGTCTTACCCCCTCCCATGAATAATGTGAATTCTTTTGAAAACCATTTGGAACAGGAGTATATCTGTTTCCTCTACTTTCTTCTCTTCCCTGGTGTGAGTCGGAGACCAGGTCTGTGTGCGCATTAGGCTGTGGTGGTAATATCGAGGAGGGAGAAACGGATTGGGGGACTTCAGGCTAAGACTTCAAGCTTGCCAGCGCCCACATAGGGAAACTTGCATGGCAAGAAGTGGACCAGGCGAAAACCTTTCCACTGGATGTCCTAGTTTTCGACTTGGAGGAAGCTTTTCAGTGTACGGGAATGTTCAGGACGGCAACCCGGACTTGCCTCCCAAAGCAGTTCGGAACCCTATTGCCACCTCCTTTCCGCCCCACTCTGTCACATAAGTCAATGAGGGGTGATGGTTATAACCGAGAGTCATCCTTGAAGCTTTTCACTTGACCTCTGTGTAAGAGTTTGTGCAGTTTAGGAGTTGGGTCTTGAATCTTGAGTTCAGATCTTGAATTTGGATTACTTGAGGCAAGACACTGTTCTTCTAGCCTCTCATCTGCAAGACAGGATCTAATCATTCTGAGCCGTTGCAGGAGTTAGGTAGTGTACAAGCACTTAACGAATATGGAGGAGGTTAGAGCACCAGCTTTGCATGCCGACAGTCCCCCGTTCGGTCCCCGGTTCAATCCCCAGCCACTCTAGTTTCAAGGGTCTCAGCAGGCGTTGACAAAGACCATTGTCTGCGTGGGATCCTGTACAGCCACAGTCAGTCAAATGAGATGATACTGGGCCAAATGAACTGCCGTCTGACTTGCTGAAAGATAAGTTCAAATGTTAAGGATCGCTGGTAAAAATCTCTCGGCATGGCCCTAGCCTGAACTGTGGCCCTGTGGAATCTTCTTGGAACAGCGTCGACCCCGTTTGCATTTAGCCAACTGCCCAAAGTCCTTATCTTTGCTGGCGGGAATTGAGCACGGCCATTCCAGTTCTGCATTTTCCTCTTCCTCGAGCCAAAGCTCTTCCTTCTCCTCCTCCTCCTCCTCACCACATCCTCCCCTGACTTTATGCCGGAGAAACGAGACCGCTTCACTCTCTAGAGCTGTTATCATGTTGCCGTTTCCCCTTCCGATCCATTTGCTCGGTCCGTTCCCCTCGGAAGAGCCGTAAGGGAGAGAGAAGCAGAGCCGTCTCGGTGAGCTCCTGCCAAAATGGCTCATAAGGAGACGGCGTCAGCAGCCGCTCACGACAGCCCTCTGATGCCTTTGAGAACAGAGCCCACTCTGTCTGAAACTGTTTTCTGATGCTTCTTCTCTACGATGCTTTGAGGATTCATGCGCAGATTGTCCAGATTTTTTTTTTGTGTTGCAATGGATGGAGATGGAATTTGGACCCCTTGCCCCTCGGATGGAAGATCCGATTTGCTTGTAAGCTGAGCTTTCTCTTCTTTCGATCCCGGATCACCACGTTCCCCTCCCCCAAACACAGGCGCAGCTGTGGCGTCATGCATCTCTCGGCGAGTTGCGCGTGGAATGAGACCGCGAGCAAATGCATTGTGGCCACTTACAGTCCGAAGGAAGCGTCAGGGTTCAAAGCTGGGTGGGGGGTGTGTGTGGCAGCTGTAATGGTGTAGCCCTCTTTGCGTCTCCCCCTCTCCTCTTCCTCTCCGCTCTGCCTGGCCGTCAAGTCCCGATTTCCTTTTTAGGCGATTGTCCTTTTTATAGCATTGTGTGGAAAAACCGTTTGTCTTGGGAGCCAGCCATTTTGTGCGTTCTGTCTTGAAATGCATCTGTACGGCGGGGAGGTCGCTCTGCATTTGGCACGGGCAGAGGAGTTGAGATGTCGCAGCCGGCCGGCGGGTGGCTGGCGGGACCGAACGTGAGCCAGAGGGTTTAACCCGCAGGGTGGGCTCGGAGAAATCACCCCAGCAAGGGTTTAGCTTGCGCCCAAGGTGATTTTTTTTGTTTGTTTTAGAAATATAAAGCGAGGATCTTGGAATCCCGGTATGCCAAAATCTGTTACAAGCAGCACGAGCAGGGGAGGCTGAAGGTAAGCAGGACGGAGACCAGTTCAGTGAAGTGAGATGGCTGACGGCTGTTGGCTAGGAAGGTTAAAGGACCCTCCATGTACAGAGGCAGTATGCTGTGAATTTAAAATCCGCTTCCTAGTTTTATTTCGTACAGTACTTTCAGATCACCTTTGCCTGCAAAACGGAGAGCTCAAGGCAGTTTGCAATAATAAATCTTTACAGTGCTGGTTGGTTAGTGCAGAGATGACTTTGGAATTGGACAGGGTCCCCCAGGGACATTGGACCATTCATCAGTTACTCACAAATCCCAGGCGCCAGGTTACCACGACTCCTAGAAATTTGATTGTTGTACCTGGTATTGTCATCAGTTGTTGATTTGTCAGCGCCTCTCGGTGATTCTCACTAGAAGTACAAGGCGTATTTGGGTGAGAGTTCGAGGCTAGCTTGTTGTTGTGCTGAAAACGAGGCTTGTCCCCTGCTTATTTATACTCGGGAACTCTTACTGCTTCAGCCTTAAAAGATTGACAAGCAGCTGTGAAAAGTTCAGGATCTGGTTTTGCACAACGGTGGTTAGAAAGCGTGGTTATTAAAATATAAAAACCCCGAAGGATGAAAAAGGTTCTGACTCCTAAATTTTTGGGGCGGCGCGTGTGTGTTAAGTGCCGTCAAGTCACTCCCGACCTATGATGACCTTATGACCTCCGAAACGTCCTATCCTTAACAGCCTTGCTCAAGTCTTGCGAGCTGCGGGCTGCGGCTTCCTTGAGGGAGTCAGTCCGTCTCCTGTTGGGTCTTCCCCTTCTGCCGCCTTCAACTTTTCATAGCACTATTGCCTTTTCTAATGACTCTTGTCTTCTCATAAATGCGACCAAAGTACAATAGCCACAGTTTAGTCACGAGCGCGGCTCACATTGTCAAGGCCTGCCTTAGGTGTGATTCCAGTGCCTTTGAAATAAAACCCAAATCTGCCAACAGATATGCACTACTCAGCTCTCTGGAAAGAGTTGGTATCCACATGCTGCTTGATAGCTTACAGGCCCTGCAGAACTGCATCAAATTCCACAGGGCCTGGGTCTCATCCGGAAGAGCGTTCCACCAGGCCGGGGCCAGACCCAAAAAGGCCCTTGCCTGGGTTGAGGCTAGACAAATGTTTTTGGGGCTCGGGACCACCAGGAGGGTATTGTCCATAGAGCACAGTGCTCTTTGGGGGACATACCAGGAGAGGCAGTCCCGAAGACATGTTGGCCCCAGACGGTGTAGGGCTTTGAAAGTTCAAACCAAGACCTCGAACCCGATCGGGCATTCAACTTCCTTGCAGTTTTGCCCACCCCCTTCTGAGAGCCGGTCTCCTGCAAAACTGACCTGCTATGTGTCTGACCTTTGCCCTTTCCCAGGGTTCCTCTGTCTTGTTCTGCAGACGACAATCTCTGGCACAGACGTGTCCTTTTCACTGGTCACTCTTGCGAGAGTTAATAATGTTGACACCATCGAGCAGGCGAGGACATCACAGTCAGACGCTTTGGTTTGTGGCCCTTGTGTTTAACTCTTGGAGAGGGCTACAATCCTCTTCCCGTCTTCACTCAAACTCTTCTCAGAAGGGGAGTTTTGGCACCCCAGGATTTTGGAGCGCTTGAAGCTCAGACAGCTCCCCGGAGCATCCCGGAAGCATCCGGTGGCCCACAGGACGCTGTCCTAGCTTGACCTTTTGGCCCGACCCAGAC
>NW_015166425.1:601772-614884 GCF_001447785.1 Gekko japonicus
TCCGGGCAAATAAAAAACGCCAAAGACCTTTGAGTCAGACAGCGGCAGGCCTCATCCTTCGTCCCCAGGGGCGTGCACTCTGCAAACCTATTTGCTCTGACAAATCCGGCTTGTTTGCTTTCTCAGATTGCCGCAGCCCCGATCTGTGTTGGACGAGATGGCTTTTTGGGGAGGGGGGGGCTTTGCTCCCTTCTACTGTGATGCCGCCGCTACTTTTCTGCCACCCTCGTGGGTCTTCATCCCACGCCAGAATGATCCCAGGGCACCGATCTAGGGACACCACTCTGTGTTCCTCCGGGACTCAGTTACTGCTTCCAAAAGCTTCTGCCCATGGTTGTTTCCCCCTCTGTTTGCAGCTGGACAGCTGCCGTAGTTTGGTGTAGCCAGTTTGGTGTAGTGGTTAAGTGTGTGGACTCTAATCTGGGAGAACCGGGTTTGATTCCCCACTCCTCCACTTGCACCTGCTGATGTGACCTTGGGTCAGTCACAAGCTCTGGCACAGCTGTCCTTGAAAAAGAGCAGTTTGTGTCAGAGTTCTCTCAGCCCCACCCATCTCACAGGGTGTCTGTTGTGGGGAGAAGGGAAAGGAGTTTGTAAGCCGCTCTGAGACTCCAAGTGAAGGGCGGGGTATAAATCCAAACTCCTCCTCCTACTCCTACTCTTCTTCTCCTCTTCTTCCTCCTCTTCCTCCTCTTCCTCTTCTTCTTCCTCTTCTCCTCCTCCTCCTCCTCTTCTTCTTCTTCCTCTTCCTCTTCCTCTTCTTCCTCTTCCTCTTCTTCTTCCTCTTCTCCTCCTGCTCTTCTTCTTCCTCTTCTTCTTCCTCTTCTTCTTCCTCTTCTTCTTCCTCTTCTTCTTCCTCTTCCTCTTCCTCTTCTTCCTCTTCTTCCTCTTCTTCCTCTTCTTCTCCTTCCTCCTCTTCCTCCTCTTCCTCCTCTTCCTCCTCCTCCTCCTCCTCCTCCTCCTCCTTCTTCTTCTTCTTCTTCTTCTTCGTGTCGAAGCCGAGAAACTTGAGTTGCGAATGGGGCGAAGCACCCTGTTCGAATCTTGCCCCTGCTGTGAACTCTCTCGGTGGGTTTGTACAGGAATCCCAGTACGGAGGAGCTCTTCGGCAGACGGGTCAGCCCCTTGTAGTCGATAGTTTAAAGACCACTCCGCCGAACTAGACACTAGCTCCCAATAGGGTCAGCGTCTTGTATGAACTGTCCCTAAAGAAGTCAGGACTTGCTGACATCACCACAGTCTCTTGATTGGTCGTGAAGGTGGAGGGGAGCTGGAGGAGACAAGATGGCGCGGGGACAAGCCACGTGGAGAATGGCACTCGGCAAAGCCTGTGGCATGGGCAACCAGATCCAGAACCAAGGCCGGAGGAGAGCCAGTTGGGTGTAGCGATCAGGAGTGGGGTCTCTGATCTGGGAGAACCGGGTTTGATTCCCCACCCCTCCACATGCAGCTGCTGGTGTGACCTTGGGTCACTCACAAGTTCTCTCGGAGCTGTTCTCTCAGGAGCAGTCCTCGAGAGAACTCTCTCAGCCCCGCCTGCCTCACAGGGTGTGTGTTGTCGGGAGAGAGAGGGAAAGGAGATTGTAAGCCACTCTGCGACTCCTTCGGGTAGTGAAGGGGCGGGATATAAATCCAATCTCCTCCTCTCTCTCTTCTCTCTCCTTCTCTGCTGTATCAGAGCAAGGCAAGTCCCTGCAGACATGTCTGGCCTCTGCGGGAGCTCTGGGAGGGTGCTGAAGCGGCACACCCATTGGCCAAAAGCGGCACGCTGATACTTCCCCTAAATAGTCAGACATCTCAAGGGCCTAGGTGCCATCATGTTTCTCTGTCAAGGGCCATCACAGCCCGATGAATCAATGTCCTCTGGATCGTCCTCTCGTTTACAGCCTTGCTCCGTAAACCGAGGGCCGTGGCTTCCTTGGTTAGGTCAGGCCATCTCACGCTGGGTCTTCCTCTTTTCCTACTGTCTTCAATTTTCCCTTATCATTATTGTCTGTTCTGCAGAGATAGATCAAGGTGGGTAGCCACGTTAGTCTGTCTGTAGCAGCAGAAAAGAGCAGGAGTCCAGCAGCACCGTCAGACTGGCAAAATTTGTGGCAGGGGATGAGCTTTCGTAAGTCACCGCCAGTGTTCCCTCTAAGCTGAGTTAGGGTGAGCTGGCTCACAGTTTTTCAGCCTCCGGCTCACAGCTTTTTGCCTTAGCTCAGGAAGGATGGCTCCAGAGCAAACTAATTTCTGCAGCAGCCAAATCGCCGGCTCACCACTTTAATGCCAGTCGCTCACAAAGTAGGATTTTTGCTCACAAGACTCCACAGCTTAGAGGGAACCTTGGTCACCGCTCACTTCTTCAGATAGATTTATTTATTTTATTTATTTCATTTCATTTCTACCCCGCCCTCCCCGCACGCGGGCTCAGGGCGGCTTACAAAACACAGAGGTGTAGTACAACACCACCATTTAAAACAATTAAGGCACACAGTGCAATAAAAATACAGTTAAAACGGTTTAAACACCGTGGACAAACTCCCAGGATCCATCGCGACTAGTATGCTCACTCCCTATTGTACATCACATTGGGGTCGATGAGAGGGGTGCCGTGGGCCACGATGTTCGGTGGCCAGTCAGCCCAACCTGGCGGTACTGCTCTGCAATTGCCCGTTGGTGGTAGTGGCCGCAGCGGCTCTGATTCGAAAGCCTGGTGGAAGAGCTCCGTCTTACAGGCCCTGCGGAACTGTAACAGGTCCCGCAGGGCCCTGATCTCCTCCGGGAGCTCATTTCACCAGATAGGAGCCGCCACCGAAAAGGACCTGGCCCTTGGGGCAGCAAGCCTGGCCTCCTTAGGGCCCGGGGTCACTAGGTGGTGTTGTGACCCCGACCGAAGTGCTCTTTGGGGCCCGTATGGGGAAAGGCGGTCCCTCAGGTATGCCGGTCCCTGGCCATGTAGGGCTTTAAAAATAAGCACCAGCACTTTGAAGCGAATCCGGAACGTTTATAGGCAGTCAGTGCAGTGCTTTCAGCACAGGTTGGATGTGGTCCCATCTAGAGACCCCCGCTACCAACCTGGCCGCCGCATTCTGCACCAGCTGCAGCTTCCGAATTTGCGACAGAGGCAGCCCCATGTAGAGAGCATTGCAGTAGTCAGGATCAAGATGGGTAGCTGTGTGTGTCTGTAGCAGTAGAAAAGAGCGAGAGTCCAGCAGCACCTTCAAGACTAACAAAATTTGTGGCAGGGGGAGGAGCTTTCGTGAGTCACTGCTCACTTCTTCAGATACAGCTGGCATGCGAGGCCATCGGTCCTTTATATTGGAAAGTGGAGTGATTTCAGATGCCGGATGACATTTACAGGCAACTGACAATCACAGGTGCATAACAATAGCAGGCGTGAATGGATTAGGTGAGATATGCAGACGGATAGTAGGCACTGTTGTAGGAGTTGACCAATTTCTCACAAGCTGCTGCTCTGCCCTCGCGTTTCCCTTTCCCCCATTACATTAGTCAGTTTCCCACTACTTGCTGCGCGGCCGCATTTCGCCCCGCAGCTTCGCCTGATTTCCCCCGCATCTACTGGATCCTCAAAAAACAGGCTCAAGTAGACGCGGGGGGAAAGGAGCTGCGGTGGCTCAAGTGGTTAAGATGCTGAACTGCAGGCTGTGGAAGGTCAGTAGTTCAGCAGTTCGAGACCCGGGTGCCGCATGACGGAGTGAGCTCCCGTCTCTAGTTCCAGCTTCTGCCAACCTAGCAGTTCGAAAGCAAGAAATTGCAAGTAGATAAATAGGTACCACTTCGGTGGGAAGGGAACAGCATTCCGTGCACCTTGGTGTTGAGTCATGACGGCCACACAACCACAGAAACGTCTTCGGACAGCACTGGCTCTTCGGCTTTGAAACGGAGATGAGCACCGCAACCCTAGAGTCGGACTTGACTGGCTTTCGAGCAAGGGAACCTTTACCCTTTACCTTTTAATGGGGGAAAGGGAAACGCGAGGGCACAGCAGCGGCTTGTGAGAAATCGGTCGTTGTCGTTCCCAGTGACTCGTGTCTTCTCATGATGTGATCAAAGTGCAATAGCCTCAGTTTGGTCATTGTCGCTTCTAGGGAGAGTTCAGCTTTGATTTGATTTAGCGTACACGTATTCATCTTTTTGGCGGTCCACAGTATGCCGCCACACCTGGCTTTCCCCTCTGCTTTTGAGGGCTCTGAGTTGCAGGTGGGGACCCCGGTGTGGCCCTGAGACCGGAAAAAAACATAGCAGGAGCTAGTGAGCGGTGTAGGGGTTAGTCAGTGTGTCAGGCCAGGATCTGGTAGTGCGTTTGTGTGCAGTCAAATCACAGCTGCCTTAACGGTGACCCTGTAGGGTTTCAAGGCAAGAGATGTTCCTCACTTCAGCAAGGATGCGGGCAGAATGGAGCGGGTGCAGAGGAGAGCGATGAGGATGATCGGGGGCCTGGAGACCAAGAAGCCCTGGGAGGAAAGGCTGATGAGGGACTTGGGAATGTTCAGTATGGAGGAGAGGAGGTTGGAGAGCCAGTTTGGTGTCGTGGTTAATTGCGTGGACTCTAATCTGGGAGAACCGGGTTTGATTCCCCACTCCTCCACTTGCACCTGGCTGGATGACCTTGGGCAAGCCGTAGTTCTGATAAGAGCTGTTCTTGAAAAAGAGCAGTTTCTGTCAGAGCTCTCTCAGCCCCACCGACCTCACAGGGTATCTGTTGTGGGGAGGGGGAGGGAAAGGAGTTTGTAAGCCGCTCTGAGACACCTTTGGAGAGTGAAGGGCGGGGTATAAATCCAATCTCTTCTCTCTTCTCTTCTCTCTTGAGAAGGGGCATGATTGCTCTCTTGAAGTATCTGAAGTTCTGTCGCCTAGTGGAAGGCAGGGAGCTGTTCCTGTTGGTAGCAGAGGAGAGGACTCGCAGGAATGGGCTTAAATTAAGGGCGGGAAGGTACCAGCTGGATCTCAGGAAGAACTTTTTGACAGAGTTGTGCAACAGTGGAATGGGCTGCCTGGAGAGGTGGTGAGCTCCCCCTCCCTGGCCGTCTTGAAGCAACGTCTGGACAAACCCTTGTCAGGGATGCTCTAGGCTGATCCTGCATTGATTAGGCGGTGGGACTAGATAGCCTTTAGGGCCCCTTCCGACTCTGGGATTCCAGGTGGTTTGCCATTGCCTGCTTCCATATCACAACCCTGGTATTCTCTGGAGGCCTCCCATCCCAGGGCGGATTCGGCTCCGCTTCTGAGATCTGATGAGATCGGGTTAGTTCGGGCCCGGCAGCTTAGGACTTGGATCTGGAAGACCCGGGTTCAAATTCCCACTCTGCCTATACACTTGCTACGTGACCTGGGTACAGTCAGGCACTCTTGCTGTAATCCGCTATTGGGGGTGGAACAGAAATGGAGATAACCATTATGAATTTGCCTGCCCCTGTTTTATATGTTGCTTCTACCCCGGCTGCACTGAAAGCTAGTCAAGGACTGGTTCTGGTTCCCTCATCAGTGGCACTCGGCTGGGCAGTGCGTTTCTGTGGCGTCCTTATCCTCTGGAGCTAGTTGTGGGTCCAGGTTCTAATCCTGAGGATGTTCCAAGTGTGAGTGCCTGTAAATTCTTGCGTGTCATCAGAACATCAGAAGACCCTTGTTGAACAGACCAGTGGTCCCACTAGTCCAGTATCCCGTGTCACACAGTGGCCAGCCAGTTCCTCTGGAGGGCCAACAACAGGGCAGAGAGGCTGAGGCCTTCTCCTGATAAGAATTTAAGAAGAGCCCTGCTGGATCAGACCAGTGAGGGTCCATCTAGTCCAGCCTCCTGCCTCACACAGTGGCCTCAACCAGTTCCTTTGGAGGGCCAATAACAGGGCAGAGGGGCAGAGGCCTTCCCCTCACAAGAACACAAGGAGAGCCCTGCTGGGTCAGACCAGTGAGGGTCCATCTAGTCCAGCCTCCTGCCTCACACAGTGGCCTCAACCAGTTCCTTTGGAGGGCCAATAACAGGGCAGAGGGGCAGAGGCCTTCCCCTCACAAGAACACAAGGAGAGCCCTGCTGGGTCAGACCACTGAGGGTCCCTCCAGTCCAGCATCCCGTCTCACACAGTGGCCTCACCCTGTTCCTCTGGAAGGGCCAACAACAGGGCAGAGAGGCCAAGGCCTTCTCCTGATAATGCCTCCTGGCTCTGGGATTCAGAGGCTTCGTGTCTTTGAATGTGGAGGCTAGTAACCATGGATAGTCTTACGCTACATGAATCTGTTTGATTCCTCCCTGCATGGCGCATAGATTGGTGGAAGGGCAGGGGCATCTCTCCGGTTTGTGCCACTGCCACAATTGGATTTACCACAATTGGATTCCTTTCGCTCCTAGCAGCTTTGGGCACTATTTTGCTGGGGTCCCAGATAGAGATGTAAAATTTCTGGAAATTTTGAAGCTCGGAAAAAAATGGAAATTTTCTGAAAAATTGAAAAAAATGCTACATTAGCACTTCTTTTTTCTTTTCCAGATTGAAAGTCATTCTGTTACTTTAGAAACATAAAATATGACTATGGACATTTTTACTTGCCATGAAATTATCACAACTAGCATATTAAAAATATAGTGTATCCAAACAATTATTACAAACAGAATACCCACCCACATGCAAAAACAAAACCAGAAACCTTTTTCTTTTTTTGTGACAATAGCACCTCCTAAAGGAAGAAATGTATCTTGTTCTTGCATTGGAGAGTTCAGTTTGTAACCTAGGACTTGCTTGTCCTCAGTGCGCAGAAATTAGATCGATCTGATACCATCCATATTTTTTAGAAATGATTTGGAAAATATTTGAACACCTTGCCTTAAAATATTTTATTCATCATGTTAAAATAAAATGTTCCATAATCTTTTTTTCCCCCCTTTTCTTTTTTCAATTTTTCCAGTTTTTCGGAAAAAAACAAAAAAGGCTTCAGGTCCCTAAGTTTTCCGGGTTTTTTCCCGGGCCTTCACATCTCTAGTCCCAGATTAGGGGCAAACAAGGGAATGTGTATCAGTGTGTCTGTGTCTCATCAGTGAGCTCCCCGGTCCCAGTTTCTGCAACCAGGGCCAAGTAGACTGCTTGCTGTGTGTTCCTCCAGTGCTGAGAAGTCATCCCTCATGCCCTTAGCGACTGTTTTTGTGGCAGGGAGTCAAAGAATCAGAGCAGGAAGAGGTGTCTCACTGTGTGAGACAGGATAGAGCAGGTAGAGGAAGAAGTCCTTTTCTCCCTTTCTCGCAATACAAGAACTCGTGGGCACTCCATGAAATTGCTGAGCAGTCGGGTTAGAATGGATAAGAGGAACTCCTTCTTCATCCAAAGAGTGATTAACACATGGAATTCACTGCCACAGGAGGTGGCGGCGGCTACAAGCATGGACGGCTTCAAGAGGGAATTAGATAAGGATATGGAGCAGAGGTCCATCAGTAGCTATTAGCCACAAGGTATAGATAGGAACTCTTTGTCTGGGGCAAGTGATGCTCTGTATTCTTGGTGCTGGGGGGGGCAACAGTGGGAGGGCTTCTAGTGTCCTGGCCCCACTGCTGGACCTCCTGATGGCACCTGGTATTTTTGGCCACTGTGTGACAGAGTATTGGACCGGATGGGCCGTTGGCCTGATCCAACATTGGCTTCTGTTACGTTCTTATATGGAGCAGAGGCCCATCAGTGGCTATTAGCCACAAGGTGTAGGTAGGAACTCTCAGTCTGGGGCAAGGGATGCTCTGTATTCTTGGTGCTGGGGGGGGCAACAGTGGGAGGGCTTCTAGTGTCCTGGCCTCGCTGCTGGACCTCCTGATGGCACCTGGTTTTTTGGGCCACTGTGTGACAGAGTGTTGGACTGGAGGGGCCATTGGCCTGATCCAACATTGGCGTCTCTTAACTCTGCCCTTCACTACCCAAAGGAGTCTCATAGCGGCCTACAATCTCCTTCCCCTTCCCTCCTCCTCCCCCACAACAGACACCCTGTCCATGTTTCTGATAGAAACGGCTCTTTTTCAAGGACAGTTCTTATCAGAACTATGGCTTGCCCAAGGTCATCCAGCCAGATGCAAGTGGAGGAGTGGGGGAATCAAACCCGGTTCTCCCAGATTAGAGTCTCCGCACTTAACCACTACACCAAACTGCAAAGCACAGAGGCAGAAGTTCCAGGAAGTGTTTTTCCCAGGACCAAAATTCTCAAAACGTGAGGACTGTGCAACATGGACGGCATCAATGGTCCCTCTAATCCCCCCCCCCCCCACTGAGCGGAGCAGTTCCCATCCAGAGCAGAGCATAACTGCTGTGATCTTCAAATGGGCAACGGGCAGTGCGGTTCCGGACTGCTGCTGAGCAGGGCTTCCTGTGTTAATGCATGCCGGCTCACACACGCACAGCTTAGAGGGAACACTGGCCAGCGCTCACCAGCTCTGCAGGTTTTGGGGGTTGGGCCTGGGGAGGGTGGAGGTTCGGGCATGGGCGGGACCTCAGCAGGGCGCAGTGCTGTAAAGTCCACCCTCCAAAGCAGCCATTTCGTCCAGGGGAACTGATCTCTGTCGGGCCAGAGATCACGTGTAACCAGTGTACCCTCTAAGCTGAGTCAGTATGAGCTAGCTCACAGCTTTTTTAAGCCTCCGGCTCACACATTTTTGCCTTCACTCAGGAAGGATGGCTTTGAGAATGACAGGAGTACTCCGTCCATGAATGTTAGCTGCATAATGCGTCTTTTGTAGGACCGGCAAAAAGCATCCATACAATAGCCCGTCCCGCTTTTTGGAAGACTTCATGCAAGGAGAAGCGGGCTTATAATTCTAGAAACTCCCGTTGCAAAATTGTCTGGTAGTTAGCAATCTGTATGTATTGAATGTTATTGCTCATTGAATGTAATGAATATTTATACCTGACTAGGATGAAATAATGATACACGATGCACTTTACTAAATGATGACCATAAATAGAACACATTAGTTTGCCAAAAGGTTTTTGCAATGTATATTTATTTGTTACTAGACCCACCTGGAGGTTGGCAACCCTAGTGGCGACCTCTGGGCTGGGAGATCCTGGAGATCTGGTGCCCGGGAGTGAGCTCAGCGGGGATGTGATGCTGTAGAGACCCCTCCTCCTCCAAAGCCGCTGTTTTCTCCCCTGGGAATGGTCTCCGTTGTCTGGAGAGCAGCTTCCATTCCAGGAGATCTTTGGGCCCCGCCTGGAGGATGGCAACCTTGTCTCTGTAGGAAGTAGAGGGGCTCATGCGCTGGTCACCCACACTTGAGTGCTCGCAGCGGAAATACATTCCGCGAACTGGCGTGTGACAGCCAGCGTGTGCTTTGCACGTCCCGGTAGGGAAACGGTCGCTTTTCGAGCAGACCTTGCACATCTGTTCTGCTAATTTTTTAATTGACGCGATCTGTAAGCTCGAGGTAGACGGCGTGGGATTTGCTGTCGCAGGCAGTGGTGGCAGCTACAGTCCTCAAGAGGGATTTGGTTAAACATCTGGAGCAGAGGTCCCTGAGTGGCTATTAGCCACAAGGGATAGATGGAAGACTCTGTCTGGGGCAAGTGATGCTCTGTCTTCTTGGTCCTGGGGGGGGCAACAGTGGGAGGCTTCTGGAGTTCTGGCACCGCTGGTGGACCTCCTGATGGCACCTGGTATTTTTGGCCACTCTGTGACAGAGTGTTGGACTGGATGGGCCACTGGCCTGATCCAATATGGCTTCTCTTATGTTCTTAAGAGCAGAGGTCCCTGAGTGGCTATTAGCCGCAAGGTCTAGAGGGAACACTCTATCTGGGGCAGTGATGCTCTGTATTCTTGGTACTTGGGGGGGGGGAGGGGGGCAAGAGTGGGAGGGCTTCTGGAGTTCTGACCCCACTGGTGGACCTCCTGATGGCCCCTGGGTTTTGGCCACTATGTGGCACAGAGCGTTGGACTGGATGGGCCATTGGCCTGATCCAACATGGCTTCTCATATGTTCTTATGTCTGAGGTGGTGATGCTCTGCATTCTTGGTACTTGGGGGGCAAGAGTGGGAGGGCTTCTGGAGTTCTGACCCCACTGGTGGACCTCCTGACAGCACCTGGGTTTTGGCCACTATGTGACACAGAGTGTTGGACTGGATGGGCCATTGGCCTGAATCGCCTGATCCAACATGACTTCTCTTATGTTCTTATGTCAGAGGCGGTGATGCTCTGCATTCTTGGTACTTGGGGGGCAAGAGTGGGAGGGCTTCTGGAGTTCTGACCCCACTGGTGGACCTCCTGACAGCACCTGGGTTTTGGCCACTATGTGACACAGAGTGTTGGACTGGATGGGCCATTGGCCTGAATCGCCTGATCCAACATGACTTCTCTTATGTTCTTATGTCAGAGGCGGTGATGCTCTGCATTCTTGGTACTTGGGGGGCAAGAGTGGGAGGGCTTCTGGAGTTCTGACCCCACTGGTGGACCTCCTGACAGCACCTGGGTTTTGGCCACTGTGTGACACAGAGTGTTGGACTGGATGGGCCATTGGCCTGATCCAACATGGCTTCTCTTATGTTCTTATGACGGAATTTAAAACAAGCAATGTGAGCAGAGCGGTGAGGCAAGCCAGACCCCTTAAAGTGTTAGGATAGTACCTGGAAGCACACCAGGGTTCAGATCCCATCAGGGCTGCGGAACTGATTGACTTTGGGCCAGTCCCATGCTCTCAACCTAACCTACCTCACAGGGTTGTAGAGGGGATAAATAAATTGAAGGGAATAAATAAATAAACAAACGGGAGAAGGCAAACACTCTGTATATGCTGCCCTGACCGCCATGGAGGAGGGGCAGGGAAAAAATATGCTGGACCCGTGGAAGTCTCTCTGGATGCTGTCCATCTACCGTAGTGTGAAGAGTGGCAGTTAGAAGAATGAGCTGTGACATGGTTCTACTCCCATCTGTTCAGAGCACTCATTTTGTTACAACATCCCTGCAAGGTAGGCAGGCATCAGTTATTTTATTTTAATTTGTGCGTACTCCATCTTTCTCCTTGTTGGGGACCCAGTGCAGCTTACGTCATTCTCTTCTTCTCCCTTTTATCCACACAATAAGTCTGTGAGGCTAGGTTAGGCTGAGAGTCTGCGACTGGCCCGCGGTCACCCCAGGGAGTGGTCCGTGGCAGGGTGGGGATCCTCGTCTGGCACTCCAACCCCCATAGTGTAGGTGGGGGACTAGCCCAAGGCTACCTAGTGAGTCTGTGTCGGGGCGAGATTCGAATTGGGGGATCTCTCTGATCATAGCTCATTATCTCAGACACTAAGCTGCACCGGTTCACAGAGGACTGTCGGGGAGGGGCACGGATCAATGGCACAGCATCTGCTTTGCGTACAGAAGGTCACAGGTTCAATCTCCAGCATCTCCGTTTAAAGGACCAGGCAGCAGGTGAAGTGGTGCTCTGTATTCTTGGTGCGGGGGGGGGGCAACAGTGGGAGGGCTTCTAGTGTCCTGGCCCCACTGGTGGACCTCCTGATGGCACCTGGTATATTTGGCCACTATGTGACAGAGCGTTGGACTGGATGGGCCATTGGCCTGATCCAACATTGGCTTCTCATATGTACTTATGATTTTAGGAGATTGGATTTATACCCCGCCTTTCGCTTGGATTCTCAGAGCGGCTTACATCTCCTTCCCCTCCTCCTCCCCACCACAGACACCCTGTGAGGTCGGTGGGGCTGAGAGAGCTCTTTCGAGGGCTGCTCTTGAGAGAACAGCTCTGAGAGAACTTGTGACTGACCCAAAGTCACACCAGCAGCTGTGAGTGGAGGAGTGGGGAATCAAACCCGGTTCTCTCAGTTTAGTCTTCATTTTTAGCCACCACACCACACTGGCTCTCATGAAAGATGTCCGCCTGACATGAAAGACATCCACCTGAGACCCTGGAGAACCGCTGCCAGAATAGGACAGTCATGACCACGAACGACAAATGGTTTGACTCAGGAGGAGAAGGCAGTTTGGTGTGTGTGTGTGTTCATGCAAATTAAAGAGGGGCTATCGAGACAGGGTACTCTAGAGAAGGAGCTGCGGTGGCTCAAGTGGTTAAGACGCTGAACTGCGGCTGTGGAAGGTCAGTAGTTCAGCAGTTCGAGACTTGGGTGCCGCATGATGGAGTGAGCTCCCATCTCTAGTTCCAGCTCCTGCCAACCTAGCAGTTCGAAAGCAAGAAATTGCAAGTAGATAAATAGGTACCACTTCGGTGGGAAGGTAACAGCGTCCCGTGCGCCTTGGTGTTTAGTCATGCCGGCCACATGACCATGGAAACGTCTTCGGACAGCGCAGGCTCTTCGGCTTTGAAACGGAGATGAGCACCGCAAGCCTAGAGTCAGATTCGACTGGCTTTCGAGCAAGGGAACCTTTACCTTTTACTCTAGAGAAACCTTTCGTTGGGCAGGAGATATCACTTTGGGGGCATTAATAAAGTGGCATAAGTTAGTTTCTTGGGCTGAAAAGGGCTGAGGAAGATGGGTTGCGGAGGCATGAAGAAAGAAGGAGCAAGAGGGGAAGTGGAACAAGACAGTGTGATGTCACGGTCAGAGCGGGGAATGGGGAGACCCCGGTTCCAATCCTCCTGTCAGCCCGGGAGTGTCGCTGGCAGACCTTGGGCCAATCGCACTCTCTCAGCCTTACCAGCCTCGCAGGGTTGTTGTGTGAACAGCCCTGACCTGGATAGCCCAGGCAATCCGGATCTCGTCAGATCTCGGAAACTAAGCAGGGCCGACCCTGGGAAGTCCTTGGATGGGAGTCCTCCTTGGAATCCCGGAGATGGGAAGCGGGGGCAGGCTTTATTCAGCCACCCCACTGAATATCCTCCAGGCCCCCAGTAGGGGTCAGTCACCAGAGGTCGACATGACTTCCAGGTGCGCACGCACGCACTCGCACACACATGCATATGAAAAATACCCACCCACCCCCCAAAAGGTTGTGAGAATTAGATGGAGGAAAGGAAATCCCTGAGCGCCTCGGAGGAAGGAGAGGGTAAAAGTGTGATAGGTAGGTATGGTGGAAAGATGCTAGGGAAAGTAATATTTTATTTTATGTACTTTATTTCCCCTTCTTTCTTCTTCCCTCCGTGATCAGAGTCGTCCCCCCCCAAAAAAAAGGGGGGGGATCTGTAATCAGAATTTTT
>NW_015166425.1:614908-633018 GCF_001447785.1 Gekko japonicus
ATCTGGATCTTTTTCTCTACACTGTGATTTTTACTAATGTTACATATAAATTTTAATGTTTTGTCTTTTATGACTCTATGTCCTGTACATCGCCCAGATCCCGGTGTAAGCTTGGATGAGGCAATTAATGAATTAATTAATAACGTCGTTGTTCATTCGCACTGTCGAGCCCGACTCTTTGCGACCCCACGGACCACATCACGCCAGGCCCTCCTGTCTTCTGTCGTGCACCGGAGTTTGCTTAATTTCACGTCCGTTGCATTGATGACACTGTCTCACCATCTCATCCTTTGCCGTCCCCTTCTTCTTTGACCTTCAATCTTTCCCAGCATCAGGATCTTCTCCAGCGAGTGCTTCCTTCTTCTCATTAGGTGGCCAAAGTATTTGAGCTTCAGCTTCAGTCTCTGGCCTTTCAGGGAACAGTCAGGGTTGATTTCCTTTAGGATTGACTGATTCGATCTCCTTGCAGTCTAGGGGACTTTTCCCTTCCCCCTGCCCCCCGAAAAGGGACTGGTAGTCCAGAATCAGGATCTATAATAATATAGGAAAATCGCCATCTGGATCTTTTTATCTACACCGTAATTTTTACTAACGTTACATATAAATTTTAACGTTTCGTGTTCTGTATTGTATGACTCTATGTCCTGTACATTGCCCAGAACCCGGCATAAGCTGGGATGGGGCCATTAACAAATGAAATAATAATAATAATAATAATAATAATAATGATGATGATGATGATGATGATGATGATGATGATAATTTATACCACACAAAGCGGCTTACATTATCTTCTCCTCCATTTTATCCTCACAACGACCCTGTGAGGCAGGTTAGGCTGAGAGTATGCAATTGGGCTGGCTCTCAGTATGAAGGGAAGGGAGTGAAGCAAGAAAGAAAGGAAATGCCAGGAGTTGACGTATATCTGCACTACAGCCCTATTGTTGGCATAACGAAATCCCTAAAAATTATGAATAAATATCATTGCCACCGCCAAGACTGAACGTCTCACCTCGATTCAAGCAAATGAGGCTAGGCTTTCTTCCGAGACGTCTTGCCAAAGTAGGATCCGAAGGCGGCTTTAGACGTTACTCTGGGATTTCTGTCCCGTGTCCAGGACACCCCCGACACCCCTGCGCGCAGTGTTCCCTCTAAGCTGAGTTAGTGTGAGCTAGCTCACCGTTTTTTAGCCTCCTGCGCATGGATTTTTGTCTTCGCTCAGGAAGGAGGGCTCCAGAGCAATCTAATTTATGCAGCAGCAAAGTCGCTTGCTCATAACTTTAACGGCAGTCGCTCACAAAGTTGAATTTTTGCTCCAGGACTCCACAGCTTAGAGGGAGCATTGCTGCGCGCCACACATCACTTTGCACTCGTAGCCACGTTGCGGGCTTTAATGGGTAGCCAGCCGCAGCTGAGTTTGGCAGAGGAGAAATGTTGATGTTCAGGGCTGTGACTCACACATCATGTTTTAAGGCAGTTTTTGTTCTGCAGTAAAAGGGAGCACAAAAGAAAGGTGGCTGTTCCTTCTGGAATCGGAGGGGGGGGACAACTTAATTATTGACTTGCCAGCTAACGTGTCCCTTGCACAGCTGTCTCCGGAAAGGGTAAAAAGCCCAGTTGTGGCTTTGAGACTAACAAACTTTATTACAGCATAAGCTTTCGAGAAACACAGGTCTCTTCATCTCTACTGGGCTTTTTACTATTTTCAGCAACAGACTAACATGGCGAGCTCCTCCGGATCAGGAAAGGGTATAACTTTATTGGATAGGAGAGGAGGAGGAGATTGGATTTGTACCCCGCCCTTCACTCTGAGTCTCAGAGCAGCTTACAAATTCACACACACAGACACCCTGTGACGTAGGCGGGGCTGAGAGAGCTCTTTCAAGGACAACTCTTGTCAGAACTGTGGCTTGTCCAAGGTCATCCAGCAGCTGCCTGTGGAGGAGTGGGGAATGAAACCCGGATCTCCCGGATTAGAGTCCGCGCACTTAACCACCACACCAGACTGGCAATGAATCAGTTGGAACTGAAGTGGGTAATTGCCAGGCAAGCCCGATCTCGGAAGCTAGGCAGGGCCGACCCTGGCAAGTATTTGGATGGGAGATCTCCAGAGAATACCAGGGCCAGGAGGCCGGAGGCAGCCTATCAAAGGCACTTCTCTGAACGTCCTCCGTGCCCCAGTAGGAGTCGCCAGAGGTCGCCATGACTTCCAGGCACAGGGGCACACACACAGAGACACATGCACTAATGCAGGTGATTGCCAGCCAAAAGTCCCCAAATTGTCCTGATTTTTGGAGATTTGCGTGCTTCGAATGCACCGTTTGTGCACCTTGTCGTCCCTCCGCACCCCTGTTAAGCACGTCTCTACCTGCTTCCCTATTTTTGGCTCCGGTTTGGTGCTCAAAAACCCTTCCCTAGCCCAGTTGGCTCCAGAGGCAAGGGAAGCTCAACTTGTGGGTTGCGGTTTTCGAAAAACGCCTTTGGGCAGAGGGGGGGAAGCACACGAATATAGATACGGGAGGCCGTAGACGTGTGTGTGTGTGTTTGTACCCCTCCCTTGACAAGCCGAAGCAGCAATAAATTATGCAAGTATGTTCTGGGGGCCTGCAGGAATGAGTGAGGGGGGCACATACTTCGGAGCCTTCCTTGGGCGGAGGGATCGGGGTCACTCCAGTTGAGGGGCAGCAGTACGTGTGAAACTGTCTTATACCGAATCAGACTCTTGGTCCATCAGGGTCGGTATTGTCTACTGAGACGGGCAGTGTCACTCCAGGGTCTCAGGCAGAGGTCTTTGCCATCACCTAGCACAGGGGTGGCCAAACTTGCCCAACATAAGAGCCACGTAGGGCATTGCCCTATAATTAATAAGTTTTGGAGACAAGTGTCATTGCAGATCTATATCATAACGGGACATAACTTATCTGTCAGGCCGGAGACAGTTCTGCTGGATGTCTGGCTGAATATGTTGGAAACAAAAACAGGAAATAAGTTAATAATGACTCTTAATTGCGATTGCGAGAATTAATGTTGCACAAAAATGGAGGAACAATTTAGGACCCACCATATATGAATGGCAAAATAAGATTTGGGAACACTTTGTATATGGTAAGACCAGCGGTCATTTTGGAGAAAAAGAGGTGCAGGAGCTCATTAGCATAACTCATTAGCATAACTTATTTGCATTTGCCACACACCCTGACATCACTGGAAGTGTGTCAGAGGGCAACACCCACCACTCAGGCTCCACGGAACTGTTTTGGATTGCTAGCTATTGGGGGGGGGGGGACGTGCAGATCTGTCCTCACAGAGGAGGGAGAGCTTGTACCTGAATAAAACTTGGTCTTAAAGGTGCCACTGGACTGTTTTGGGCCTGGGGGGTGCTCTGCAACTTACCTGGCTGCTTCTTGCTCTGACTGAGGGCTGCTGGGAGCAGGGGGTGGGGCTTGTTGCATGTGCCCGCCCCTTGGGCTCTTTACTGCTGGAGCTCCGCTCCTGTGCGCTCCTGCAGGAAATGACCCCTGGGTAAAACTGTTTCATATACAGGAAAAGGCCAGAAAGAGTTCCAAGCGACCTGGTTCCCAGTTGTTGAATATCTTACTGTAGGAGGGGTTCTTCCCAAAAATAAGCCTTCTCAAAGTTTGTTGTGTTTAACTGTTTTAATGCTGTACTTTACATGGAGGGAAGTCTTTTTTTGATACCTTGTTGGGACCTTCTCAGCTATTTCTGTATGTATAATACTTCAGTTGTTGTTTTACAAAATAATAAAAATTATAAATTAAAAAAAAAATAAGCACCACATAGAATAAACGTCAGATGTTTGAGAGCCGCAAGACATGAACAAGTACCCCACACAAGGTTTTATTGAAAAAATATGCAGATTTGCCTTTTATGCACATTAACGGAGACTGCCAAAAATAAAAACAAAAGGGGTGAAAGCAGATGTTGATAATGATATTTATTTGTCCAGTGATATTTGTTTGCTTGCTAAGATTTGTCTAAGAGAGAGAGAAATAGAGAGAGTGGTAGAAAGAAAGAATGAAAGAGGTGGAAAGAAAGGAAGAGAAAGAGAAACAAAGAAAGCAAATAGATGGGAGGAAGAGAGGAAAAGCCTGCCTCCTCTTTGCTTCCCCAGCTGCCCGGCTGAGAGCCGCACAATATGTGTGAAAGAGCCTGTGGCTCCGGAGGCGCAGTTTGGCCACCCCTGACCTTGTGCCTGGCCCTTTCAACTGATGCCAGGGATTGAATGGGGACCTTCTGCATGCCAAGCAGAGGCTCTTCCACTGAGCCACAGACCCTACTCAGGCTGGCGTTGGCTCTCCAGTATCTCACATCACCTACTGCCTGGTCCTTTTTAACTGCAGATGCCAGGGGTTGAAGCTAGGACAGGGTCTCAGGCAGTGGTCTTTCAAGTCTCCTATGACCTGATCCTTAACTAGAGATGGCAAAGTTTGAACCTGGGACCTTCTATATGCCAAGCAGGATGCTCTGCTCCAGGGTCTCAGGCAGTGGTCTTTCACATCTCCTGAGACCTGATCCTTAACTAGAGATGGTGGGGCTTGAACCTGGGACCTTCTGCATGCCAAGCAGGATGCTCTGATCCAGGGTCTCAGGCAGTGGTCTTTCAAGTCTCCTACGAGCTGATCCTTAACTAGAGATGGTGAGGCTTGAACCTGGGACCTTCTGCATGCCGAACAGAGGCTCTGCCACTGAGCCACAGCTCCTCCCCAACTTGGAGCAGACTAAATACACCTTCATGCAATGCCACGCTAACTTATGGAACTGACTGCCACGAGATATTTTGATGGGCATGGACTGGTTCATGAAAGAGAAGTGGTCAACAGTGGGAGGGCTTCTAATGTCCTGGCCCCACTGCTGGACCTCCTGATGGCATCTGGTATTTTTGGCCACCGTGTGACAGAGTGTTGGACTAGATGGGCCTTTGGCCTGATCCAACATTGGCATCTCTGATGTTCTTATGTTCTTATGGTCTGATGGGGGCCGTTAGCTATGATAGCAAGATGGAGCTTCCATGCACAGGAGCAGTGTTTCTGTAGAGCAGCAGGGCTGGCATCAGTGGGTAGCAGGAAGCCATCGTAGATGGAATCTTGGTTGGACCAGCAGGGCTTTCCTTAAGTTCTTGTGAAAATTCAGGGGCACTGGAACGCGGGGTCTTTTTTGCAGGGCCCCCAGGACTCTGAAGTAACTCTCCCGGGGAAGAATGGGTTGTCGTGCCTCTTTTTATAGGACGATTTATAACAGCACGCTTCTGAGAGCCAGTTTGGAGTAGTGGTTAAGTGTGCGGCCTCTAATTTGGGAGGACCGGGTTTGATTCCCCACTCCTTCACTTGCACCTGCTGGATGACCTTGGGCAAGCCATAGTTCTGTCAGAGCTGTTCTTGAAAAAGGGAAGTTTCTGTCAGAGCTCTCTCAGCCCTACCGACCTCACAGGGTGTCTGTTGCGGGGAGGGGGAGGGAAAGGAGTTCGTAAGCCGCTCTGAAACTCGTTCGGGTAGTGAGGGGCGGGGTATAAATCCAGTCTCTTCTTCTTCTTCTAAATACGCTTTTGGCACGTCAGCCTGTCGATGCTGTTTTCATGTGGGTTTCCATCTATGGCTTAGCCCCGCAAAATTTGAGTCACGTCTTTTAAAAAGAAAACGTCATCCCCCCCCGGTAATGTAAAACGGCAGTTGCCAAAAGAGCAGCATAATTTTAGACATTATTCATATTTTAGAGATTGTTCGGTTTTGTCGTTTAATTTCCGCGTTTATTTCTAGGCTTTCAAAACAGGCTTATAAATCGACAAGCCGCCCCGTTGTTTGGGTAAGAATTCCCTCCAGGTGGTCAGGCAGAGAGACTTGAGCAAAACCTGGTTCCCCCCCCCGCCCCCTCAGCCTTTCCTTCGACATCCCTGTATAGGATAGCCCACCCACACCTGTCCAGGGATGAGAGAGAATCCTGCACCTGTGCAGTACATTAAACAACAACCCACAGAGGTAGGCTACCCTCTTTGGATTCAGAACAATATGCCACCAGAATCTCTACAATAGTCTATAATCCTCTCCAGCTCAGAGCAGAGATTCAAATCTCTCAGCTGGCATCTGGGACTTAAGACATTAGCAACTCTTCCCAGAGATGCACAATATTTTAACCTCCAATAGTAGCATATGGGGTCAGCCTTAGCCTACAAGATTTAAGCTTGAAACTCAGGTACAACATCAGAGACCATTTAGAAATAAGAATAATTTTTTATTCAGTACAGAGCTGACCATATAAACTATAAAAGATTTCAAAACAAGAAAGGCTAGGGCTGTTTGCCTTAACTACACAGTAAGGGTTCATATTTACCCAGTCAGGATAGCATCAGTCCAAATAGTCCAATTAGACACCAAGGGATCTTGAGGAGAAATCCCATCTTGGCACACCATGTGCTCCTTCAGTCACAACACAGTTCTTTGTCTCTCGAGACAGCATTTCCAGGGGCAATAAATAAGCAGAAAGCAGGAACAGAACAGAGAGAGAGTCTCTCCCATAGGGAATGACCAGTTATAGGTCAATTCCAGTCACAAATTAGCCCTGGCCAGGAGCCAAATGCGAGTGGGAATGGGAGTGCCCAAGATTTGGTTGTTATGGCTACATGTGGGGATTGGCTAGAAGTTTGGGGACCACGCCTGCGGTCAGGTGACCCAGCCTCTAGCTTCTCCATCGGCTATGTGACTACACGGCCTAGTGAGGCCTTACAGTCTAGCATCTAGCATGGAAGTGTGAAGAATGTGGGTTTATGGCATGGCAATTGAGGCCATGGGGCCTACCATTTGGCTTGTAACAGGAAATAGGCACAGCCTGTTATCAAAAGACAGAACAGGGAAGGCATGAGGTTTTTAGAAATCAATATTTCTATACAATCCCAACTGGTGCACATTAGACCTGTGTGGGCAAGCAGTCACGCTGGCGAGTAACTTTGGAGGATGTTTTCAAGGCGGCTTTCGGTGCGTTTATGAACTGCCTCGATCTACCGGGGGTGGTGGTGGAGGCTAGGAAACTAATACAATCGGAGGCACGGGAGCAAAGGACCAAAGAGATTTTTATTTTATTGTATTTATATCATAAGAACATAAGAGAAGCCAATACTGGATCAGGCCAATGCCCATCCAGTCCAACACTCTGTGTCACACAGGGACCAAAAACAACAGGTGCCATTGGGAGGATAAACATAATGGAGCAGAAGCCGATCAGTGGCTATGAGCCACAAGGTCTAGGTAGGAACTCTCAGTCTGGGGCAAGGGATGCTCTGTATTCTTGGTGCTTGGGGGGGGGGGCAAGAATAGGAGGACTTCTAGTGTCCTGGCCCCACTGGTGGACCTCCTGATGGCACCTGGTATTTTTGGCCACTCTGTGACACAGAGTATTGGACCAGATTGGCCGTTGGCCTGATCCAACATTGGCTTCTCTTATGTTCTTATATGGAGCAGAGGCCCATCAGTGGCTATTAGCCACAAGGTCTAGGTAGGAACTCTCAATCTGGGGCAAGGGATGCTCTGTATTCTTGGTGCTTGGGGGGGGCAACAGTGGGAGGGCTTCTAGTGTCCTGGCCCCACTGGTGGACCTCCTGGTGGCACCTGGTATTTTTGGCCACTGTGTAACACAGAGTATTGGACCGGATAGGCCGTTGGCCTGATCCAATGGCTTCTCTTACGTTCTTATATGGAGCAGAGGCCCATCAGTGGCTATTAGCCACAAGGTCTAGGTAGGAACTCTCAGTCTGGGGCAAGGGATGCTCTGTATTCTTGGTGCTTGGGGGGAGGGGGCAACAGTGGGAGGGCATCTAGTGTCCTGGCCCCACGGGTGGACCTCCTGATGGCACCTGGTATTTTTGGCCACTGTGTGACAGAATGTTCGACTGGATGGGCCATTGGCCTGATCCAACATTGGCTTCTCTTATGTTCTTATATGGAACAGAACTCTATTAGTGGCCATTAGCCACAAGGTATAGATAGGAATGCTCAGTCTGGGGCAAGGGATTGCTCTGTCTTCTTGGTGCTTGGGGGGGGGGGTTAACAGTGGGAGGGCTTCTAGTGTCCTGGCCCCACGGGTGGACCTCCTGATGGCACCTGGTATTTTTGGCCACTGTGTGACAGAATGTTCGACTGGATGGGCCATTGGCCTGATCCAACATTGGCTTCGCTTATGTTCTTATGGTCTGAGCCGCCTTTCCATTCCCGCCCTCTCCTTCCTCTGATATGTGGGGCAACTGGCCCCCGAGACACCCTGACAAAAGTGAGAGCTCCTTGCCACAGGCCATATCCTCCCTTGCACTGACCCCGCTCTCCTTGCTCCCCCCTCCAGGATGGACCGAATGACGGAGGACGCCCTGCGCCTGAACCTCTTGAAGCGGAGCCTGGACCAAGCCGACGAGCGGGATGACGTCCTGGCCAAGCGGCTGAAGATGGAAGGGCACGAGGCCATGGAGCGCCTCAAGATGCTGGCGCTGCTCAAGCGGAAGGACCTGGCGGGCATCGAGGTGCCCCACGAGCTGCCCGTCAAACAGGACGGCCTGAAAGTCTACGAGGAGAAGCTGAACGGGAACCTGCGGCCCCACGCGGACAGCCGGACTTCGGGCAGGCCGGGGAAGGAGAACATCAATGACGAGCCGGTGGACATGAGTGCAAAGAGGAGGTAAGGGGCCGGGTTTTTTTGTTAACCCGGGAAGGAAAGGTGCCCGTCGTGGGGCAGGGCCCCTCCTCCCTCTCGCGTGGGGCGAAATGCAAAACAAATCCCAGCCTCAGTAGCACCTGAGGAACCCACAAGAAATTCAGGGTACGAGCTTTCAAGAGTCATTAGCATCGCCAGCTCTGGATTGGGTTTTAGGGGTGGATCCTGGGGAGGGCGGAGTTTGGAGAGGGGAGGAGCCTCAGCAGGACATAATGCCATAAGGTGCAGCTCATCATCCAGTTAACCTAAATCTCTAGGCCTTTTCCCAGCTTAACCCTTGAGCCTTGGAGACCAGACAAAAATAAGTGAGGGTGGGTGTCCCAAAGCCACTCGGACGCAGACTTCGGGCACGTCCGTGGGGCAGGGCAGCCGTTCAGTCCACAAAAAGGGGTGGGCGTCACGAACCCAGCATTCTGCTCCCGGGGTGCGGGTGTTGGTCCAAGGCAACCCCCTCCCCAGAGCAGTCTCAGCAGTGGGCCAGATGGAAGGTCAAACACAGCGGCGGAACGGGCTGATCATCTCAGAGGGTACCCACGTTGGTCTGCAGCAGGACAGCTGAATTCAAGTCCAGCAGAGCACCTGAGCGACAAGCTTTTCGGGGTACAGGTTTTATTGTCTGTCTGTTTAAAATACTTCCAGGCGGCATTTGCGACGTTCTCAGCCGCGTGCAGTACAGAGCCAGTTTGGTGTAGCGGTTAAGTGCGCAGACTCTAATCTGGGAGAACCGGGTTTGATTCCCTACTCCTCCACTTGCACCTGGCTGGATGGCCTTGGGCAAGCCGTAGTTCTGATAAGAGCTGTTCTTGAAAAAGAGCAGTCTCTGTCAGAGCTCTCTCAGCCCCACCTGCCTCACAGGGTGTCTGCTGTGGGGAGGGGAAGGGAAAGGAGTTTGTAAGCCGCTCTGAGACACCTTTGGGCAGTGGAGAAGAAGAAGAGATTGGATTTGAATGGTGGTTTGGTGTGAGAGCCAGTTTGGTATAGTGGACTCTAATCTGGGAGAACCGGGTTCTCAGCCGCGTGCAGTACAGAGCCAGTTTGGTATAGCGGTTAAGTGCGTGGACTCTAATCTGGGAGAACCGGGTTTGATTCCCCACTCCTCCACTTGCAGCTGCTGGATGACCTTGGGCAAGCCATAGTTCTGACAAGAACTGTCCTTGAAAAAGAGCAGTTTCTGTCAGAGCTCTCTGAGCCCCGCCTACCTCACAGGGTGTCTGTTGTGGGGAGGGGGAAGGGAGAGGAGTTTGTAAGCCACTCTGAGACACCTTTGGGTAGTGAAGGGTGGGGTATAAATCCAATCTCCTCTTCTTCTTTTCTTCTTTAAAGCAAGGCAGCTGCAAAACGAAAGAGCAAGCAGCTCGGTGTTCCCTCTAAGCCAAGTTAGTGTGAGCTAGCCCGAGGGCAAATAAGACTGATCTAGAGGAAGGGGGGACATCTCCTGGGCTGGTCCCATGGGCGTCATAGCCAATCAGGGACTGCTTAGATGGTTCTTATTTCTGAAAAGCATGCCTTTCGGTGTCTAATAAAGCCCATTGAAGGCAGTGCGGCCTGAACAGCACACACTTTCCTTTTGCACTAATTCCTGAAAAATCACTGGGTGTGGGAGGGCACGCTTATGAAGCATTGCTCTAAATAGGCGTCGTTGGCCTTTACATTCTAAGGGCAGAGTTTGGAGAGGGGAGGGACCTCAGCCGCGCATAATGCCGTAGAGTCCGCCCTCCGAAGCAGCCATTTTTCTCCAAGGGGACCGATCTTGGTTCTCTGGAAATCAGCTGTCATAGTGGGAGAACTCCAGGTACCACCTGGAGGTTGGCAGCCCTGAGCATTATGTTCATGACATGATCCCTGATTGGTTGGGATCACTGTCTAGAAAAGACGGGAACCCAGACCGAGGTGCCGAAAGATCAGCAGATCTAGGGACGAAGGGCAGGGACGGGTGCAAAACAAAAGTGACACACACCCCTAGTGATATTTATTTATTTATTTATTTTATTTCATTTATACCCCGCCCTCCCCGCACGCGGGCTCAGGAAGTGCCGTCAAGTCACAGCTTACTTATGGCGACCCTTCCTGGGCTTTTCAAGGCAAGAGACGTGCAGAGGTGGTTTGCCATTGCCTGCGTCCGCGTAGACACCCTGGACTTCCTCGATGGTCCCCATCCAAGTGCTAAGAGCCAGTTTGGGCGTAGTGGTTAGGAGCGCGGACTGTAATCTGAGAGAATTTGGTTTGATTCCCCACGCCCCCCCCCACGTGCAGCCAGCTGGGTGACCTTGGATCAGTCACAAGTCCTCTCGGAGCTGTTCTCTCAAGGGCAGTTCTCTCAGAACTCTCTCAGCCCCACCTGCCTCACAGGGTGTCTCTCGTGGGGAGGGGAAGGGTAAGGAGATTGTCAGCCGCTCTGAGACTCCTTCGGGTAGCGAAGGGCCATAGGGTATGAATCTAATCTCTTCTTCTAACCAAGGCCGACCCTGCTTAGCTCCCCAGATCTGACGAGATCGGGCCGGCCTGGGCTGTCTGGGTCAGGGCAAGACGAACAGAGTTGGTTTGCCATGGCCTGATTCTGCATGGCGACCCGGACTTCCTCGGCGGTCTCCCATTCAAGTACTAACCAGGGCCGACCCTGCTTAGCCTCCACGATCTGATGAGATCAGGCTAGTCTGGGCCATCCAGGTTGGGGCACACCCCCCCTCTCGGTAGGAAATATTTTCTCTTCCTCCAAAAGCTCTGCATTCGTTTTGAAAACCCCAAATGGTCGAAGATCCAGCACAGCCCTAGAATAAAGTAGTCTCTTGTTGGCTCAGCAGATGGTTGGGCATTGGGGGGGGGAGCGTCCTTGTGGTCCCAGGCCACTGAGCTCTCAGCCCTTTGCCGGTCGGCATTAGAGGTCCACCATGGGGCGGGGCGGGGGCACGCACACCCCCGTCGTCCCCGCAGAGCGTCAGCAGCGTGGGGGCATGAACGGCTGTCAGCCAGAGCCCAGCAGCGTTGCCGCAGGTGCCGGCTCGAGCGGCAAAGCCCTGACTCACTGGCGCAGTCACGGGTGGCAGGGAGACAAGATGCCGGCCGTGGGCGGGAGAGAAGCGTCTCTGCCGCAGAACCGTCTTGGCCGGCGCTCCGTTTGGCTGGTGGTGGCGTCCCCAGGCTGCGGCGCCTGCCATCTGCCCCGCCGCCTCCAGCTAACCTCCGTTCCCTCGTGCTGGAACAGAAGGATCTTGCAGTTTGGACGGTGGGGTTGGGGGGAGAAGAGTCGCATCGATGTGTCAGAATCGGGCTGTAGGCTGCCAAGGAGCCGCACTTGGGAACTGGGCACGGGTCGTGCGCAGCGAATGCTCCGGTGACTCAAGCCTTCATCGTTCTTCCAGGTCAGAGGGAACAGTCAGTCCATGTAGGAGGACAGGGTCATTCTGCAGCCCAGGAAACTGTCATCACCAGGGCGAAATGGCTGACCTCGGACATGGTTCGCACATGAAGTCACCTTTTACTGAATCGGACCCTGGGTCCACCAGAGTCGGTATTGTCTGCTCAGACTGGCAGCAGCTCTCCAGGGTCCCAGGCTGAGGTCTTCCACATCACCTCCGGCCTATTCTTTTCATCTGAAGATGCTAGGGACTGAACCTGGGACCTTCTGCATGCCAGGCAGACGTTCTGCCACTGAGCCACAGGCCCTCTCCAGGGTTTCAGGTGGAGGTCTTTCACATCATTTACCTGCATGCCAGGCAGAGGCTCTACCACCGAGCCACAGGCCCTCCCCTTAACCAGCACCACTGGTCCATCTCAGTATTGCCTACTCAGACTGGCAGCTGCTCTCCAGGGTCTCACATGGAGCTGTTTCTTAACATCTACTGCCTGATCTTTTTAACTGGAGATGCCGGGGATTGAACCTGGGACCTTCTGCATGCCAGGCAGAGGCTCTACAACCGAGCCACAGGCCCTCCCCTTAACCAGCACCACTGGTCCATCTCAGTATTGCCTACTCAGACTGGCAGCTGCTCTCCAGGGTCTCACATGGAGCTGTTTCTTAACATCTACTGCCTGATCTTTTTAACTGGAGATGCCGGGGATTGAACCTGGGACCTTTTGCATGCCAGGCAGAGGCTCTACCAGTGAGCCATGCCCCCTCCCCCACCGGGCACAGCAAAAGCGCACAGGTCTGTGGGATTTCTGTTCCAGGTCCAGCTGTTTCTGCCTATAATGCAGCCTGCCGGCCCTGTGACTGTGAAGGCCCAGCAATGACACTGGGGCAAGGTGGCCTGTCGTAGGTAGGAGATGTGCTCTTGTCCCACACCTGTTCCTTTCAGCAAGGCTGGTGCAGGAGAGCTGCCCCTGGCTTGTTCCCTGTGTTCAGCGGGGTTTGTGTATACGTGGGGTGGGAGAGAGCTCTTGAATTTCCCACTTCTGGCACCATGCCGTGGACCGGGCCTGCAGACTAACTTCTGCATGCAAGAAGGAGAGGCGGAGGAAGAGACTGTCTCCCACTCTCTGGTTCCTTCATGCCACAGGCATAGATAGCTTTAAAAGTGGATTAGCTACATTCTTGGAGGAAGGGCTGCTAACCATGGCGACTGAAGGGAACCCAGAGCCAGCAGGCAGCATCAGGGGAAGGCTTTGGCCTCTGTGACCTGTTTTTTTGGGGGCCCTCCCCCAGGTAACTGGCTGGCCACTGGGTGAGACAGGGTGCTAGGCTAGATGGACCCTCAGTGGTCTGACCCAGCAGGGCTCTTCTGACGTTCTTATGAGGGGAAGGCCTCGGCCTCTCTCTGCCCTGTTGCTGGCCCTCCAGAGGAACTGGTTGAGGCCACTGTGTGAGGCAGGATGCTGGACTAGACGGACCCTCACTGGTCTAATCCAGCAGGGCTCTTCTGACGTTCTTATGAGGGGAAGGCCTCGGCCTCTCTCTGCCCTGTTGCTGGCCCTCCAGAGGAACTGGTTGAGGCCACTGTGTGAGGCAGGATGCTGGACTAGACGGACCCTCACTGGTCTAATCCAGCAGGGCTCTTCTGACGTTCTTATGAGGGGAAGGCCTCGGCCTCTCTCTGCCCTGTTGCTGGCCCTCCAGAGGAACTGGTTGAGGCCACTGTGTGAGGCAGGATGCTGGACTAGACGGACCCTCACTGGTCTAATCCAGCAGGGCTCTTCTGACGTTCTTATGAGGGGAAGGCCTCGGCCTCTCTCTGCCCTGTTGCTGGCCCTCCAGAGGAACTGGTTGAGGCCACTGTGTGAGGCAGGATGCTGGACTAGACGGACCCTCACTGGTCTAATCCAGCAGGGCTCTTCTGACGTTCTTATGAGGGGAAGGCCTCGGCCTCTCTCTGCCCTGTTGCTGGCCCTCCAGAGGAACTGGTTGAGGCCACTGTGTGAGGCAGGATGCTGGACTAGACGGACCCTCACTGGTCTAATCCAGCAGGGCTCTTCTGACGTTCTTATGAGGGGAAGGCCTCGGCCTCTCTCTGCCCTGTTGCTGGCCCTCCAGAGGAACTGGTTGAGGCCACTGTGTGAGGCAGGATGCTGGACTAGACGGACCCTCACTGGTCTAATCCAGCAGGGCTCTTCTGACGTTCTTATGAGGGGAAGGCCTCGGCCTCTCTCTGCCCTGTTGCTGGCCCTCCAGAGGAACTGGTTGAGGCCACTGTGTGAGGCAGGATGCTGGACTAGACGGACCCTCACTGGTCTAATCCAGCAGGGCTCTTCTGACGTTCTTATGAGGGGAAGGCCTCGGCCTCTCTCTGCCCTGTTGCTGGCCCTCCAGAGGAACTGGTTGAGGCCACTGTGTGAGGCAGGATGCTGGACTAGACGGACCCTCACTGGTCTAATCCAGCAGGGCTCTTCTGACGTTCTTATGAGGGGAAGGCCTCGGCCTCTCTCTGCCCTGTTGCTGGCCCTCCAGAGGAACTGGTTGAGGCCACTGTGTGAGGCAGGATGCTGGACTAGACGGACCCTCACTGGTCTAATCCAGCAGGGCTCTTCTTAAGTGGAAGACAAAGGATTTCAGGGGGACTGAGAATGAAGGAACCTTTCCAAAGAGGTACACTTTCTCAAGTTCCTTTCAGAGCGGTACTTCCTTCAAAGGTGGTAGAACTTAGCATTAACTCCCCTCGCCGCTGCCGCCCCAAACAAAAGCCATCTGCAGCGAGGAGAGCGGCTGACAGCCGCGTACATGCACACCCTGGAAAACCTGTGGTCCCTGTCAAAGGAAAGTGCATCGGAGGAAGGGTTTTTATGTCGGCTGTTCCTCTTTGGTCTTGGCTGCTAGAAGCCGTCTCTTGATACTCTGTCATGATCTTGTGATCTCGGGCGCTTCGGCAGGAAAGATAGGCGAAGTCGGGGGAGCCAGGCAGGGTTTTAGGAAACGCTAAAGTGCTTTCTGGCAGAACAGAGAACAGAGAAACCCAATCCATTCCTTTTTTTTGCATGCCCCGCTCCTGCCCTCTGAAGTCAGTGCAGTTCTCTTGTCAGGAGGTTCCAGGTGGGCGGCTTTTAATTCCTTCTTAATTGTTGTTCAAACTTGACCCTTTTAGTTTGGTTTGTTGTTATTCTCTTTGAGATCCTGCCTAGCTCAAAAGCAATGTCTAAAAAAATTCGGATGGAGAGGGGAGCTGAGAATACGGCTAATGCCTGCCAGTATTCCCTCTAAGCCAACTTAGTGTGAGCCCGCTCACAGTTTTTTAGCCCCCAGCTCACACATTTCTGTCTTGGCTCAGGAAGGATGGCTCCAGAGCAAACTTAAATTTCTTCAGGAGCCAGACTTTCACGTCAGTAGCTCACAAAGTAGAATTTTTGCTCACAGGGCTCCGCAGCTTAGAGGGAGGATTGAATCTGCCTGTCTTAAGAATTTTACCCTTCACATAGGTTCACTCTCTTAAAGAGCTGTTGGTGGCAGAGGAGAGTTAGAAAATGATTATTCCTCTGTTTGAGTCACCCCTACGCTTGCCAACTCCCCCCGATGGGGGCGGGGTTCCCCCCAATTTTGGGCCCCCAATTGTGCCGCTGGCCACCGGGGGAAGCCCTGCCCCCATAGAGTCCCATCATGCCCGACATGCCTGGCGTGACGTCATTGCACTGGACATGCTGTGCAGGAGACACTCTAGCATTCAAGTAAAAACTCTCTAGTGACCATAGAGTTTTTACCTGAATGCTAGAGCGTCCCCTAAACGATATGCCCGGCATCATGATGTCACGTCCGGGAGACGTCAACGAGGCTCACACACAGGAGCCAGGCTGGATTCCCCCCCTTGCCATCAAGTCACAGCCAACTTCTGGCGATCCTGTAGGGTTTCCGAGGCCAGAGACGCTCTGAGGCGGCTTGCCATTGCCTGCCTCTGCGTCACGACCCTGGACTTCCTCAGAGGGTGTCCCATTCAAATACTGACCAGGGCCCAACCCTTCTTAGCTCCCGAGAGCTAACAAGATTGGGCTAGTCTGGGCTATCCAGGTCAGGGCTGAGTTGCCCAGCCCTATCTGTCCTAAGAACTTTATCCTTTTCATGTTCAGTTTGGGTGTAGCGGTTAGGAGCACGGACTCTAATCTGGGACAACCGGGTTTGAGTTCCCACTTCTCCCCTTGCAGCTGCTGGTGTGACCTTGGGTCAGTTCACAAGTTCTCTCAGAGCTGTTTGTTTGTTTGTTTGTTTGTTTGTTTATTTTTCGTATTTATACCCCGCCCTCCCCAGTGGGCTCAGGGCGGCTTACAGAGGCAAGACAACCTTGCCATAATAAAACAATAATATACATAATAATTTAAAAACATATAATACATCTTAAAAATCCTAGTTGAACAAAGTGCTCAGTGACTTCCAAAATCTAGGGATGGCGGGTCGTATGTCCGAAGTTCCAAGAAGACGGCAGAAGGCTTCTTCCATACTAGGATGTTTCCTCAGGACCTCAGGGCAGTGGTAGTATAGTAAGGGCGGCGGCTCCTAGTCAAAAGCCTGGCGGAAGAGCTCCGTCTTGCAGGCCCTGTGGAACTGCACAAGATCCCGCAGGGCCCGGATCTCCCCTGGGAGCTCGTTCCACCAGGTAGGAGCCGCCACCGAAAAAGCCCTGGTCCTAATAGCGGCTAGTTTGACATCCTTGGGGCCCGGGATGACTAATGAGTTTTGGGCCCCTGACCGTAGTGCTTTTGGGGGAACATACGGGGAACGGCGGTCCCTCAGGTAGGTTGGACCCTGTTCTCTCAAGGGCAGTCCCCAAGAGAGCTCCCTCAGCCCCACCTCCCTCCCAGTTTGGTGTCGTGGTTAAGTGCGCGGACTCTAATCTGGGAGAGCCGGGTTTGATTCCCCACTCCTCCACTCGCAGCTGCTGGTGTGACCTTGGGTCAGTCACAAGCTCTGGCACAGCTGTCCTTGAAAAAGAGCCGTTTCTGTCAGAGTTCTCTCAGCCCCACCCACCTCACAGGGTGTCTGTTGTGGGGAGGGGGAGGGAAAGGAGTTTGTCAGCCGCTCCGAGACTCCGAGTGAAGGGCGGGGTATAAATCCAATCTCCTCCTCCTCTTCCTCCTTCTTTTTCTTCTTCTTCACTTATTTAATAAGCCCCTCAAGTTCCTAGCCCTCTTGGTGGCAGAGGAAAACGGGGAGGCACCATCTGAGTCACCCAACCTATCCTAGATATTTCTCTTTCACATATCTGACAGAGGAAGCGTTGACTCTTGGAAGCTCACACCCTGAAAATGTTGTTGGTCTTTAAGGTGCTCCTGGACGCGAATCGAGCGGTTGTACTGCAAACCAGCACGGCTACTCTCTGAAATGACCTTTCACATATGTTGAGTCACTTAAAGAGCCCCTCAAGTTTCTAGCCCTCTTGGCGGCAGAGAAGAGCTAGGAAACGAATGGCCATCGTTTGAGTTTGCCCATTTCCTGCCTGAGAGCATGAAGTCCAGACTCGGCAAGGTTCTGGCCGCACAGGAGGCTTTTCTAGCGTCTGTCCCTCCGAAAGAAGGCAGTTTCTAGACTTCTCGGCCACCCAGGTCTCGGAAGCTAAGCAGGGTCGACTCCGGCAAGTACGTGGATGGGAGACTTCCTTGGAATACCACATTGGGAAGACGGGGCAGGCTTTATTCAGCCACCTCTCTGAATATCCTTCAGGCCCCCACCCAGTAGGGGTCAGTCGCCAGAGGTCATCATAACTTCCAGGTGCACACACACACACACACACGCTAGGTATGCAAATCATAGAATCATAGAGTTGGAAGGGACCCCCAGCGCCATCTAGTCCAACCCTCTGCACAACGCGGGAAATCCACATATACCTCCCCCCCACACCTTCAGTGGCTGCTGTTCCACGCCCAGATGATGAAAATGTTCCAGCATTGTCTGGAAAAGGTTGGAAATGTAGAGTCAGGGCTTCTGTTACTGCGTGTCGGGGGAAGTGGTGCATCTGTGCACCGCACAGACCTCTGTCCCTCCCCCCGTT
>NW_015166425.1:633085-660521 GCF_001447785.1 Gekko japonicus
TACCGGCCAATTAAGGCCATCGGAGTTCCACCGCTGGCATTCCAGACGTGTCTTCTTTCCCTCCGCACCTTTTCCCTGTTTGACAGTAGACCCTTCCCTCCTCCAAATCCCGTGCTTCTTTAATCCCCAGTGCAAGGGAACTGCAGGCACAGCAACGCAGATACTTGTCTTTCTCTGTTACCGTGACTTTAAATAGCTGTTTGGGATCGGGGAAGCGACTTGGTGCCTGCTGCTCGCCTTCATCACCATAGTTACGCTCATGTACACATAAAGCGGCCTTATTCTGAATCAGACCTTGGGTCCATCAAAGTCGGTATCATCTACGCAGACCGGCGGCGGCTCTCCAGGGTCTTTCCCATCACCCACTCCCTGGTACTTTCAACTGAGGATGCCGGGGATTGAACCTGGGACCTTCTGCACGCCAGGCAGCTGCTCTACCGCTGGTCCACAGCCCCTTCCCCTAAGCCACGCCCCCAGATGAATTTTAAGGCGAAAAGCGACATCGGGAGTTCCCGTCACAGAACGTCAGCACTGCATGCGGCACGGCCCTCACCGGCGCGGCTCTTCTCCTGCCGCTGTCGAATTTGGCTGTTTTGGGGACGGTTGCCGAGAGAGGCCCTGGTTGCATCGCCACCTCCCTCTGTGTGACGTCACAGTGCCCCGCAGCGGTGCTCGGTGACCACCGGGGTGACATCACCGGTCTCCGAGTGACAGGAAGTGGCGGCCGCTCCTGACGTCTAGCAATCACTTCCAGGTTGCAGTCCAGTCTGTGCTTCAGCTCCCTCTCTCAGCAGGAGACTCATTCCAAGGTTGCGATGAGTGTAGAGTTCAGGTAACTCACCTGCCTCAAAGTTCTCTCTCCCACGTCTCTGATTCGGCGACCTTTCTGCCATACCTTGCCTCCCGTAAAAACTTTTTGCCGTATTCCTTAGCGGCGGGCCTTCATTTTTTCATTTGCAAGGGATGCCACTGCCCCTTAAGCAGAGCCTGGGGTTCTCCCTAGGTTCCTGGCTCGCCTGCCTATTTAATTCCAAGAGCTAGGAGTTTGAACAAAGTTGAGGATTGGAGTAGGACACCTCTCCCAGATAGCTGAGGGGACTTTAGAACAAGGACTGAAAGGGGCTGTGGCTCAGTGGCCCCAGGTTCAATCCCCGGCATCTGCAGCTTAAAAGGATCAGGAAGCAGGTAAAAAGAGAATCATAGAGTTGGAAGGGACCTCCAGGGTAATCTAGTCTAACCCCCTGCACAACGCAGGAAATTCACAAATACCTATGAGGAAAGGTTAAAGCGCTCGGGGCTCTTTAGCTTGGAGAAACGATGACTGAGGGGTGACATGATTGAGGTTTAGAAGATTATGCATGGGATGGAGCCGGTAGAGAAAGAAGTACTTTTCTCCCTTTCTCACAATGCAAGAACCCGTGGGCACTCTGTGTAATTGCTGAGTGGTCGGGTTACAACGGATAGAAGGAAGTCCTTCTTCACCCAAAGAGTGACTAACACGTGGAATTCACTGCCACAGGAGGTAGTGGTGGCTACCAATGCTCCCTCTAAGCTGTGGAGTCTTGTGAGCTACTGGCATTAAAGCTGTGAGCCAGCAATTTGGCTACTGTATAAATTAGTTTGCTCTGCAGCCATCTTTCCTGAACTAAGACAAAAATGTGTGATCCAGAGGCTAAAAAACTGAGCTAGCTCACACTAACTCAGCTTAGACAGAACACTGGTGGCTACAAGCATGGATGGCTTCAATAGGGAATTGGATAAACGTATAGAGCAGAGATCCATCAGTGGCTCTTAGCCACAAGATATACATAGGAACTCTGGGGCAAGTGATGCTCTGTCTTCTTGGTGCTTGGGGGGGGCAACAGTGGGAGGGCTTCTAGTGTCCTGGCCCCACTGCGGGACCTCCTGATGGTCTCTGGTATTTTTGGCCACTGTGTGACAGAGAGTGTTGGACTGGATGGGCCATTGGCCCAGCATTGGCTTCTCTTGTGTTCTTATGTTACCTCCCCCCCACACCCCCAGTGATCCCTGTTCCATGCCCAGAAGATGACAAAAAAACTCCAGGATCTCCAGCCAAACTGGCCTGGAGAAAACATACTGCCCAACCCCAAAGTGGCGATCAGCATTTCCCTTGGGGGTGTCAGAAAGGGCCACGAGAACTAAGCCCTGATGCAACCCTTCCTGTCCTCCCACTCATGATCTGCCTAATGATGTGAAAGACCTCCGCCTGAGACCCTGGAGAGCCACGGCCTGTCTGAGTAGACAGTACTGACTTTGATGGACCAATGGTCTGATTCGGGATGAGGCGGCTTCACATGTTCATGTGTGACTCCAGGGATTCCAGACTTTCCAGCTGCCTAGACCAAGTTTGATAAAACAGAATTTTAAGCGGGTGCCTTCTTCTAGTTTGCATTTGACATTCGTGGAAAACGCACATTTCCAAGTGAAGCCGAAGCCTGATTTTAAACACGATCCTGGCGAGTGAAGGGCACCTCCCCCAAGGAGCTTTGCAGTCACACAGCATCTCATTTAAACAGTCAGGCCAAATTTAAGGGGCATCACGTGAACTCAAACTGCCTTTGCCTTCTGTGACTGCTGGTTAGAGAGAGCTCAGATCTCAGTGAAACTCTCCGGGCTTTCCTCTGGGACTTTGGGGCAGTTTCTGCACATGTTGGTGGAAAGCGCTGTCAATTTGCAGCTGACTTGCGGGCGACCCTGTAGGGTTTTCAGGGCAAGAGACGAACATAGGTGGTTTGCTGTTTGCCTGCCTCTGCGTAGCAACCCTGGACTTCCTCAGTGGTCTCCCATCCAAGTACTAACCAGGAATGATCTTGCGTAGCTTCCAAGATCTGACCAGATTGGGCTAGCCTGGGCCATCCAGGTCAAAGAAAGATATGAACAGAGGTAGTTTGCCGTCACCTGCCTCTGCGTAGCAACCCTGGACTTCCTCGGTGGTCTCCCTTCCAAGTACTAACCAGGGCTGACCTTGCGTAGCTTCCAAGATCTGATCAGATCGGGCTAGCCTGGGCCATCCAGGTCAAAGAAAGATATGGACAGAGGTGGTTTGCCGTCACCTGCCTCTGCGTAGCAACCCTGGACTATCTCTGTGATCTCCCATCCAAGTACTAACCAGGGCTGACCTTGCGTAGCTTCCAAGATCTGACGAGATCGGGCTGTCCTGGGCCATCCAGGTCAAATACAGATATGAACAGAGGTGGTTTGCCGTCGCCTGCCTCTGCATAGCAACCCTGGACTTCCTCAGTGGTCTCCTATCCAAGTACTAACCAGGAATTACCTTGCGTAGCTTCCAAGATCTGACGAGATCGGGCTGTCCTGGGCCATCCAGGTCAAATACAGATATGAACAGAGGTGGTTTGCCGTCGCCTGCCTCTGCATAGCAACCCTGGACTTCCTTGGTGGTTCTTTCTTGGTGACTTCCTGTGTGCAGTTCTGGAGGCCTCATTTCAAAAAGGATGTGGGCAAAATCGAGAGGGTGCAGAAGAGAGCGACGAGGATGATCAGGGATCTGGAGACTGAGCCCTATGGGGAAAGGCTAAGGGCCTTGGGAATGTTTAGTTTGGAGAAGAGGAGATTGAGGGGGGACATGATCGCTCTCTTTAAATATTTGAAAGGCTATCATATGGAGGTGGTTAAGAAGCTGTTCCAGTTGGCAGCAGAGGATAGGACCCGAAGCAACGAGTTTAAATTACATGCAGGAAGGTATCGGGCTGGATATCAGGAAACACTTTTCCACGGTCAGAGTGGTTCAAAGGTAGAATCGGCTGCCTAGGGAGGTGGTGAGCTCCCCTTCACTGGCAACCTTCAAGAAGAGGCTGGACGAATATTTGTCAGAGATGCTCTAGGCTGGTCCTGCATTGGGCAAGGGGGTTGGACTAGACGGTCTGTATGGCCCCCTTCCAACTCTAGGATTCTGTGTCTCCCACCCAAGTACTAACCAAGACCAACCTTCTGTGACTGCTGTTTAAAGGAAGGCCAGATCTCAATGAAACTTTCAGAGCTTTCCTCTGAGGTTTTCGGGCAGTTGCTTTACATGCTCATGGGAAGTGCTGGCAGCTTGCAGCCAACTTACGGCAGCCTTGTAGGGTTTTCAAGGCAAGAGACATTCAGAGGTGGCCTGCCATTGCCTGCCTCTGCGTAGCAACCCTGGGCTTTCTTGTGGTGGTCTCCCATCCAAGTACGAACAAGGGCTGACCCTGCTTAGCTTCTGAGATCTGACAAGATTGGGTTCGCCTGGGCCACGCAGGGCAGGGCAGTTTCCGTGTGGCCTTCTGCAAATCAGGCCCTCAGTGTGGCTTTCCCGGCCTTGCAGACAAACCCACCAAAGTCAGTAGACCACACAGCTTTGTTACTAGCCCACTGGTACTGGTGAGTCATTTGCCGCCTAAATGAAAAGCTCTGCCTTTAAGAACATAAGAGAAGCCAATGTTGGACCAAGCCAATGGCCCATCCAGTCCAACACTCTGTGTCACACAGTGGTCAAAAATACCAGGGGCCATCAGGAGGTCCAGCAGTGGGGCCAGGACACTAGAAGCCCTCCCACTGTTGCCCCCCCAAGCACCAAGAATACAGAGCATCCCTTGCCCCAGACTGAGCATTCCTATCTACACCTTGTGGCTCATAGCCACTGATGGACCTCTGCTCCAGATGTTTATCCAATTCCCTCTTGAAGCCGTCCATGCTTGTAGCCGCCACCACCTCCTGTGAAGCATGGTTGCCTGCCGGTGATATTTGTTCACCCAGGGTGACTGAGCCAGTCGTCGTTTGCACGCTTGGCTTTCTTTCCAACACGCAGTGTGGAGTTGGAGGAGCTCCACGGCTGTGTCACCACCACTGAAAAGGCCCCGCTGTCGGTCACTACTCACTCTACTTTGGAAGGTGGGGAGGGGGCACTGAGAGCAGGGTCCACCGTGAAGATCTTAATGGGCAAGTTCACGTGGATGCAGGAGGATCCATAGCCTCTCTACTACTTCTTCTTTTTATATAACTTTATTTTTATTAACTTATTTTCAATTTTTTACAACTCAGTAAATAATAAACGTACCTTGTACAATATATAGTACTCAATAGTCAAAATAAGTTATTGAACAATGTTTAAAATAATCAGTAAAACAAGTCTGTATACTTAGTAGATAATACATCAGCATTGTTCTTTGACGAAGTAACATATGAAAAGAATGCAAACCATTTTCCCACAAACGCGGATTCTTTAGAGGGGTTTTTAGCTGCCAATAGCTGCGATGCAATCTTATCCATGGCTATTATGTCCCATATCTTCGAGAACCACTGCTGAAGCGTTGGAGTATTTTCTGTTTTCCAGAATCGGGCTATTCGTGTTTTGGCAGTGTTTAATAGTAATGAGGCGAGTTCAGACATGTTATAGGTGAGAGAGGCAATTTCCCAATGATTTATGAGTATAGAAACTGGAGTTCTTGGAATTCACAGACCAATGATTTTGTCCATAATTGGAAGAGTTAGGGCCCCAAAAGGTTGCACCTTAGGACACGACCACCAACAGTGTAGAAATGTTCCTGTCTGCCCACAACCTTTCCAGCATTTAGGGTCTTTTATAGAGTTAGAGTGGGAATAGTCCCAAGTGGTGTCATATACCATCTTGCAAACATTTTGTCGTTTTGAAGTCGGATGTTAAGCGATTTGGTAGTATATAGACACGAGGACCCGATTTTAGACCATTGGCCATCTGTCAGATCTGTGGCACAGTCCTTGTGCTGTGCCCACAGTCTCTGCTTCTCAGTCACACTCTTTTTATCCTGTCCTGCCTATAGGGAGCTCTGGGCAGCACGCACTGTTCTACCGTCCCCTGTTCTATCCGCATAACAACCCTGTGGGCTCAGAGACGGTAGCTGGTCCAGCAAGCTTCGTGGCAGAGCGAGGTGATGAAGTCAAGTCTTTCATCTCCCAGTCTGATACTTTTAACACCACCCTGGCTTAGATGTTCGCATAGGGTATTTTTAGAATCATAGAACCTAGCGTTGGGAGGGACCTCCAGGGTCATCTAGTCTAACCCCCTTCATAATGTAGGGAATTCACAAATACCCCCCCCCCTCTGAATGACCCCTGTTCCACGCCCAGAAGGTGACAAAAAACCTCCAGGATCCCTGGCCAAACTGGCCTGGAGAAAATTGCTTCCTGACCCCCAAAGCGGCGAACAGCATTTCCCTGGGTGTGTCAGAAAGGGCCACGAGAACTAAGCACTGAGGCGACCCTTCCTGCATTCCCTTCTCATGATCTGCCTCAGTTCACAGAATCAGCCTTGCTGTCAGGTGGACATCTAGCCTCTGTTTGAAAACCTCCAGAGAAGGGGAGCCCCACCACCTCCCGAGGAAGCCTGTCCCACCGAGGAACCGCTCGAACTGCCTGGAAGTTCTTTCTCGTGTTTAGGCGAAAACTCTTCTGATTTAGTTTCAACCCGTTGGTTCTCGTCCGACCTTCTGGGGCAACAGGAAACAACCCCGCACCATCCTCTAGGTCACACGGCCCTTCAAGTACTTGAAGGTGGTTATCCTATCACCTCTCCATCGTCTCCTCTCCAGGTTAAACATACCCAGGTTCCTTCAGCCTTTCCTCATAGGACTTGGTCTCCAGACCCCTCACTGTCTTCGTTGCCCTCCTCCGGACACGCTCCAGCTTGTCTGTATCCTTCTTAAATCGTGGTGCCCAAAACTGAACGTGATGCTCTAATTTTTTTTTGTCTCACCTGTCTCAGCTCCTGCTATGTGACAGTTGCCCAACTCAGCTTCTGTTTCTCAATCTCCCCCCCCCCCTCCTTTTTGTCCTCCTCCAGCAGCGACCAGGACAGGGGGCGGCTAACCCCCTCGCCGGACATCATTGTCCTTTCCGACAATGAGGCTTCCAGTCCCCGCTCCAGTTCCCGGATGGAGGAGAGGCTCAAGGCTGCCAACCTGGAGATGTTCAAGGTGAGCCACTTCTCCGCCCCGGTTCCTGCGAAGGAAGAGGCCAGGAGCGCTAAGGACTCAAAGTTCCCGCTCGGATACCAGATATTAGTCCGTTTGGCCATACAGCATGCACGGTCGTCGCTTCTTCCAAGGGATCTTGGAACTTGTAGTTCTAAGGGGGTGCTGTTCCGTGTGCTTTCATCGAGGCCCTTAAGTCTTTGCTGGTTAGACAGTGGTTTCTGGGGTGATTCTACCCTCCGGGCATTTTCCCGGGGCATGCAGCCATGGGAAAGTGCAAACCGCGCCGCTTGGGTAACACGTGAGATCCCGGCAGGAGCTCCAAAGCTCATTAATGTTTTTGCAAAAACGAGGTTACGGCTTGTGCCCCGGGGCCGTTCTGGCGTCCTCGGCCTCTCTGGCCGTGGGCCAGAGGAGACAGGGAGATCCTGTCCGTGCACGTCTGCAAGCGATCCTTTTGCTCCCCGCCGCTGATGGGGCGCCTCTCACCTCGACCCCGTGTGTCCCCCTCTCCCCAGGGCAAAGGCGTCGAGGAAAGGCAGCAGCTGATCAAGCAGCTCCGGGACGAGTTGCGGCTGGAGGAGGCCCGGCTGGTGCTGCTCAAGAAGCTGCGGCAGAGCCAGCTGCAGAAGGAGAACGTGGTACAGAAGGTGATGCGTTGCACGGGGGCCCCTCGGAGGGGGTGGTGGGTTCGTGGGGCGCACGACGGTTCCTGGACGGTGTGCCGTGAGGACGGCTGAAAATCTGAGCCCCCCCGCCAGATGCCGAAAATCTGAGCCCCCCCGCCAGATGCCGAAAATCTGAGCCCCCCTGCCAGATGCCGAAAATCTGAGCCCCCCCCCCCCCCAGATGCCGAAAATCTGAGTCTCATGCCAGATGCGTCCACCATCCTTTGTCTGTTAGGACAGGGAGATTGTGCACGGCATTGGTTCCCCTACCCGCATTTCCCCTACCCCCATCTCGTCTGTGACATCATCTCATGGGAGGGGCCCCTGGGATTCTTTGACACTCCCCCTTGTGCCCCCTTACGGTCATCACCGTTCACCTAGCACAACCCCCTCACACACACACCCGAGCCCTGATTCGGGTCAGGACAGATCACCGGAAGGTAGGTTTGCCAGCATCCGGTTGGGGCCCGGAGATCTCCCGGAATCACAGGTGGTCTCCAGACTGCAGAGATCAGTTCCCCTGGCAAACATGGCCATCTTGGAGGTCTCCTCTCTGCTGAGCTGGTTCCCCTCCGTGAACTCCACCTCCCCAGGCTCCGATGCTCCCTCCAAGCTGTGGAGTCCCGTGAGCAAAAATTCTGCTTTGTGAGCTGCTGGCATGAAAGTTGTGGGCGAGCGATGGGGCTGCTGCATCAATTAGTTTGCTCCAGAGCCCTCCTTCCTGAGCCGAGACAAAAATGTGTGAGCCAGTGGCTAAAAAGCTGCGAGCTGGCTCCACACTGACTCAGCTTGGAGGGAACAGGGCCAGGCTCCACCCCCAGATCTCCAGGAATTTCACAGCCGGGAGCTGGCAACCCTACCTGGCAGCAGTAGCTCCGTTCTGGCATGACTGGCGTTCCCTCTAAGCTGAGTCAGTGTGAGCCAGCTCACAGTTTTTTAGCCTCCGGCTCACACCTTTTTGTCGTAGCTCAGGAAGGAGGGCTCCAGAGCAAACTAATTTTTGCAGTAGCTAAATCACCTGCTCACAGCTTTAATGCCAGTAGCTCACAAAGTGGAATTTTTGCTCCCAAGACTCCGTAGCGTAGAGGGAGCATTGTTCAGACCCCAGCCGTAGGTTTGCTCTGACAGTGGTTCAGAACCCAAACGGCCATTTGAGCTTCCAGACATCCCGGCAGGCCGTGGTTTTAACACCTGCGCGCCTGCTTTCGTTTTCAGCTTGGTCCTTGCTCTGGTCTCTCGGGGGGAAGCGGAACAGCACCTGCAGCCATGGCTTTGTCAGTTCAGGCGCTGTGGTCAGCCACGATCAGCACATCCCATGGTCTGCAGAGCTGCTCCAAGCCCCGCTTTGAGTCACTGACTCGCCAGTGTGGTGTAGACTTCTGGTCCAGACATCCCCCGCCAGCCCGCTCCGCACTCATAATGTCAAATCGTGGTCTGGTGCTGTGGGAACAGTCCCCGGGCTTGCCCCTCCCCCTCTCTTCCCCATGCGGTTTAATTAACGACCACCACATTAGATTCCAGGATATACGAACCAGCCCAAGTCTGCTTTGTGCATCTGTGGCTTGCTGGTTTACACTTCCGTGGCTTGCAAGTTTGGGGCAGAAGCAGACAGACATAGTTTGCTGATTCGACTCTTCAACGAGAAACTGCCGGAAACGCCGGGGGGGGGGGGGGGATGTTCCGGGAGCTGGAATGGTTGTCGCATGACGTGCCCGTTTCACAGGAGATGATGTCGTGTGACATGCCTACGTCACCCGGAAGAGCCAGTTTGGTGTAGTGGTGAGGAATGCGGTCTCTAGTCTGGGATAACTGGGTTTGATTCCCCACTCCTCCACATCCAACGTGCCTATGTCCTTCCGGGTGACGTAGGCACGTTGCGTTCATTTCTGGTGATGTTGCTGTGGGGGGGGGGGGGTTCCTCCCACTGGCTGGCGGTGGACGGGAGCCCACGAAACCGGGGTGTCCCCCGCCCCGAACTGGGGAACGGCAACCCTAGCTTATTCCCATAGTCCCAGGTGATGGTTTGGGGTTACACGCAAGTTGACCCACAGAACCCTTGCTCGGTGCCACGTCCGAGTAGAGCCAAAATTAGCCCGGCCGCTCCACGTTTGCTAAGGACGGTAACGTCCCTGTTCTTCTGGGGAGTTATCGAGAAAGAACACGTGTATCCTTGAAAGGTGGAGTGAAGCAGGTCTCCAGTTTTGATCCAGGGAGGCCCAGTACTGCCGGTACCTACGGCACAGGAAACCAAAGCCCTCCATCAAAAGTAATACCAGCGTCGCTGTCTCTGTTCTCTGCTAGACTCCGGTGGTTCAGAATGCAGCCTCCATCGTTCAGCCATCTCCTGCCCATGTCGGACAGCAGGCTCTGTCCAAACTTCCCTCCCGGCCTGGAGCTCAGGGGGTCGAGCCCCAAAACCTCCGAACATTACAGGTAAGGAATGCGGTGGTCCGCTGGTTCTTCCTCTCACTTCCCGAACTGTTCCTTTTGGGCTCTGGAGCGTGACAATCGCGAGTCCCTTCGGGAGACGCCTGCTACTTAGCTGTAGCAGTGCAGTGTCCCACGGTCGCAGGAGTTCCAATCAGCTGTTGCCCTTTCCGAGTTTAACGTTTGACGTCTCGCAGAGTTCAATTCCCGTGTGTTCCAGAAGCAAATTTTGCAAGGTTGCAAAATTTTGCCCAGAGTCATTATCCTTGTCTCGTGCGACTGAAAAAAATTGGCTTGTCTTGCTTTCCTCTCGTACTCGCCCACCAAAATCTAATTGGCTTGGCTTGAAAGTGAGAATCCTGTATACTGCTGTACCCTCCCATTAATCTGACTTTCACTTACTTTCCCCTCGCATTCATGCATGTCCTTTGCAGACAAGGCAGGCCCCCCTCTGTTCACCCTGTGCAGGACCAGCAAAGCACTGTCTCCTTCAGGCCACAGGGTGCCAACAAAACACTATCTCCTCCAACCGGCAGGATGCAAACAAAGCGTTTTCTCCTCCACTGATTCAGCGGGACACAAACCAATGCTGCCCCCACCCATAGCACCACGCGACGCAGGCCGCCCTTCACCACAGGCACAAAGCGTTTGAGGAAGCGCGCGCATGCTCGTAAAGAATGGAAGAGCCACTCAAAAATAAACCTTTCCGGGGTTGTCTCAGTAGCAAGCCTGTTTGAACTCGTCTGCCCTTCATTACGGGTTTCTTTCTTTTCAGTTTTAAGCTTGCAGAGATCAGCCAAAAAGCACACAAGCGGTTAAGATTTCATGAGTCGACTGCATAGCAGGATAGAGCCCCGGGTAACTCCTGTGTCGGCATCGCTCCTTGCCAAGCAGCAGGAGGGAGCTTCGAGAGACCCTTTGCTTTCTCCAGGTCTTCTTCACTGCGCGGTCTGTCATGGGAGATACTGCTGGGCTTTGAACGACGCCCCTCTCCTGTTCCTGTCTCTTGGAGACCTTCCTGTTGTGTTTGAGGAGGGGGGGGCGTTTTCCCCTCGTAGGGCCGGCCAGCTCTTTCCAAGAAACCCCCCCTCTTTTTCCCCTCCGCACCATTGCATCGGTTCCCAGAAACGCATTAGCATTGCGTTGACCTTTTTTACGACGTGCACGACGCTAGACGCTCCGCGTTGGGGGATAGGGGGGAGGGTGCGGCCACTGCGCCTGGATCCCCGCCAGAAGACATCTTGGCAGCCCAGGTCCTTCAGTGGGAGCCTCTTCCCTGAAGACAAAAGACACACCTTCATGCTCAGGCAGCCAGCTGTTTTGCCGGCATCTGCTGCCACGACGAGGCCGGATGCAGAAGCCGGGAAGCGAGAGCCCAGGACGACTTAAGAACCTAAGAGAAGCCAAGGTTGGATCAGGCCAGTGGCCCATCCAGTCCAACACTCTGTGTCACACAGTGGCCAGAAATACCAGGTGCCATCAGGAGGTCCAGCAGTGGGGCCAGGACACTAGAAGCCCTCCCACTGTTGCCCCCCCCCCGCCAAGCACCAAGAATACAGAGCATTTAGGGTCTTTTATAGAGTTAGAGTGGGAATAGTCCCAAGTGGTGTCATATACCATCTTGCAAACATTTTGTCGTTTTGAAGTCGGATGCTAAGCAATTTGGTAGTATATAAGAACATAAGAGACGCCAATGTTGCATCAGGCCAAAGGCCCATCCAGTCCAACACCCTGTGTCACACAGTGGCCAAAAAGACCAGGTGCCATCAGGAGGTCCAGCAGTGGGGCCAGGGCACTAGAAGCCCTCCCACTGTTGACCCCCTCCCCCCAAGCACCAAGAAGACAGAGCATCCCTTGCCCCAGATGGAGAGTCCCTATCTATACCTTGTGGCTAATAGCCACTGATGGACCTCTGCTCCATATGCTTATCTAATTCCTTTCGGGAGGGCCGTTGTGGGTTTTGCTCATGGACTTGTTCTGACTCAGGAGTGGCCGGCGGGTGGATCACTGGCAAGAGGTGGCCTAAGAGAAGTTCACTGCAGCTCTAATACAGACACGCCGTTTTGTTTCACACGCCAATGTTTACGCCTCTTTTTGGCTTTTGAAGAGTAGCCGAAGAGGCCCGCCGGATCAGAACAGTGGTCCATCTAGTCTGGATCTCTGCTTCCCACAGTGGCCAAGCCGGATACCTCCGGGAAGCCCAGAAGCAGGGTGTGAAGCAGGCCCATAGCCACGGTGGGGCTTTGGGGGGGCCCGCCCCCTTTCTTGAAGGCACAGCCCCACAAGAATGTCTCCTGTAAATGCTTTTCTCAGTCATTTAAAAACATTTTTTTAAAAAAGGCGTGTGCTCCTTTAAGCAGAGTGGGCTGCTGCAGTTGACTATTTCCCACACCGAGCAAGGGGGTTGGAGTAGGTGACCTCTAGGATCCCTTCTAATTCTGTTTCAAGAAACTGGTCTCCTTGAAAAGAGCTTTTCTGCCGTAAGTGTGAGCTGTCTTGACTATAGAAGTCATCACCCCCACCTGCCGGCTTGTTGTCAGAATCGTTGCTTAGGCTGGCAGAAGTGATTAACTTGCAGCCGCTGAGAACCGTCATCTAAAGTGGTTGACAGCTTGCAGTTTACAGATCTATTCTGCTCACACCTTTCGATTGGCTAAATGGCTTTTCTTTCTGCACTGAGAACTGCAGCCTCACCAGAAAGAATTTGCCCCACCAGCCACAAAATCCTGGCTCCGGGCCTGGCGTGAAGGCCATCTGGTTGCCTCTCAGCCCCCGACGCCCAGTGGCAGAGTGCCTCTGAAGCTGGAGGTTCCACTTAGCCGTGAGAGCCACGAAGGACTGATTTAAGCTCGAGGTTGACGAGGCAGAAGCGCCTCCCGGTGGGTCTTTGCACTTACACAGCATTTTGTCGACACTTTGGCTGCTCCTCTGCAACACCGTCCTCGGTTTGGGCAGCTGCGGTGTGCTTGTTAACCGCAGCAGGGCACCTTCCTGAGACACTGGGTCTGTTCTCACGACCCACTCATGAGCTTCTGAGGGTACCCCGGCTCATCGTTTGAAAACGACCGCTGTGCAGACATGTCTCGCTCGAAGCGATTTTGCCGCCGGTCCGTTGAGCCGGGAGCGGGCAGGCGGCGCAGTGCCAGCGAGGCTCAAAAGTTCCGTTCCAGTCCTGGAACTCAAAACATCCCTGAGCTGGTCAGAGGGCTCCAAAGGAGGCAGAGACGCAGGATCATAATGCCCCTATATAAATCAGTGGTGAGACCTCATTTGGAATACTGTGTGCAGTTCTGGTCACCACACCTTAAAAAGGATATTATAGCTTTGGAAAAAGTGCAGAAAAGGGCAACTCGAATGATAAAAGGGTTGGAACACTTTCCCTATGAGGAAAGGTTAAGGCGCTTAGGGCTCTTTAGCTTGGAGAAACGACGACTGAGGGGTGACATGATCGAGGTTTACAAGATTATGCATGGGAAAGAGCAGGTAGAGAAAGAGGTACTTTTCTCCCTTTCTCACAATACAAGAACTCGTGGGAACTCCATGAAACTGCAGAGCGGTCGGGTTAGAACGGATAAAAGGAAGTCCTTCTTCACCCAAAGAGTGATTAACACTTGGAATTCACTGCCACAGGAGGTGGCGGCGGCGACAAGCAAGGACGGCTTCAAAAGGGAATTAGATAAGCATGTGGAGCAGAGGTCCATCAGTGGCTATTAGCCACAAGGTATAGATAGGGGCTCTAGGGCAAGTGATGCTCTGTCTTTTTGGTGCTTGGGGGGGCCAACAGTGGGAGGGCTTCTAATGTCCTGGCCCCACTGGTGGACCTCCTGATGGCACTGGTATTTCTGGCCACTGTGTTGGACTGGATGGGCCTTTGGCCTGATCCAACATTGGCGTCTCTTATGTTCTTATGTACACCGCTGGCTCTGCTGCTCTTAACGGCCCTCGGCTCTTGAACCCTCCAGCGGCTTTTCCGGAGCGTCGGCCCGCCGACTGGTTCGGCAGCCCAGTGGCCGATATGCCCGACAAGCCGCTAAGCAGCTCGAGGGTTGCGTGGAGACACTCCCGCATGCCCGATGTGGGGCCCCCGCAGTATCATTCCCACCCCCGGTGTTTAGACTTGCCAGTCTCCCGCTTGGCCGCCAACCGAGAGTGTCGGCCATGGGGTCTTATCAGGAAAGGTCAAATAAAACGGTGCCTTTCCGGCACTGCCGCCGCGCTCCTTCTCAATAGACTGGAGGTCAGTGCTCCCTCTAAGCCGCGGAGCCTTGTTAAGCAAAAATCCTACTTTGTGAGCTATCGGCATGAAAGATGTGAGCGAGCAATTTGGCTCCTGCATAAATGAGTCTGCTCCGGAGCCGTCCCTTCCTGAGCCAAGACACAAAATGTGTGAGCCCGGAGGCTAAAAAACTGCGAGGTAGCTCACACTGACTCAGCTTAGAGGGAATACTGCCGGAGGCCACTCTGAAGCTCCTTGGAAACCCACATGGGGCTCTTCAGTCACCAGAACAGGGATGGCGGAGGCACTTCTCTCCCAGACAGGGGCCGTGGCTGCGGGGGGGGGGGGGGGGGGGGGGGCGGGTTGCCCGGCCACATCCTTGGTTGCACCAATCAACTCAAGACTTGGGTTCGCTGTAGTACTGCGTACTTCACAGCTGAGGACAGCGTTCTGCTCTCTGCACCTTGGGTCAGTCACAAGAGAGCCAGTTTGGTGTAGTGGTTAAGTGTGCGGACTCTAATCTGGGAGAACCGGGTTTGATTCCCCCCTCCTCCACTTGCACCTGCTGATGTGACCTTGGGTCAGTCACAAGCTCTGGCACAGCTGTCCTTGAAAAAGAGCAGTCTGTGTCAGAGCTCTCTCAGCCCCACCCACCTCACAGGGTGTCTGTTGTGGGGAGGGGAAGGGAGAGGAGTTTGTAAGCCGCTCTGAGACCAAGGGCCGGGTATAAATCCAATCTCTTCTCTTCTTCTTCTTACTCCAATCTGGGCCCTGCCGCTTTAGCTGTCCTGAGAGGCGCCTACTCCACGTAGTTTGGTGTGGTGGTTAAGTGCGCGGACTCCAATCTGGGAGAACCGGGTTTGATTCCCCACCTCCTCCGCTTGCACCCTTGGGTCAGTTACAAGCTCTGGCACAGCTGTTCCTGAAAGAGCAGTTTGTTTCAAGAGCTCTCTCAGCCCCACCCACCTCCCAGGGTGTCTGTTGTGGGGAGGGGAAGGGAAGGGAGATTGTAAGCCACTCTGAGACTCCCAAGTGAAGGGCAGGGTATAAATCCAATCTCCTCTTCTTCTTCTTCTCTCTTTTCTGCTTCCTTCCCATCCAGGAGCCAACCTACCTTGATCTGCCCTCCCCCCCATCTTCAGCTTTTCCTCCTTCCCACCTCTGGCAACCTCATGCAAGGAAACCTCTGGCCCAGGTGAATGGTGACCAACCCCACATCAGGGCCCAGTGGTACAGGCATGAAGCCTTAAGAACTTGTGAGTGGCAGTTTGGTGTAGTGGTTAAGTGTGTGGACTCTAATCTGGGAGAACCGGGTTTGATTCCCCACTCCTCCGCTCGCACCTGGCTGGATGGCCTTGGGCAAGCCGTAGTTCTGATAAGAGCTGTTCTTGAAAAAGAGCAGTTTCTGTCAGAGCTCTCTCAGCCCCACCCACCTCCCAGGGTGTCTGTTGTGGGGAGGGGAAGGGAAAAGGCGTTTGTAAGCCGCTCTGAGACTCCAAGTGACGGGCCGGGTATAAATCCAATCTCTTCTTCCTCTTCCTCTTCTTCACGTCCTGAACACATGACGCTGCCTTCTGCCGAATCAGACCCTGGGTCCATCGAAGTCAGTCTTATCTACTCAGAGTGGCAGCGGCTCTCCTGGGTCTCAGGCGGAGGTCTTTCCCGTCCCGATCGCCCAGTCCCTTTTTAGCTGGAGATGCCGGGGACCAAACCTGGGACCTTCTGCACGCCAAGCAGATGCGCCGCCACTGAGCCACGGCCTGCCTTCAGTCCCAGTGCGTCTTAGTCCCACTGCTCTTAAAGGCCGTGCTAGGATCTGAACTCCCCTGGCCCAAATGAGGCTCCTTAGTTGTTGTTATTATTATCATTGTTATCATTGTTATCATTGTTATTACATTACATTTCTATACCGCTCCTTCCCGGAGGCTCGGAGCGGTTTACACATATACATTTAATCGCCTAACTAGGGCCACACACATATCAGGGGAGATGGATGCCTTACCAGGCACCTACGCAGCGTAGGTCTTTCTGTGGTGGGGTCTTGCTAGGACCAGGCGGTCGTGTCCTTCGGCGGAGGTCTTTTTCCGTCCCTTCTGCTCGGCTTCCTGGGATGGTCCTTTTATGGCGTGCGGCTGCACGATGAGGTTGCAACTGGTCTCTGTCCCGGAGGCTCTGACCGTGCTTACGTCACCACGCCTCCACACCGCTTCCAGTTGCCTCCCGCGTCGCCTGCCGTCTGCCGCCGATCCGTCGCCATGTTCCCTCTACCGGCTCACCGCTTATCAATTCACCGCATCGTCCAGCCGCCGCCGCTGCCCTCCAATATTGGAGGTAGGGTAGGGTGCCCCCCCCCACACTCTTAAGGAGTGGGTACCCATTTGTCTAATTGCCGTTAAGGGCTTTCGAGCCGCTGGGTTGGGCGGGAGCTAGGATAAGGGCCGGGAGCTCACCCCGGCCGCGGTGGGACGCGAACAGCTATTAAGGCTGTTCGGAGATAGTTTTACTTGCAGGCGTTTACTGCCTGCGCCACCGCTCCCAGTGCCCTCACCTGCCCCGGGCAGGCAGGACTTTTTGTCCTGCCAAAAACTCTGCAAACCCCACCCCGTCAGCTTCAGCTTAACCCAAGGTCCGACGGGTTCCGCTGGCTGATGGGTGCGCCTCCTCTGGCTGACCAGGAAACCCTTTGTCAGGTAGGCCTCCGACAGGAGTTACAGCAATGTTCCCCCCATGAGGATTCTTCTGGGTCACCCCTTTGGGTCACCCCTGGTACGACAGGTCCCTCTGCACTCAGTTCCAGAGCGCGTCCGTAGTAGGGCCAGCGTTCGGTAGGGATCATTAGAGAGCAGGCCAGGCCCCGTGGCTGTGGGAGGAGACCACCACTGGGCAGTGTCAGCAATCCCCACCTTCGGAGCTGTGGCAGGCATGGCCGTGGGGCAGGCCTCCCTCTCCCTACCACGCATTCCACGGCCAGGAGTGGAGGTGGCGCCTGCCCCTCTTCCTCTTACCCTGCTCATCCAGGTAGCCAGAGCGCAGGCCGCAGTGACTGCAGCCCCTGCCCTCCTCCGCTTCGTTCGCCTGGCAGAGAGCGGGCAGCAGCCGAGATGTGGGAAGGAGGTGGCCGTGGCTTTTTGCTTGCTTGCCTTGGTGGGTGAGCAAGTAGCAGCGGTGGGTAGGGGCAGTCGCTCCCCTGCCTGCCTTCTCCCCGTGTCTTAGCGGCACCTGGAAAGGGACCTGCCAGGCTACAGGGAGGCCCACACGGACTGCCCGGCAGCACGGCGTGCATGACCTGGAACACTTCCCAGAATCTTCTGCCTGTGCTCCCAGGTTTCCAAGAGGACAACCTGATAATGGATACAGTCGAAAAGAGCAGGAGTCCAGCAGCACCTTAAAGACTAACGAAACCGGTGGCAGGGGAGGAACTTTCATGAGTCACCGCTCACTTCTTCAGATAGATCAAGATGAGTAGCCGTGGGAGTCCGTCTGTAGCAGTCGAAAAGAGCAAGAGTCCAGGAGCACCTTAAAGAGACTAACAAAAGTTGTGGCCGGGGAGGAGTTTTTGTGAGTCACCGCTCACTTCTTCAGATACTCACTTCGGAGTCACCGCTTACTTCTGCAGATGTCTGAACTGCACATGCGCACAAATGCGAAACGCTTGTGTGATCGCGCCGCGCCGCTTCTTGGCCACGCTGCAGCATCGCTGTGTGATCGCCAGCTAACAGCCGAAGCACGGAGACTCGGGGGACCGTGTGATCGGGCTACCGCGCTTTATTTTGCTCCGGGGTGAAAAGACACACACACACACACACACACGTTATCTGGCCCATGTGACGGGGGCCATAGTTGTCCTTGGGTGTAAAACTGGAGTCCAGCTGCTGCTGGCCGATAACTCTGCTGATGGAGGATGAAGGAGCCAGCCAGCCTCGTCTGGATGGGGTTGTCCTCCCCCAACCGAAAGGAGCCAGTGTGCCGCTTGAGGGTGGGCTGTTGGGGTCTGTTTTTAACTGTAGGAGTTGCAGTATCCTCTGTGGCACAGGATGCCCTTTGCGCATCTTGGGAAGTGCAGCGTGGCCGTGTTTCTCCATGCTCTGATCCCCTGTAAATTGGGCTCCTGTAGTACGCTGTGCATGGGACCGGCTGTGCTCTGCATGCTTCTATTTCAGTGTGCCTGCTGGTTCAGGATTTTCAGCAGAGGTAGTTTTTTGGGTGGTGTCATGTGCGGCGGGTGATCAGTGAACGCAGGGCCTTTTTAAGTGGTGGCCCCTCATTGTTGGCATTCCATCCCCACAGCTGCTCACCTGAGCTCTTAGAGATGCACGGAGACTTATTTTCTCCCATTTTCTCAGGCTTTATGTTGACCGGATCAAGTTGTGTCACTTTTTTTTTGTTTGTTTTGTTTTTACTGTTACAGAGACTAAGTTGCCAGTAGTTGTATTATAATGGTTTACTTTTTTTTTTAAACGGCTGTTGTATTCCTGAAAGCTGCCTTAGCAATAGCTTTTGATGAGAGATTGCAGGGTATCGTTTTTTAAAAATATGAAATCGTTGTCTGCTTGTTTGTGAAATGTCCCACTCCAGGCTGCTAGTGTGGTTTATCAGTCTCACTGATAAAATATTATACCCCACACTTATCCCCTCTGTGAATGGGGCAAGTTATGGCCCCCCCGGGGGGGGGGGGGGGGGGGGCTCAGCAAATCAAAAGCTAGCATCCTGGGGTGAATGCTAGGCTGAGACCCCTTTTCTTAGTATGGTCGTTTCCCAAGTATGGGGTTGTTGTTGTTGTTGTTGTTGTTGTTGTTCTTCTTCTTCTTCTTCTTCTTCTTCTTCTTCTTCTTCTTCTTCTTCTTCTTCTTCTTCTTCTTCTTCTTTTAAATTTAGAGGATCGTTCCGTCCCAAGAGCTCCACCTGCACCCTGGAATGGTGCTAGTCAGGTGCCGGTTTGACCACCTCAGTGAGGACTAGAGCCTTAAACGATAATTGGAGTGAAGGAAAATGTGTACGTGTGTACGAAAATGTGTAGGAGCCAGTTTGGTGTCGTGGTTAAGTGCGCGGGCTCTAATCTGGGAGAACTGGGTTTGATTCCCCACTCTTCCACTTGCACCTGCTGGATGACCTTAGGCAAGCCGTAGTTCTGATAAGAGCTGTTCTTGAAAAACTAACTGTTTCTGAAGAGCTCTCTCAGCCCCACCGACTTCACAGGGTGTCTGTTGTGGGGAGGGGAAGGGAGAGGAGTTTGTAAGCCGCTCTGAGACACCTTTGGGGTAGTGAAGGGCGGGGTAGAAATCCAATCTCTTCTTCTCTTTCTTCTACATGACGGTGGAAAGCGCCATCAGATCACAGCTGACTTTATGGCGACACCGTAGGGATTTCAAGGCAAGAGACAAACAGAGGTGGTTTGCCATTGGCTGCCTCTGGGCGGTCTCCCATCCAAGTTCTGTCCTCTAAGCGCCCATCCTCTAAGCTAGGGGTGTCAAACATAAGGCCCGGGGGCCGGAACCGGCCCATCCACGGCTCTTACCCGGCCCTCAAGCAACTGGTATGTATGGAAGTGTAAGGTAGCCCCCTCTTTTATGGTATCCCTTGGAGAAAACCTAGTCTTGCATATGATTAAATACATTTATTGGGGTTTTTGTGGGTTCCCCAGTAAATCAGTTGCTTTTAATGCTAGGAATGTTGCTTTTGTTTGTATTTTGAGTAAAAAAGGTATCTCAGTTGAGTTTGATGGTGTCCTTTATAAAGTTTATATCTCGGGTACGTGTTATGGCACACGTGGCCCAGCCCGACAAAGTGACTTTTATGTCCGATCCAGCCCTCGTAACAAATGAGTTTGACACCTTTGCTCTAAGCTGCGCATGTGAGCGGCCGCTCATTAACACAGGAAGCCCCGCTCAGCAGCAGTCCGGAGCCGTGCAGGGCCTTGTTATCGCCCATCACCCATTTTAAGATTACAGTAGTTATGCCCTGCTCTGGATGTGAACTGTCCCGCTCAGTGGGGGGGGGGATTAGAGGGAACATTGGGGTCAAGCCTGCTTAGCAGGTGAGATCTGATGATATTAGGCTACCCCGGCCCATCCAGGGGAGAGCTGAAGGTATGTACCTCCGTTGTGACGCTTTGAAGGTGGAAAGAGTCGCATTCCTTAAGGTAGAGGGAGATGCAATCCAGGGCATCGCCCCCAAAGCTTCAAGGTGTGTCCGGTTCCCACCTGAAATGTACATCCCTTCCCCCCCTCTTTCTCTCTCCGGACAGGGTCACAGCGTCATCCGGTCAGCCACCAACACGGCCCTCCCCCACATGCTTATGTCTCAGCGTGTCATCGCGCCGAACCCCGCCCAGCTCCAAGGGCAGCGCGTCCCCCCGAAACCAGGCCTCATCCGCACCACCACTCCGAGCATGAGCCCAGCCATCAGCTACCAGCCGGTGAGTTGCGTGGGGGGGGGGGGGGTTCCGGGAAAGGCTGCGTGTCGGGGCAGCTCTCAAAGCGGAACGAGGACCTCCTAGTTCTCTCGGAGGCCAATGCAGAGCTCCCGTTTTGTGGCGATAAGTAGGGTGGTCTACCTCAAGCGGGGGCGGGGAGAGAAGGAAGGCAGTCCCTGCCAAGGCGAGCCAGGCTCCGGCCGGGGCCACATCAGAGACGTTATTGAAACATTATTTCATTTCATTATGGTGTAGTGTAGTGGTTAAATGCGTGGACTCTAATCTGGGAGAACCAGGTTTGATTCTCCATTCCTCCACATGCAGCTGCTGGGTGACCTTGGGTCAGTTACAAGATCTTTTGGAGCTGTCCTCTCAGGAGCAATCCTCGAGAGAGCTCCCTCAGCCCCACCTGTCTCCCAGGGTGTCTGTTGTGGAGAGGGGAAGGGAAAGGAGATTGCAAGCTGCTCTGAGACTCCTAGAGAAGAGCGGGATATAAATCCGATCTCATCTCTCCTTCTTATAATCTGCCTTTCTCCCCAGTGGGGATCCAACGCAGCTGACGTCGTTCCTCGCTCCTCTGTTTTTAACCTCATAATGAGAGCCAGCGTGGTGCGGTGGTTAAAGTGTCAGACTTGGATCTGGGAAACCCCGGTTCAAATCCCCACTCCTGCCATAGAAAGAAGCCTGCTGGGTGACCTTGGGTCAGTCACACTCTCTCAGCCTAAGTCACCTCACAGGGTGGTTGTGAGGATAAAACGGAGGGGAGGAGAACGGCGTAAGCCGCTTTGGGGTTCCTGTTCGGGGAGAATACCAGAAAGAAAGCCAAAGGAGGGTGAGACTCCGAGCCGAAGCATGGCCCCGTCGAGAGATCCTCCCTTCCTTGGGGGGTGAGGCGGGCTCGAGGCACTCTTCTGGGTCGGCACCACTGCATCGGATGCAGCGCCACCCTAGGAGTTGTTCGAACCAGATGGTCATCTGGGAACGATCCAGCTGACTGCTTGCCCAGCCCCCAGCAGCTTTGCCAGTTTGGTGTAGTGGTTAAGTGCGCGGACTCTAATCTGGGAGAACCGGGTTTGATTCCCCACTCCTCCACTTGTACCTGGCTGGATGATCTTGGGCACGCCGTAGTTCTGATAAGAGCTGTTCTTGAAAAAGAGCAGTTTCTGTCAGAGCTCTCTCAGTCCCACCAACCTCGCAGGGTGTCTGTTGTGGGGAGAGGGAGGGGAAGGAGTTTGTAAGCCGCTCTGAGACACCTTTGGGTAGTGAAGGGTGGGGTATAAATCCAATCTCTTCTTCTTCTTTTACCTCACAGGGTGTCTGTTGTGGGGAGGGGAAGGAGTTTGTAAGCAGCTCTGAGACACCTTTGGGTAGTGAAGGGTGGGGTATAAATCCAATCTCTTCTTCTTCTTTTACCTCACAGGGTGTCTGTTGTGGGGAGGGGAAGGAGTTTGTAAGCCACTCTGAGACACCTTTAGGTAGTGAAGGGCGGGGTATAAATCCAATCTCTTCTTCTTCTTTGCTCCTGGCTCCCCAGGCCTGGCATTGGAGGATCCGACCTGCAGTATCTCTGACTTGGGCACTCCAGCAGAACCAAGGGCAGGGGGAGGCTGGAGCCAGTGTTCCCTCTAAGCTGAGTTAGTGTGAGCTAGCTCACAGTTTTTTAGCCTCCGGCTCACAGATTTTTGTCTCAGCTCAGGAAGGGATGGCTCCAGAGCAGACTAATTTATGTAGCAGCCAGATCGCTCCCTCACAGCTTTAACGCCAGCAGCTCACAAAGTAGAATTTTTGCTCACAAGACTCCACACTTAGAGGGAGCATTGGCTGGAGCCGGAGCTGGCCGTGAGGAGCCTGGCACGCAGAGAACCCTTGTGCAGCGGGTGGCAGGTGCCATTCGGTGACAGGAATGGTGTGGGAGAAACCACCTTCGCAAGGACGCCCCATAACTCACCCCTCCTTTGGTCCCCGTTTCTCCCCCCCCCCCCCCCCCCCCCCCCCCCCCCCCCCCCCCCCCCAGCAGTCCAGCTCGGCCGTCCCTTGCCAGCGCACGACGTCCTCGGCCATCTACATGAACCTTGCCTCCCACATCCAGCCGGGCACAGTGAACCGGGTCTCGTCGCCGCTGCCCAGCCCCAGCGCCCTCAACGATGCCGCCAACTCCCAGGCGGCCGCCAAGCTCGCCCTGCGCAAGCAGCTGGAGAAGACCCTCCTGGAGATCCCGCCCCCGAAGCCGCCCGCCCCCCTGCTCCACTTCCTGCCCAGCGCGGCCAACAGCGAGTTCATCTACATGGTGGGGCTGGAGGAGGTGGTGCAGAGCGTCATCGACAGCCAGGGTAAGGCGCCCACGCGGGGGATCCAGGCATGGCCGGCGCGGTCAGACTGGGCATCGGGAAGGCCGGGGGGGGGGTGTCAGGTGTTGGGAGAGCACAACCATGAGGCCTGCGACCGGCACTGCAGCACCCTCGGCCTGCTGGAGCAGCCACCAGTGAGCCCGTATTCCACGGCAGGGGGTCGGGGCGGAGAAGGAATGCTGCCCTCTTGCTGGCAGGGGCCGTCAGCGGGCTGTTTGTGAGCGGTGCAGGGAGGGTCAGTGGGACCCCGGCTCAGGGACAGCGAGGCTGTGGTGAAACGGGGACCCGCCCTCAGCCCTGGGAGACTGAGGTGCCGTCCTGTGGCTCGCAAGCCCCTGCTTTTGCCCCCTCCCACCCTGCCTGGCGGGGCTATTTCTCTCCGCTACACGCTGCCACCACTCACTGAGATGACACCGCCTTCCTAGAGGGAGAGGGAGACCCCTCTGGCAGATTTCCCCACCGTGGGAAGCGGGTACCTCGATCTTTGGGCGCCCCCTGGAGAGTTGGCAACTCCTCCCATCTGGGCCCGTTTGTGTTCCCTGGCCTCCCTTTGCCCCTGGTAACGTGCAGAGCAGGGAGAGCTATGTGCTTAAGGCACACCAGGCTTTTTAAACTCGAAAAGGAAGATTTATTCTACTATATACAGGTTAGGCATGAAAATAAACACAGGCACTTCAACACAACCTGGGCACAGAAATCAAACAGGAACGAAACGCAATTCCTCAGCCCCTACACACACCCCTCTCTACCTCTGTACTGGGTTGTGGCCTCAGGCCAGGGTTCGCTTTCCCCCTCCTCGTGGTTGGAGGGAAACCGCAGCCCTTCCCTTGACTAGTCACCAGTACTGCCACCCTCCTGGGCTCTCCACCACAGATTTATAGTGGCCTGGATCGCCCACGGAGTCTGAGGGGACAGGAGCCCTCACCTGTCCACCTGCTGGAAACTGCCATCCACGCTGGAGACCAGGCTAAGGCCAGGTGGAGACTGACTCCCCCCCTCAGGAGCCAAACCCTTTATCTCCTTGGCCCCGCCCCTGGGGTGTGTCAAACGTTTCCCGCTCTTTTCCCCCAAGGCTGCTGGGAAGTGTAGGCAGGGAGGTACGGCAGCTCCATGGGTCCCTATGGAGTACCTCCCCCCTTGTAAGGACTACCAGGAGGGCATCCATTTTAGGCACTGCTGCCTCTGCCTGGCAGCCATTTCGTCACAGAGGCTAAGGAGGCAGCCGGTCAGTCCTTCCTGCCTGGGGTGCCTCCAGGGGCAGAAGCCGTGCCTGGCTGCTAAGCTACCCCACCTCCACCACCACCGCCACCCAACTGTAGAGCTGGGGAGTGACAAGGCCTCACACCTGACCTGGCTGCGGCACCAAGACGAACGCCATCAACATCACTGGGCCTTCTTGGACTACTTTGACAGTATTTGGTGGTCACATAATAGGTGATCATGTGAAAATGCTGGACCGATCAATTGACCCGTGTGGCCAGCCCCTGATCCGAGGGTGTCCAAAAGTGACTCTCATCGGGTCATCTTTAGTCAGCCTTGCATGCCACCTGCATTTTGCTTCAGGGGATCCTGATTTCCAGCCGCTACACACACACCCCAGCCCAGATTCTTCAGTGATGGAGAGCCAGTTTGCTGTAGTGGTTAAGTGTGCGGACTCTAATCTGGGAGAACCGGGTTTGACTCCCCACTCCTCCACTCGCAGCTGCTGGATGACCTTGGGCAAGCCGTAGCTCTGTCAGAGCTGTCCTTGGAAGGGCAGTCCTTGAAAGAGCTCTCTCAGCCCCACCTACCTCCCAGGGTGTCTGTTGTGGGGAGGGGGAGGGAAAGGAGATTGTAAGCTGCTCTGACACTCCAAGCAAGCGAAGGGCGGGGTAGAAATCCAATCTCTTCTTCTTCTGTCCTTGCTTGTAATAATGCATTCAGATTCTGATAACCATTATTGGGGGGGGGGGGGTTTTACGGCACAGTCAAGCGCCTCTGCCATCCATCCAGGTATCTCTGAATGCCTGGGAGATGACTCTCCTGATGACTGTCCCTTTCTCTTCCCTTCCCTTCCCTTCCCTTCCGCTCTCTCTTTTTCCGGGGATGCCCCTCCAGGCAAAGGCTGTGCCTCCCTCTTGCGGGTGGAGCCCTTTGTCTGTGCCCAGTGCCGCACGGACTTCACGCCGCACTGGAAGCAGGAGAAGAACGGCAAGATCCTGTGCGAGCAGTGCATGACCTCCAACCAGAAGAAGGCGCTCAAGGCCGAGCACACCAACCGGCTGAAGAACGCCTTCGTCAAAGCGCTGCAGCAGGAGCAGGCGAGTCTCTGCCCAGGGCTCAAGCTGGAGGGGGGTGGGAGTAGAGTTGCCGGCACGAGGACGGCAGCCGGCGGGAGACCGAAGGGGGCGGGGCTCACCGGCGATGCGCTGATGTCACTTCCGGGGGGGGGACCGGTGATTGGTGTCCGGGTATTGCCAGGTTGGACCGTAGGGTTTTGCCTGAATGCCGGGGCGTCCCTGGTGATGCACTGGGGTGTGTGGAGGATCCCCCTCTCCCAGCAGGCACTGGGCAGATCTAGCGGGGAACGAACATAAGAGAGAAGGTCACAAGAAGATGATTATGGTGTGTTTTTGTCACCATAACCCTAGCGGGGAGGCAGGGGTTCAAGATGAATTTGGACAGGGAGTCCAAATACAAGACCTCGTGGACACTCCATAAAATTGCTGAGCGGTCGGGTTAGAACGAATAAAAGGAAGTCCTTCTTCACCCAAAGAGTGATTAACACGTGGAATTCACGGCCACGGGAGGTGGTGGCGGCTACAAGCATGGACGGCTTCAAAAGGGAATTGGATAAGCATATGGAGCAGAGGTCCATCAGTGGCTATGAGCCACAAGGTATAGATAGGGACTCTGGGGCAAGTGATGCTCTGCCTTCTTGGTGCTTGGGGGGGGGGCTTCACAGGGGGGGGGGCTTCTAGTGTCCTGGCCCCGCTGGTGGACCTCCTGATGGCACCTGGTACTTTTGGCCACTGTGTGACCCAGAGTGTTGGACTGGATGGGCCATTGGCCTGATCCAACATTGGCGTCTCTTATGTTCTTATGAGTCCAACCTCTCTGACGTCCTCACCCAGGCTTCTCTTCTGTTTACTGGGATGCATCTTTCTTTCTTTACTTTTTCTTATTTTGTATTTTTCATATGTGCATGTGTGTGTGTGCACCTGGAAGTCATGGCGACCTCTGGTGACTGACCCCTAATCTTGGGGTCCCCTGGCTAGTCTACACACAACGCCAAAGGATGATAATTATTCCTTCCCTCAAATTGAAAAAAAAAAGAAGAATCATGGGAATTGTAGTTTTTGTGGGGTGGTGGAGAATTCGTCGTTGACAGTCTTCAGACAGGAGGATGTGGGGCAAAGAGAGCCATGCTTTGCGGAGGATGTTTCAGGCCGGCTGAGAGGCCGTCAGAAGGCCCTTTGAGGCTCTGAGCAGGCGGGGCCTTGTTCTGCGCGGGCAGGTACGGCTGCGCCATCTAGCTCAACGACCCGCTTCCTTTTCCTTCCGCAGGAGATAGAGCAGCGGCTACAGCAGCAGGCAGCCCTGTCGCCCACTGCCGCTCCCGCCGTGTCCAGCGTCAGCAAGCAGGAGAGCATCATGCGACACCACACGCTCCGCCAGGTAGGCTGCCTCCCCCCCTGAGGCCGCCCCCCCCACCTGCCCTCTTCGCGGCTTGGGCTTGGCCGCAACCCCCTCCCCCCGCGCCACCTCCCTTCTGGCAAGAGCCAAATCCTGCACCCGTGCCACCTGAATTTTGCATACACCGTAAATCTGAGGGTGTTCGCATACTTTGTTTAGCACTTTTTAGCAGTTGGTGTATCCGAATCCCCAATTTTTCGCCACTGCAAGAAATTCGCGCTGTCTGTCCGCCGCTCAGTTTCCCGGCTGCCCTGTTTCATTCCTCTCTTATCTTCTGCAGGCACCGCAACCCCAGAGCACTCTGCAGCGCGGAATCCCCACCTCGGCCCGCTCCATGCTGTCCAATTTTGCGCAGGCCCCACAGCTCTCCGTCGCAGGCGGCCTCCTTGGCATGCCAGGTAACACGCCAGATGTAGGGGTGGGGTGGGTGTGGCGAAACGGGGACCTGCCCTCAGCCCTGGGAGACCGAGGTCCCGTCCTGTGGCTCGCAAGCCCCTGTTTTGGCCTTCCCACCCTGCCTGGCGGGGCTATTTCTCTCCATTACACGCTGCCACCACTCACTGAGATGACACCGCCTTCCTAGAGGGAGAGGGAGACCCCTCTGGTAGATTTCCCCACCGTGGGAAGCGGGTACCTCGATCTTTGGGCGCCCCCTGGAGAGTTGGCAAACCCTCCCATCTGGGCCCGTTTGTGTTCCCTGGCCTCTCTTTGCCCCTGGTAACGTGCAGAGGCATGGA
>NW_015166425.1:661051-673468 GCF_001447785.1 Gekko japonicus
GCCCCCCCCCCGCGCGGGCCCCTTTCGCGCCCGGGGGGGGGGGGGGGGTGAGCCACTCCCTGAAGCACTTCCCAGTTTGCGGAGTTAGGCACTGATGTCAGGTCTGTTACCGAGTTGATCTCACACATCTGCCTCGGGAGGTGGTGGGCTCCCCCACTTTGGCAGTCTTGAAGCAGCGGCTGGACAAACACTGGTCAGGGATGCTCTGGGCTGATCCTGCATCGAGCAGGGGGTCAGACTAGATGGCCTGTAGGGCCCCTCCCGACTCTGTGATTCTGTGATTTCTCTTCCACGGTTCTATCTCCGTACAGTTTAGCCTTGACATGCAGAGAACGTCTCCGTTGCAGTTGTTTGACCTACATTTGGGCAAGACTGGTGTGGCCTTTGTTTTATTTATTTGCTTATCTAGAACATTTTCTGTGCCACCTTTCCAACCAAGTAGGGTCCCGAAGGTGGCCAACGCCAAGGCATTAAAACGTTTAAGACTCCAAAATCGCATTTCAGACATTACGTGCAAAATATCGAATAACACGGTAAAAACAGTGGAAAATCACCAGGGATGAAGGGACCAACTAGACTATTAAGGACAAGCCACGTGGAAGAGAGAGCAGGCGGGTGGGGGGGGGGGGGGGGCGACACAAAGTCCTGCAGTCCTGCAAGGCTGAGAGCCCACAAGGCATTATTGGTTTATACTGCTGAAGGACAGCCGGCAAATAGGGCTGTGGCTGTCCGACACTGGGCTGTCCGGAAGGCAGGTGACAATATGTTTATGTCGCAACATCACACAGTTAAATACGAATGTTATCCACTGATGGCATTGGGGGCAGCGCAGGAGGGTAGGGTTGCCAGCCCCCAGGTGAGGCCCGGAGATCTCCCGCTATTACAATTGATCTCCAGACCACAGAGGTCAGTCCCCCTGGAGAAAATGGCTGCTTCGGAGGGTGGACTCTGCGGCATCATACCCTGCCCCTTCCCAAACCCCGCCCTCCCAAGGCTCCACCCCCCCCCAAATCTCCAGGAATTTCCCTACCCAACCCTATAGGAGGAGGATCTCAAGACTGTATTTTGTCCTGGGCAGTACTGTGGGCAGGAGAGACTCCAGCGTATCTAATGTTTGGCCCTGCAGAACTCCATGGCTAAATCCCTGAGAATGGAGCTCATTGCCAGCTGCTTAGCCCCCCGCCCCAGATGCTGGGCCCTGCAGGTACCCTTTCCGCTGGCAGTGGCACCGTCTCCTGGCGAAGAGTCTCCCCCGTGATGGGAAGGCTCCTCATGATTCACTGCCACAGGAAGTGGTGGCGGCTACAAGCATGGACGGCTTCAAAAGGGAATTAGATAAGCATATGGAGCAGAGGTCCATCAGTGGCTATGGGCCACAAGGTATAGATAGGGGCTCTGGGGCAAGTGATGCTCTGTCTTCTTGGTGCTTGGGGGGGTGGTCAACAGTGGGAGGGCTCCTAGTGTCCTGGCCCCACTGGTGGACCTCCTGATGGCACCTGGTATTTCTGGCCACTGTGTGACACAGAGTGTTGGACTGGATGGGCCTTTGGCCTGATCCAACATTGGCGCCTCTTATGTTCTTATGATCCAACCCCCAATGCAAAGCCTTTGGTTGGATCCAGCCAGGTTCGATTCTGACCTCCTCGTGTTCCCCCCAGGTGTCAACATCGCCTACCTGAACGCCGGGATCGGGGGCCACAAAGCATCGAGTCTGGCGGACCGGCAGAGGGAGTACCTTTTAGATATGATCCCGCCGCGCTCTATATCGCAGTCCATCAGTGGGCAGAAATCACCCCAGCTGTGCCCGCGCCCCTCCCCTGCCCCCTCGCCCCTCCCCCCTCATCCGCCGCATGCAGTGCCTGGATTGGTGCCTATTAAACGTGGAGGAAAAGAAAAAAAGACAAAAAAAAAAGAGAAGAGAACATTTCCAGTCTTCAGAGACCTTCCCTCGTCTCTCCTCGCCTTTGCATTTCATTCGTGGGGAGAGGCCCCATTTCCCCCCCGCCCGAGGTCAGAACGTGTCTGCTTGGATCCTGCACTATACATGTGTTAATTAATGCTTGTTTTAATGCTCCTTTTTCTTTCCCCCCACCCCCCCTTTCGTAATGACAATGCATAGAATTTTTAATTGTTGTGTTCTTATTTTTAATGACTTTTTTTTTCTCCCCTTTTGCTTAAATGAGAAGTTTAAAATTTTTTGTTGTTGTTGTTGTAGGAAAAAAAAAAAGATCTTTTTAGAAACTGCAATAGGCGCATCCGCCACGAACTTCTCCTGACTTGGGCAGGGTGCTGGAGGCACCCGGGGCAGGGAGTAAGTCACCCCTATGGGTGTGGCCGAGCTTTTCAAGGCAGCAACCCCCTACTGCGGGTGGTGCCCCGGAAGGTTGATACCCCCCCCCACCCCCGGGCCAGGCATGCTGATGTCAGGCATAGGTAGAGGGAGTCAAAGCCAGGGAGATTTTTTAATCCTTGGCAACAGGGCAGGATGGTTTTGTCGTCGTGGTTGTGGGGGGTTCCAACTGAGAGAGTTGCTGGTTAATTTTTTTTTGGGGGGGTGGGGCCCCCCCCAGTGGAAGATGAGCTGCTTCTTTGGAACATCCTCCCCCCCCCCTGCTGCTGGTATTTCCCCGCACACACACCCCTTCCTCGTCTCTGTCCCGTAGTCCAAAGGAGCCATGCAGTATTCTACCAGGACCCCCAAAGAGTTTCACTGTTGCCAGACTGAAACCTGCGGTGGGGTGGGCGTGTGCTTGTCTTCACTCTCCCTCCCTTGCCAGCAGAGGGTGCTGCCAGCCGCTGGGAAAGCTCCAAGCTCTGCTTGCCGTCGCCCCCGACTCAGCCTTCCGGAATGCAAAACCGGGGTGACTTCTCCGCCCGCCAGCTGGCTTTGAGTACAGCGAGGGGTGGGGGGGCTTGGGAGGCCAGGCCGAGAAGGGGGCGAGAGACCGTTTTGGGTTCTTAGACCTGCTGTGGGAAAGGGGAAGGAGCATCAGCAACGGAATCCCCGCTAGCGGCGGGGGGGGAGGGGGGGGCATCATTCCGCCAAGCAGCATTTAGTCCTCCGGGCTCTCCCTTCTTTTCCCCTTCAGTTTCCTCCACTCCTTCCTCAGCCTGTTAGCCATAGGAGGCTTCCCTGGCCTTAAATGGGGGTGGGAAGGGGGGGGCATTCCAGGGTCACGTCCCCTGTCCTCTTTTTCCTCTGACCTCCACCGTGGCCTCCAAAGCCCCCCCAGCCTACCCAAGCCATGCTTCCCCGCTGGGCTTGTGCTCTTGCCCCAGGGGCCCCTCCAGACCCACACTTCTCTCTTCCCCCTCCAATCTCTGAGCACTTACAAAAAAACAAAAAAAAACAGGAGATGGGATGAGGCCTGCCTGTGTGTGGGGCTGGGGGGCGCCCCTCCCCATCAGGCCCAGGATGCTCCGTACGAGCTAGTCGAAGGTTAGTTGCCGAGTCCACGCACACGCACAGAGGTCTGTGTCGACAAAGATTTTGTTCCCCACCTGCAGGCTCCCCCCCACACCACCCCCCCCCCCCCCCCCCCCTTTGCAGTTTTCTCTGTGAAATCATCTCCTCCCGCCCCGCCCTCCTTCTCTCTGATCCCTTGGATGTGCTCTGTGCTCCCCTGCCCATCACCAGAAACCCAAGTGCCATTGTCCCCCCTCCCCCCTCCCCCAGCCCTTTAAAACCAGGCATCGCCGAGAGTTCCAGTGCAACCACCTGAATCGGGTAGGATGTAGTGGGGTTTTTTTTTAAAGATTATGGTGATGACATTAAAAAATGTGCAATACTGACCCCTCCCCCCCTTTTTGGCCTCTGCCCCAAAGCCTCGGACAGGGGCCTTTGATAGCGAGCCAGACAGTTTGGGTGGAGGGGATTGGCCAGGTACGGCTCTCCCCTTCACCTGGCAGGTAGTTCTAGTAGTTGGGAAAGTCCGCAGAAAGTATTCTTTGGGATCAGTCGGGGTGTCTCTTGCTCGCTCTCCCGCCGCCCCAAACGATCTTGCCTTCCAAGGAACTGAGCAGCTGGCCGAAAAGGAATTGGCAAGACGCCGAAGGTCGGCGGATTAGGTCCCACACCCTTGCGTCGGAGTATCTCATGGTCTGGAGATGGTGCTTGTCAAACGCGGGGTCCTGACCTGAGTATCTGGGATTGGCCGAGTTTCCGCTTTGGAAGCCGATGTGTCGATAGCGAGGGGGTGGGGCTGATCCAGGAAGCAGTCAGAATGTCTTCTGTTCCCTTGTCCACTTTTTTTTGTTTGTTCAGGGTGGGTGGAAGAGAGCAGATTCGGATAATAGTTCTGTAGTCCGGGGGACGGGGGTGCTCCTTCCTTGCCCCGTGAGGCAGCTTTTCTACGCCGGCACGGTTACTTCACCTGAGCACGTGCTGGCCGAGGCTGACGGGACTTCCTTAGAAGAGACGGGGTAGGTGGAGTTGGGCCTGCCGTCAGTGTTTCTCCTTCTCCTTACACCCCATATGGGGGGATAACAAGCTTTGGACCCTTGTCCTTTTATGTTGCCTTTCTCAATCGACCCCCCCCCCTCAGCTTTACCCAGATCCTGAGGGGTAATTATCTTCCTTCACTCTCTCTGCTTAATTTTTTTGGATGTAGTGTAGAGAATCATCCTTATTTTCTTTAAGGTACATGCGGCTTACCTTTTCCTGGCTTCCATTCGCTTTCCTTTTTCGGCTTAATTGTAGACGCTTTGTGGTTGATGCTTTATTGGGGTTTTTTTCCCACTCCGTGTTTCCTCAGAAAGAAAAAAAAAGGCATAACTTGTCCCATCCCCCCTCGGCCTCCGTCCCCCCCCCTTTTCTCCTCCTTTGTTCTTTCGCTCCCTTCCCCGACCAGATCTTCTTAGCTTAACGATATTTGCTGCCGAAATGTTATAACAAGGACTCATTTGTTGTATATAAGCTATTTCTTGACACATTTAAAAACAAAACCAGGAAAAAAAAATGGAAATTGTACATTGTGTAGAAAACAAAACGACAAAAAAAGAGAGACAGCTTAGCCATGAATATTGTGAAAGTTGTTAACGTCCTTTTGTAGTGTGAACTTTTTTGTGTATGACATTAAAATGTGCAAAAGGCGGTTTCCTGGAGATCGGGGTGGGGGAGCTGTGCTTTTTTTGTGTGTGGGGGGGAGGCCGTGCAGCTCACGCCACATACCGCACCCCGTGCCCCGTCCCCAGAAGCTGGAACGGACTTGGTGGTAGCCACTGTGTTTCCCCAAATGGTGCCTTTCCTCCTCTCGTGTCAGAGGCAAGAAGTCCTGTGTTGTACCAGCACACCCACACACAGCCCTGGTGGAGGGAGCCCGGAAGCTCCGCCCCCTCCCTGCCTTGTCAGCCTCTAGGGGGCGTCTAACGGAGGCAACTCTCCTTGCTATTTTTCCCCCGGCGAGCAAGAGAGCAAGGCAAGTATTATTTTCGTTGTGATAACGATTATTCTTAATAAACTGTCTATGTATTTGCACTGTCTTTAACAGTCGCTTTAGCTTTTGGACAACCTATGTTTGATCAGTGTGCGGCTCAAGGCTTCCCTGGAGAAAGGGTTTTTACCAGTTACCCCAGCCATCGGGGGGGTCACGGGGGGATTTTCAGGAAGGGGAGATCCCCGCCTGCATCCGCTTTTGCTCACCCCTTCCGTCGACAGAAGACCCGCGTGCCCCTCGCCATTGCTGATGCCTCGGCTGATGCTTTCCTCCCTCTCCTGCACTGTCCCCCTTCCTCCAGCGTCTCCTGACCGAAATGTCTGCTTCCGGCCCTGAGGTTTACATACTTCCCGTGACACTCCAAAACATCCGAAAGACCTCAGCTAGGAGCCGTTTTTTATTTGATTTGATCCCGCCCCCACCCCCACCCCCGGGGCATCCCGAGTACTCGGAATTTTGGTGCCTAACCACTTCAGTTTTTAAAACAAAATCATGACTAAGTTTCCAAGAAGCGTGTGTGCAGAAGGATCCAGCAATTCAGGTGGGTTACCTTTTGCACAGCAGACGCCGTTCATCAGCCTCCATTGATGTTTTCTTTGTTTGGCATATTTGGGGATATGAAATACTCCATATTTCACAGGAAGACGCCCGTGGCAAATAAGACAGGTTCGAAGCCCAGCAGTATTGGCAGGAGGTCGCCGGTTTCATTTTGAATGAAAACCACAATCACTGCTTAGTAGCATAGCAGGAAGTTGGCATTTCTAGGCTAAGGTTGCCGGGTCTAACCTCAAGCAGCCTCTTACGTTTTTTTACTTGCAAGACATCCCGAATTTTCGTTCTGAGAAAATTCGAGGTGTCTTCTCTTTCCGAGGGTTGTATTTGGGATGTATTTTCTTGCTGAGGGTCCCTGCCTTCCTTTCCCTTCTGCTTCCTGCTATGGTTCTTTTTCTTAGATGCAGAGCTTGGACATCTTTGGAAGTTTTTTTAAAAAATTCCTAATAAGACTTTCTTTAAAAACGGAAGCCAAGTTTCTAGTCTTCATGATGTTTATCGATACGAAAGGGCTCCAAGTGTTTCAGGTGCAGACGTTTTTGTGACCTGCATAGCTATTAGTGTATTTCTCATGTATTCAGACTCTCCCTTCACATATTCAGTCTTTCCCCCCCTTCGCTACCATGCTGTTCAAAATGTCCAACCCCTCCCCCAGCTCTCCAGCACTGAGGTTTCGGGTGAAAAATGCATTAGCATACCAAACATATTGATTTGACGAATGTATTCTTATGGCTGGAATGTCAGGGGAAGAGGCTTGGTTTATAATTCGACCAGCACTGGGTTATGGGGCTTCCACATTTCCCCTGACTGTGGTGTGAGACAAAGTTAACAAAAGCCATAAAGTGCCAGCCGATACCATCTTTCGTTTTTGCATTACCATCCTGAGATATGCTTCCTAATTCTCCCACATCCCAAAGTCTTTTCCAGCACCCCAGGAAGTTTTCTCAATCTTCACAAGTGATCTGTGCTACTCCTGGATGGGTGTTTTCCAAATCCCGGTCATTTACCATGGAAAAGGCCCCTAACCCTCTTCTCCCCCATAACATAAGGACGACCACGCGGTCTCAGTTCTCCACCACCCCCTCTCTCTTTTACGGCAGGAGTTCCGTAGGCTCTCAAGTTTTTAAATCCTTTAAAAAAAAAACCCTCAAGGGTTTCAGTCAAATTAACACTGCCTACCCTTGGCCCATTTAAGAATCTATACGAGGGAATGGCTGAAATCCTTTATAAGAAATGGAAACCTTTAAGAGAATCCAGCAGTCCTGCTGTTGGTTTGGGGGGGGGGAGAACGGGGACTTCTTAGGACAGTGCGGTGACTTTGTGTCATAGGGGTTGGGCGAAACATCACCAAGGTGAGAGAACATACTTTTCCTTCAAGCCATCTAGAGATAACGCAGGGCCCTAATGTCCGCGTTCAGCAAAGTCCACTGTTCCTCTCCTGTCCATTCCGCCGTGTCCTTCGCCAGTCTTTAATATCGCGTAGCCGCTGAAAAGCACCACGGTCTCTTTTTTTTGTCGTTGGAAAGGGTGTGTGTGTGTGTGTGTGTTTTAAACTGAAATCGTGTCGATTTAAATCCCAAACAGCAGTCCACTGCAGGGCGAGGGAAGTGGGGAGAGCTGGTTTGGTAGGGAACCCCGGTGGGAAACCAGACCTTTTGCACAATTTTAGAGGGGCTTTTTTTTTTTCCTTCCTTTTTTGCATTGTGTTTTTGAACCTGGTTTAAAAGGAGGGGGGGGGGTGGAAATCTGTTTAAATATTGCCAATTGATTATGCAGTGACCTGATTAAAAAAAAAATAATAAGCTAATTTTTGGAGAAAGGATTAAAAAAAACTTTGTAATATTTATCACTTGCAAGCTATGTTTAATAAAGAAAGGAATGGTTTATAACTTTTGATGTGGCTGGTGCACTGTGTTTGCTGGGACAGGGTGTGGGTTTGTATATGCAAAATTGGCAACTGCCCGTACACGAGCTTTCTCCACTGTGGCCCCCATCTTGTGGGGCAGCCTGCCTGAGGCGATCAGGAAGGCTCCCGCTCTCCTGGCTTTCGACGAACAGTGCAAAACCGAATTATTCACGAGAAGAAGAAGACGCAGAAGAGATTGGATTTACACCCTGCCCTTCACTACCCAAAGGAGTCTCAGAACGGCTTACAATCTCCTTCCCCTTCTCACAACAGACACCCTGTGAGGTAGGTGGGGCTGAGAGAGCTCTTTCGAGAACTGCTCTTGAGAGCACAGCTCTGAGAGAACTGTGGCTGACCCAAGGCCACGCCAGCAGCTGCTTGTGAAGGAGTGGGGAATCAAACCGGGTTCTCCCAGATTAGAGTCTGCGCTCCTAACCCCTACGCCAAACTGGCTTTTCCACACAGGCAAGAGTTGCACTGTTCTAAATAATTCAGAAGGTTAATTGGAAAAAATGATTAAGGGCCGTGTTCTGTACCACTGTGCATACCTCGTTGAAACTAGGATCCTGCTATGGAATCTTGCATCATTTAATGTGCCACGTTAACGCTGATGCTTTTCTTCAGTTCTGTTTTTTCAAGACTTCTGGTTGGTTCTACAACCCTAACTCCTAATTGCATTGTTTATTGATTGTCCCAGCTGTCGCTTATGTTGACTTACTCTGTGTAATCCGCCTTGAGCCCAAGCGAGAAAGACGGACTATAAAGAACGTGAATAAATAAAAACAATAAATATGCAAACGTTCCTAAAGGTAGATCAATAAAGTGACGAGTTGGGGAGGGGGCGTTCTGCCCCACATTCACATCCAGTTCTTCCCACGAAATGCTTCTCAAATTTAAGATGTCTGGGAACCTGCTCGCGGTTCCGCACTGGGAAGGATAGTGTGGTAAGGATATTCTCATAGGCATTTTGATTTCAGTTCATTTGTGACGGACAACTAATTTCATTCTGGTGGGTAGCCGTGTCGGTCTGAAGCGACAGATCAAAGTTTGAGCCCAGTGGCACCTCTAACACCAACAAAGTTTTAATTCTGGGCATCAAAGTGTGCATCTGTAGCAATGTGCATGCACATGAAAACTTACACCCAGAATTAAACTTCGTTGGGCTTAGAGGTGCTCTGTTGCCAGCATCCCCTTAGCTCATCCTTCAGCAATTAGAAGAAGAAGAGATTGGATTTATACCCCGCCCTTCACTACCCGAGGGAGTCCCAGAGCAGCTTACAAACACCTTTCCCTTCCCCTCCCCACAACAGACACCCCGTGAGGCAGGTGGGGCTGAGAGAGCTCTTGCCAGAACTCTCCTTGAGAGAACAGCTCTGACAGAACTATGGCCTGCCCAAGGTCATCCAGCAGCTGCAAGTGGAGGAGTGGGGAATCAAACCCGGTTCTCCCAGATTAGAGTCCGCGCACTTAACCACTACACCAATCTGGCTCTCAATTACCAGGTATTAACATTTATCTCCATATCAGTGCTGTATCCTGCATAAGGCTAGTTTTGGAGGGTAAGTCCCTACATAAGGAGCTGCTTTTAAAAGTACAGGAGGCGGCCAGCCCCTTTTCCCACAGGTTGGTTGGGAACCTCATGTAGGCAAGAGTACCACGAAACGGATCAGATAAGCGCTGGTTCATAGCTGGGTCCGGAAGGCCTGTGTTCAGATCCCCCGCTCTGCTGGATGACTTTGGACCAGTCGCACTCTCAGCCTAAGTTGCTTCACAGTGGTCGTAAGGACAAAACGGAGAAAGGAGAATGGTGCACGCTGCGTTGAACTTGGACGGCAGGTCCCCATTTAACATCCGATTACAAGCAATAAAAACAATAATGCGGTGGTATCTCCCCCCCAACCAAATTACACATAGAAGAATTTGAACCAACTTGTAGGAAAAACTGGCGAACGGGCAGATTAAACCTACACTGTTGGTGGTCTTGTAAGTATATACAACTGTTTTGGCCAGAGGTGGTTAAACATATAAAGTTGATTACGAATCATACCATTTACGGCAATTTGGTTTCCCCTCTTAAAACTACGTGACGGGAAATGACATAATTCCTAAGAACCCTAATCGCAGATCGTCGTTATGTTTTTAATTTTTGGTTAATGGTTATAAAATGTGATTAATTTTTTTAAAAAAATATTGTAATCAAAATTCTAAGGTATTTTATGACAAGGCTTCGTATTGTCTGGTGTTGGAAACGGAATAAAACATAATTTTTAAAAAACTTGGACAAACAGCTAAGCTATAGCTGTATTAGACAAATACTGCCAAGGCTATTTTTGGGCAGGAACGCACAGGAACGGAGTTCCGGCTGGCATCCAAGTTGGCCATGCCCAGCAGGAACTCATTAGCATAATAGGTCACTCCCAACAGCAGAAACTTATTAGGATTGGCTACATTAGGGGTGTGTAGCCTAACATGCAAAAGCCCTGGGTTTTGACAACAAACAAGGTAAACCGAATAACAAGCAAAAGGTGGGTGTGGCTGGATGACCACGCTTCTGGTAACATGTGGGTGCGGCCTAATGTGCTAATGAGTTCCTGCTGGGCTTTTTCTAAAAAAAAACAACCTGGATACTGCGCCAGATTCTACCACTCTGTACGTGGAATGCTAGGTTTTTCTGTACTCCTCTGTGTCCCTCCCAACACCTGGAAAGATTGTTCCTTGGTTTGCAAGACCTATGTGGAAAAAGAAGCATATGGGTTTGGAGGGCTGAAAGGTGAGGGATAAAACCATTCCTCTCTTCCTCTTTTGCAAGCACAGCTTTAATGAGGAAAGGGACTCAGATTCATCTGTTTGCACCTCTCCGATCCACTGATCTGCATGGATCTTGTGACCCCCGGAGTGATCTTCCCAGGTGTTAGAAGGGGCTACAGAAAGAGAGAGGAGCACAGGAGAATTTTGGTGTGCAAGATGATAGGATACCCGCTATGATGTCTAGAGTGTGTGTTCCTCCTTTACCGTCTTGATCGTTTTCATTTTTGAGGCGCATTCACCAAGGCGGGTGTGTGACTTTTCTCCACATTTGACTGAGGGAGAAACTGAATGTGTGTTACAGATCAAACGCCCATGGCTAATTATAATTTGACCCCAAGCTGAATCAAGCCTTGGCAGGAAGGCCTGCCAGCCGTTAAACAGATTTCAATTCCTTCTCACCACCTGCAGGCACACACTTTCCGAAACCCTCTCCTGGATGCCACCACGTGACAGATCGATTCGAATTCAGGAATGTCAAACCTTTTTGCTCCAAATCTACTTTGAGAGTCAGCGTGTGACAGTGGTTAGCGTGTTGAAGTGGGACCGAGAAGAGGCCTGACTCAAATCCCCCATTGTATATTTATTTATACCCCGCCTTTCTCCATAATGGGGACCCAAAGCAGCTCACACCGTGGCTGGCCCAAGGCTACCTCCCGATTCCAACCTGCGTCTCCCAGATCCTAGCCCAACACTTGAACCACTCCACCGATGCTCAGTGGCTGAGGCTAGGCCGACTGCTCACCCTACTCCTACATCACAAATATAAATGGGAAAGGGAAGAGGAACGATATACCCTGTTCGAAGCTCCTTTACAGGAAGTATCTGGAAGTCACCAGGGCTTTTTTTTTGTAGAAAAAGCCCAGCAGGAACTTATTAGCATAATAGGCCATACCCAACAGCAGGAACTCATTAGCATATTAGGCCACACCCCTGACAGCACAGCTCATTCGCATATTAGGCCACACCCCCATGTTACCAGAAGTGTGGTCGTCCAGCCACACCCACCTTTTGCTTCTTATTCTCTTTACCTTGTTTGTTGTCAAAACCCAGGGCTTTTTGCATGTTAGGCCACACACCCCTAATCGTAGCCAGTCTGAATGAGTTTCTGCTGTTGGGTGTGGCCTATTATGCTAATGAGTTCCTGCTGGGCATGGCCAACTCGGGAGCCAGCCGGAACTCCGTTCCTGTGCGTTCCTGCCCAAACATAGCCCTGGAAGTCACACCTCGAACTTTCATGGAAAGGAGGTCTTGGAAACATTGTGAAATTGTTGGGGAGGAAATGCAGAGAAACACTCTGGAAGCTAGTTTGTACTGAGCCAGATGGGGGGGGGGGGGGCGCATGGTGGTTGAATGTGGTGTTGCTGTCAAGAACCAAGCTTCGGGGGGCCGTAGGTCAGTGGGAAATGCAGCTCCCAGCCATGCCTTCCCATCTTGTTACTGGCGATAGATTTCAGTTCCCTCCTGCTCCCCATCCGCAGCCCACCCCGCAAGAAAGGGACACAACCAGGAGGCATTTTCCACTTTGTTTTTAATTTTTAACACAGACAAGAAAGATTCCTGGACATCACATGACACCCTCACGATTGTGAAACTTACAAATGGCTGCTAGGCGGGGGGTGATGAAGCCCAGATAGTCTTGGGGAGAAGTCAGTAAGAAAGAATCACTGGGGGGGGGGGAATCCTTTTAATAGCACTAAAACCTGAAACAAAGGGTAT
>NW_015166425.1:673494-707269 GCF_001447785.1 Gekko japonicus
ATTCCTGCTTTTTTTCGGGGGGATTTCTGTTCTACCCTTTTTGCTCCCTCTAGTGGTCAATTCAATATTACACTGGTTTATGTCTGACCTAAAAACCTCCAGTTTAAATCTGCAGGGAGATGTGGCAGACAAAAACCTGTGTAATATCGAATCAACCACAAGAAGGAGCAAAACACATGCAGAACGCGGGGGAAACAAACGTGAGAAAAATGAGAATGGGAAACACCTACAATCCACATAAATTTATAATTTGGATAGAAAGAAAACCTCGGAGTTTATCTTAAAAAAGTATTGAGGAATTTTAAAGCAATCATGAGAAGCATCCCTTTGCTGATTTAAATTTTTTAACCATTCCCTCCCCTAAAATAATTCTATTTGGATCCATAACCAGAACCTAAGAACAAAATAAAATACTGGAAACAATCTGCAGGTGCTGATCTCTGAACTATCTGAGATGCCAGTGAAAACTCCCCCCCCCCTTTAAAATCGGTCTCATTGACCATGGTTTCCTTATGCTGATCTATTTGGATCGGGTGCTGAATTCCACCATCAGCCTTGTCTTGGGGGAAAATGCAGCCATTGCAGAGTTTCAAAACCGTGAGTGATTTTCTGTTGGCTCACGCCAGGCAGTGCGGTAAAGAGTGATGGAGAAGTTCGGGGTCCGTTCTCAGGTGCTGATTCCCCCTCCCGCAACTCCTCCAAAGCGTTTGTTCCTCTGGGCCCCCGTTTCCCACTCAGCCCCGGCCCCTCTTTTCCATCACCCTTAAGTCACACTGTCTCTCTTGAATAGGAGGTTAGCTTTTCCCGGCAGGGTCCTCCACGCTCCAATAATTAATCTTCTGGAAGGACCCTGGCCGTGGCCTCTTAAAGCTTTGTTTCTTTCGCTTCGTTACACAAAACACAGTTTTAAAAACAAAATTTCGGTTCGAAAGCATTTCCTTGTCTCATTGGTTCTAGCCTTTTTCTCAATCGATCGTGCTATTCACAGTGGTTCGCCGGGAGCGGAGGCCAGGCTTTGCGAAATGGAGGCTGGGCTGGCGGCCCGGCGGCCGTGCTGGACGGACTGGCGGTTGTGGACGGAGAGAGGTCCAGGGGGTGCGTTCAGTTGTTCAAGGCAAGGGATGACTGGCCCACGGCAACTGAGGCTGCAGTGTTGAGCCTCTGGTTGGGGGTCCAGAGAATCAAGAGGGGATTGGGGGATGCTGGAGTCTTACAAGTCCAGCTTCTCACCATTTGGAGAATTTATAAAGGAGAGAGAACCAGATAGGGGGGAAGAAATACCTTTTGTGTCTTCGGCAGCTGATCTAAGTAAAGCAGGGTTGTTGGTTTTTTTTAAAAAAAGTGACTTGCCAGGCCGAGGAAGGCAAGGAAGCTGATGGTGAAACCTTTGGTGTGTGTGCCGATGGTGTAGTCATTGGCCGGGGGGGGGGGGCTTTGTTGGCCAGACTGATGCAAAAACTGGCGGAGCAGATTCTGTGGCCCCACTTAATCACATAGGGCTTAGAGAGAGAATGCTACTCTCTCAGGTCTACGAACAGGAGACAGAGGCAGGCAGGCAATGGCAAACCACCTCCGTTTGTCTCTTCCCTTGAACACCCTATGGAGTCGCTGTAAATTGGATGCAAGGAGCTGGCGCTTTCCCCCACCACCATGAGCAGCGAATCTGCCCCTCTTGGCAGCCATCTCACTGGACGGCAGGGGTGGCACCGAGCTGCATTCGTCAGGGCTGCCCGCTTTCACCCTGTATCTGAACGGAGTGGAGGGGGACGAGGTGATAAAAGCATTGGGGATTTACTGGTCTGAGCCAAGATACCTTTCTGTTGGGGGCCCTGGAGATACCCTCTGGCCTAACACACTTTGGATCCTCCTGGCCAAAGCTTGTCAGGAAGCTGTAAGGTTTCCCTTGCTCGAAAGCCAGTTGAGTCCAACTCTAGGGGGCAGTGCTCATCTCCGTTTCCAAGCCGAAGAGCCAGCGCTGTCCAAAGACGTTTCCGTGGTAATGTGGCCGAGGCACACGGAGCGCTGTCACCTTCCCACCGAAGTGGTACCTATTTACCTACTTGCAATTTCTTGCTTTCGAACTGCTAGGTTGGCAGGAGCAGGAAGCTCTAGCGGCTAGTTTTTATGGGTCGTATTTTATTAGGTCGGAGCTAGGTATATATTACCCGTTATCCTGCTACGGATCCTCAGACCGTAGAGGCGAGAGGGAAAGACGTTTTCAGCACCACGAGGAATAAAATTAACTAGCCCACTGTCGTCAGATCTTGGAGCCTAAGTAGGAGTTGACCCTGGTTAGTACTTAGGTGAGGGACCATTAAGGAATTTCAAGGCTGCTATGCAGTTAGGCAAAGGCAAACCGCCTCTGAATGTCTCTTGGCTTGAAACCCTTACAGCGTTGCTCTAAGTCGGCCGCAGCTGCATGGCGAAAAAGAAGAAGAGATGCAAGAAATGGACTTGGTGCTTGGAAAACGGGCCGAGTCCCGAGAAAGGCATGACTCATCATTGCAGGAATTTGGGGGTTCAAAAAGAACGTATTTGTGATGAAAGGAGAATAGGCTCTCATAGGATCCATCTCTGAGAAGGATGTGGGTGTGTGAGTGAGTTACGTAAACAGAGAGGCTATTTTGTGAAAAATCTCTTTCGCAGAATGTAATTATTACGGGGATCCAGTATGCCCAACGGAGCTGTTCGTTTTCAGAATGTGTATTTGGAAGAGAAATTGCCGGGTGCGTGTTGACTATCAAGTCATCTTTCGTTCACATTTGGAAGTGAATGCATGCTCTGTTGTTGTGGGAAAAAATGGGCGCTAATTCCAGAATTTTGTTAACTTTTGAAAGCTGTTGTTCTCTGGCATGAGTTGTTTTAGTCAGGAGAGGGAGAAAAATGGTGGCTTGTCCCCCTCCTCCTTAATCAGCAGTTCCAAACTGACCAGTCCTCAGGAAAAAAAGTCTCACTGAGTTGAATAGGTCTTGTTTCCAAGTCATTATGTTTAAGCTTGCAGTCTGGTGGTGCTGTTTAGGGTTTCCAAAATGTAATCATGTAATTCTGTGGTTAATGAAACTTAGAGACATTGCCCAGAACCTAAGATGCTCATGTTTGAGTATATGAAGAGAAGAAGAAGCAGTGATTGGATTTGTACCCTGCCCTTCACTCAGAGTGGCTTACAATCTCCTTTCCCTTCCTCCCCCCACAACAGACACCCTGCGTAGTAGGTGGGGCTGAGAGAGCTCTGAGAGAACTGTTCTTGAGAGAACAGCTCTGAGAGAACTGTGACTGACCCAAGGTCACCCAGCTGGCTGCATGTGGAGGAGTGGGGACTCAAACCTGGTTCTCCCAGATTAGAATCCACGCTCCTAATCACTACACCAAACTGTAGAGATGGCTGGACTCAAAGAACTTGTTAATACCACCAGAAATGTACCCAGATGTGTTTTTCACTAAATAACGAAGGCTTCTTTGGGGGGTGGGCATCTAGAGCAGGAATCTCTAACATGGTGCCCGTGGGTACCATGGCACTTACTGGCACCTTTCCTGGTGCCCGCCAAGTGTTCCATAGAAAGTGGGCAGGGCCAGGTGGGACTTTTGCCCAGCAAGACTTCTGATTGGCTAGATGGAAATTTGATTGGCTGTACAAGTTTTTGGAAACCTCCCTTTGTTAGCAGCTGCCACCAGAACACAAGGATCTTCACTCTGTGATTGAAGGTAAGCTGCAGCAGTCATTTTGTTGCTGGCTCTGCCTTTGGTGTATCTATATTAAAATTCCATTGTTGTCCCAAAAAGGGTACGCAAAACTCACTGGGGGGAAATTCCACTCGGAGCTCACACACACTTTTGAGGTTTCCATTCTTTGCTTAATTGACTTTCTCTGATACAAGTGTCCAGATGTTTTTACTCATAGTTGCATTGAGTCATGGATGTTGTGGTCTTTAAGATGGACATGGGGGAAGTCTATACTGTGTGTAGGGGGGGTAACAGGTTATTCCAGATTGATTTTTGTGATGTCTATAAACTAATCCCCATGAACTTTAATTTTATTTGACAACAGAAGTTGGTATGTATCACAATACACACTGTATACCACTTGCAAGCATAATCATATACACAAAATTATATTGTGTACCCCATATGCAAGTACTGTAACCAATGGCAATTGTGCTTTACATAGAATTATAAAATCTATTGAAAACAAAAAAAAACAACTTTAGCTAAGAAAGTAATGACGTTTAGGCAGAGTAATTTCATACTCCAGTATTTAATGTGGGTTGGGGTACAAAGTTACCCAGGTGGGAAAATCCAATTAGTTTGCTGGGGGTTAAAGGCAATGATAAATAGTAATTAATTTTTACTTCAGGGATGTCATGCAACAGACTGCTAGTGACAACATTATAATAGCGCAAAGTGATTAAAGCCACTAATGTTTGAATTTCTGTAAGAAAAATGCTCCTGGCTTAGGTCAACCCCTGATAGTGAAGACACAGTTTTAATGCAGCACAGTGCTGCACTGCATCTTGGACATCATAGTCTTTAAACCTTCTTAAAGCTGTCATTTTTGCGCACATCTATTTTACTGCAGATTTGCTGCATCAAGGGTGTTGTGGTTTTCCTTAAAGCTGTGGGATATCCCAATGGAATAAAATCCATTGTTTTACATTGGTCTTTTAAAAATGGGGGGACGGACTTGGGCTAGTCTGTATGAATGAGGTGGATTTGAAACTTGAAAATTCCTAGAGAAATAACGTCAACTTGCAGATATATCTTGTAGGCTGAATGATGGCAGGATGGAGATGAATTGCAGACCAGGGAACTACATCCAATGCAGGAGCTCACCATCCGATGCACAAGCTGCTTAGCTATTTGGTGGCAGCGTGTTTGGTGGCACCTACTTAGCTATTTGGGAGGCGCTGTGGCTCAGTGGGAGAGCATCTGCTCGGCATGCAGGAGGTCCCAGGTTCCATCCCTGGCATCTCCAGTTAAAAGCACCAGGCAGCAGGTGACGTGAAAGACTTTTGCCTGAGACCCTGGAGAGCCGCTGCCAGTCTGAGTAGACAATCCTGACTTTGATGGACCCAGGGTCTGGTTCAGAAATATAAGGCAGCTTCATGTGTTCATGTTCCAAACTTGGCAAAGCCACTCAAAAGGTGGAGATGGGCGACCAGGCTTGGTAAAATGGAAGTTCACTGGACTGCAGCCTTAGCTAGTGGGTACGGAAACTCCTGAGAAAAACAACTCCAGGGCCAGTAAGAGCCATTTAAAGGAGCTGAGTGGGAGGAAGGAACCAGGGATCTGGAATCCGGAACACTGGGAGCCCGATTTGGAGGTGTTCTTGAGGTAAAAAGCATTGGTAGAGTAGAGAACATGGGTTGCCGTGTGTGGAAAAAAGGAGTTTGTTTGTAGCCAGAGCTCTCCTGAGGTAAAAGTTAAAGTAAAACATAAGGAGTTGCGGCAATAGTCTCAGGTAGTTTAAAGGGGGGGGGGAGTTGGCAAAAGGATTTGCCCTCCTGAGGTAAATGTTTTAGCTAAAATGTAACGAGTTGTGGTAATAAGAATCCAAGGTAATCCAAGGTGTTTAAAAGGGGAAAACAGGTTGGCAAAAGGGATTTGCCCTCCTCAGGTAAATGTTCCAGGTAAAATGGAAGATGGTCCGATAATAAGAACCTCAGGTGGTTTAATGGAAAAAGCACGTTGGCAAAAAGAGATTTGCCCTATTGAGGTAAAACATGAGGCGCTGTAATAAAGATCCCAAACAGCCAAGAAAGAACAGGTCTGTAAGAAGATCTGAGACTCCTGAGGTAATAGAAAAGGGCGAAGTGGAGGGAGTTGTCCCTAAAATGCCTCCCAAGAAAGTGGAGTCCTCAAAAGCAGTTAGAGATCCAGATGGAATCACAGGCTCAAAAATATGTCCCGCTTGTTTCTAAACGTGTGTTTGGGAACTTTGCTGGGGTCTGTCTTGTATATTTTCGGTTGCTCTTTAAACAAATGGCCGTTTTTGTTGTCTCGTTAACTTAAAATTAATGGGATGAGCCCCATTGCGTTCTTCATAGTCTGAAAGCAGTTGCGACACATAGTCTTGGACTGACGGTGTGAATAATATTATAGCTCTGCACCTTTTAAAGCTGTTTGTTCATGAAAATTCCACACAATTCCGGATTTGGGATGAATATTTGGGGGGTGGATATGATGACCAAGAGCGATTCGGCAGCAGAAGAAGCAAGAGAATGGCCAACTGGGCCATGATGACAACATGAAACTATCTAAACTTTCAATCCCGTGCCTTTTTCCTTGGGGGGTAAAAGTCCGACTGAAAACTGTGGAGCGAAGTTTGTGGATGACACTACATTATTCGGGGTGGTGAGAACCAGGGAAGACTGTGAGGAGCTCCAGAGGGATCTGTCGAGGCCGGGCAAGTGGGCATCAGCATGGCAAATGAGGTTCAACATGGGCAAGTGCAAGAGTAATGCCCACTGGAGCAAAAAATCCTAACTATAAACAATGCTCCCTCTAAGCTGTGGAGACTTGTGAGCAAACCTTCTGTTTTGTGAGCGACTGGCATTAAAGTTGTAAGCGAGCAATTGGGCCGCTAGATAAATTAGTTTGCTCTGGAGTCATCCTTCCTGAGCTAAGACAAAAATCTGTGAGTCGGAGGCTAAAAAACTTACACTAACTCAGCTTAGAGGGAACACTGACCATAAATATACATTGATGGGGTCTGAACTGGTGGAGACTGACCAGGATGGAGATCTTGGAGTCATGGTAGATAACTCTGTGAAGATGTCAACTGAGTGTGCAGCGGCAATAAAAATGGCAAATCCTATGCTGGGGATTAATAGGAAGGGGACTGAAAACAAATCAGCCAGCATCATAATGCCCCTGTATAAATCTGTGGTGAAGCCTCATTGGGAATACTGTATACAGTTCTGGTTGCCATACCTCAGAAAAAAATATTATGACATTGGAAAAAGTGCAGAAAAGAACAACTAAAATGATTAAGGGGATGGAATACCTCCCCTATGAAGAAAGATTAAAAAGATTAGGGCTTTTTAGCTTGGAGAAATGACGATTAATGATAGGGGTTTACAACATTATGCATGGGATAGAGAAGGTAGAGACAGAAATACTTTTCTCCCTTTCTCACAATACAAGAACTTATGGGCACTCCATTAAATTAATGAGCAGTAGGCTTAGAACAGATCAAAGGCTTAGAACAGATCACGCAAAGAGTAATTAACATGTGGAATTCACTGCCACAGGAAGTGGGGCAGCTACAGGCACAGACAGCTTCAAGAGGGGATTGGATCAACATTCGGAGCAGAGGTCCATGAGTGTCTCTTAGCCATAAGGTATAGATGGAACACGTCTAGGGCAATGATGTTCTGTATTCTTGGTGCTTGGGAGACAACAGTGGGGGGCTTCTGGAGTTCTGGCCCCACTGGTGGACCTCCTGATGGCCCCTGGTATTTTTGGATGGAACCGGTGCAGTTTCTGCCGGCATAAACGCGATCAGACTTACCCTCCATCTTGCGGAGCCCTCCGGTGGACGCCCGCTCACACGCTGCGGGCGTCTGCGTGTGTGTGGTTTTTTTTAAGGATAGTTTGAGTATGCGCATAGGCAGCCATTCAGAGAATGCCGATTTTTGCGCATGCTCAACCCCCCCCCTACATTTAAACTTTAAAGGTAAACACTTACCTTTAAAGTTTAAAGCCCAACCTGGCCTCCCTGTAGTCCCGGACTCCTCCGGGAAGTTAAAGTAAGGCATTTATTTTTTTTTAACAAACGCTCAGGGCGAAGCTTCGCCTGAGCGCATATCGCTTAGTTTTTTTTAAAAAAAATGGCCGGGGAAAGCTGGAAGCCTCAGGCTTCCGACGGAAGTAGCTGGGGAATGGAGGAGAGCGATCAGACGCCGGGGTGCACCGATTACAACCGTTGCACTCTGTTTACCACCACTTTGTGTTTTTCAGGATAGGAAACCATGCCCTATTTATTTTTAAACTCTCTTCTTCCCTGTTGAAATTGTGTTTATGTTTATGAATTTCAATGGCTTCCCTGTGTAATCTGACATGGCAATTGGCTGCTGGCGAAACGTCAGGTCCTACAATGCCAAGACCACGGCCATACAGCCTGGAAAACCTACAACAACTAATGCACTCCAGCCGTGAAAGCCTTCGACAATATAATGAGGAGGCATGCTAAGAAAAGCCCCCAAAAATCAGACCGAGGATCCATTTAGTCCTGCATCCAGTTTCCCAAAGCCCACGGGAAAGACAGAAGGGCACCAACGGTTCCCAGCTGTTAACCCTTCAGTGGTATACTGCCTCTGAAGCTGGAAGTTCCATTTAGCTACCGTGGCTATTTATTATTTTTCTGAACGCTTAGAACCTGCCTTTCCTGCCATCGATGGCTGATGGCTGTTGACGAACTTTTGCTCCGCGAATCTGTGTCATCTCTTTTTAGTGCTATCCGAATTGAGAGATCATCTTGTGGTCGTTTCAGAGGGGAGCCATGTTGGTCTGCAGTAGAACAACTATACTTCAGTACCATCTTAGATACCAACAAGATTTCTGGGGTAGAGGTTTTTTGAAAGTCAAAGGCTCTCTGACAAAGAGAGCCTTGACTCTCAAAGACTTATACCATGAACATCTGGTTGGTCCCTAAGGAGCTACTGGACTAAAATCTAGCTAATCCACAGGACTCAAAGGTGGCTCACCTTGTGGTAAAGGTAAAGGTCTCCCTTGCTCGAAAGCCAGTTGAGTCCGACTCTAGGGTTGCGGTGCTCATCTCCGTTTCCAAGCCGAAGAGCCAGCGCTGCCCGAAGACATTTCCGTGGTCATGTGGCTGGCATGACTAAACACCAAGGCGCCCGGAACGCTGTTCCCTTCCCACCGAAGCGGTACCTATTTATCTACTTGCAATTTCTTGCTTTCGAACTGCTAGGTTGGCAGGAGCTGGAACTAGAGACGGGAGCTCACTCCGTCATGCAGCACACTTGGGTCTCAAACTGCTGAACTACCGACCTTCCACAGCCTGCAGTTCAGCGTCTTAACCACTTGAGCCACCACAGCTCCTTCACCTTGTGGTAGGAGGTTCCAAAAGTTCATTATGCACTGTGTGAAGACGGGCTTTCTTTAAGGGTGACTTCCCTTGGGATCAGGTATTCTAGGTTGGGTATGAACATTAAGAGGTGGTTTGGGCATCAGACTGAAAAGTGGGAATCTTTGGCAGGAAGGACAAAATCCAGCAAAGGACTCATCCACACAGGGAAGAGAAGAAGAAGAATAGAAGAGAGATTGGATTTATACCCCGCCCTTCACTACCCGAAGGAGTCTCAGGGCGGCTTCCAATCTCCTTTCCCTTCTCCTCCCCACAACATACACCCTGGGAGGCCGGTGGGGCTGCTCTTGAGAGAACAGCTCTGAGAGAACTTGTGACTGACCCAAGGTCACACCAGCAGCTGCATGCGGAGGAGTGGGGACTCAAATCCAGCTCTCTTGAATTAGAGTTCGCTCTCCTAACCACTACACCAAAAAGAACTGAGTGCACTTTCTGCTTTAATAAGAACTTTGAGGCCACTACGACGGGTGGGTTGCCGAAAGTAGGACTGGCTGTGGGAAAGGGCCACCAGCTACCACGTGAGACCTGCATAATTGTATCAGACCTCTGTGGAAGCCTTGAATGCACAGGAGAAGTGTTGCCTGAGCCAAAGGGACATTAATAGCACTGCTTCTTGTGTGGTTTATTTAAAGCCATTCAGTTAAGTATGTGAGTCAGAAAGCTCTTTTGGTATCCTTGCAGCCAGAAGCGGTTCTGGAAGGGCGTCTTTGAATGTTAGCTACAACTCTTGGTTTGGAACTTTGCTTTGGTTAGGCTTCGGGTTATTTAAAGAAGAAACCAGCCAGCACCAGGAACAATGGGATTTTGGTGGAACTCTGTCCAGGGGACAGGAAGTGGCAGTAGGCGGAATTTGCACCCTGGATTAAAAATCTCTCTCCTGGCCGCCTGGTTCCCTGCCTCCAGCACCACCGGAGAACCACTGTGCGCATCTCCGCTCTTTGGGAGACGCCTTCTAAACAAAGTAGAGAAGATCAACTCTTACCAACTAGGAGAAAACATTTTGCCTAAAGCACTAAAATTAAAAAAAAAAAAGGTTAGGGTGGGGGGGGTTGTAATATTTTGGTGGGGAAGGGGAAAGGTTGGGGTATTTTGGTTACAGTTCCTAGAGAGATACTAGGGGGGGGAGGGGGAAGCAGCAAAGCTCTCGGGCAGCGTCTACCTAACGGTCCTCTCTTTTCGTACATGCACGTTTTGGTTGGACGGGTCTTCCCCGCGAGCGCACAGAGAGATCACGCCTCGGCAAAGCGAGTCTCGAACCGTCACTCGTTCAGGGAGGGAGTGACGTGAGCTCTCGCACGGTCTTGTGTTACCCTGGGCTGTGCTTTTCATTGTTTTTTTTTTCCTTTTCTTTTTTTGGAAAGAGGTTGACAATCAAAAAAGCAGAAAGAGCAAAGGCACCTAACTGGCAAGAGAGGGTGCGGGTGTGTGTGTGTGTGTTCTGTAGGACTCAGCCGGGAGGTGAATGCGCCACCTTTCGCGCCTTGTTATCAAAGCATAGATATGTCTTTTAAAAACCCTGCTCCTTCCTGAGTGGGGACAGGGGAGGAGCCAGAATGGAAGGGTGAGGTGGTGAACCCCAGAGCAAAAGGCTGGCAAACGATCGGTTGGATCCTGCAAATCCATTCTGCTAAGCTTTCTTGTGGTGAAAGAATCCCCCCCCCCCCCAACCCCAGACCAGCGGAAAACACCTCTGCTGGGGGAACAGATTGGTGGGATCTGACTCTATGGGTGCAGAATCTGGAGCCGCATTGGCAGGATGTGACCAAATTTGGAGTGGTGACAGTAGAAGAAGAAGAGGAAGAGATTGGATTTATACCCTGCCCTTCACTACCCAAAGGTGTCTCAGAGCGACTTACAAACTCCTTTCCCTTCCCCTCCCCACAACAGACACCCTGTGAGGTAGGCGGGGCTGAGAGAGCTCTTGACAGAAACTGCTCTTTTTCAAGGACAGCTGTGCCAGAGCTTGTGACTGACCCAAGGTCACATCAGCAGGTGCAAGTGGAGGAGTGGGGAATCAAACCCGGTTCTCCCAGATTAGAGTCCTCACACTTAACCACTGCACCAAACTGGCGTAGAGATGGGATTTATACCCCGCCCTTCACTCTGAGGTCGAATCTGCATTTGCATTTTAAAATCAGTTTCGTGCTGCTGTGACGCTGTCTTTCTCTATGCTTGTTTGAACGTTGTTTGGAGAAGATTAGTTTAAAGCAGTGTGGAGGTGCAAGGACAGTGGAGCCGCCACGAGAGAGCGATAAACATGCAGACATGCAAAAGCATGCTAGCACTGTTGAGGTGTGAAAACGAAACCAAATGTAGACAACTTTTCTGAAGACGGAGTCAGAAGGCTGGGACACCGGTGGGAAAGACAAATGCAGATTCGACCTGAGTCTCAGAGCGGTTTACAATCTCCTTTCCGAAGAGGTAAATCTCTCTGGAAAAGATACTGGGGCTTAAGACCGTATGGTATGGAACGCCTTGGAAGCCGTGTCTCCTTTCCAGTTCTAAGCAGTGGGTAGGAGGCAGGCTGTGTGTGGGGGGGAATAAGGAAGGACACTCTGCACATGCCCCAGTGCACTGTTGTTACCACTTTGTGGGACTGGAGCTTGCCGTTCAGACGTGGATTACGAGACTGAGTTTTGAATTGACCCCTGTCTGTCACGGCGCTGCCTTGGAAGGAAGGCTCGCCTGAGGAACAGGGGATGTGTTCTCTCCCCGGTCTGTCTTGCCAGCTCAGGTGTTCAAGGAAGGAAGGAAAGAAAAACAAGTTCAGGAAGAAAAAGAGAAGACAGGATGGAAGGGGGGGGGGGGAGGAACGACATTGCTGGTGGAGCCACAATTTTTGTGTGGCCCCCCGCCATTGTGAGTCACGCAGAGCTCGTTATGGCTGTCCCAAAGTTAGAGGTGGGCTCTTCAGATCTCAAGGGGATGGCAGGAGAAACTGGAACGCAGAACCAGACCTCTCCTGGAGCAAAAGATCCGTCTCCAACCCATGTATTTTGAAATACTGGGGGGGGGGGGGTGTCTGAAGGGAGTTTTCCAAAGTCAGAATGTGGGTGGGCCGTTTCAGTTCCTTAAATAAATACTTTCCCCCTTAGGACCGAAGAGCCTCTTTCCCCTCTAAAACGACCCATCTCGCCACTTGTGGGCCTCTAAGACCTATGTCGTCCCCTCCTGCCCCCCGCCCCTGTCGAAAACTCGAAGACTAAGGCTCTGTCCGCACGGTTAAAGCTCTACATCTTTGGAAGCAGTACAGCAATTCCTTGAATCATCTTAAAAAATATTTGGATAGAGACGTTATACATATATATATAATATATATATCAAAAAAGACACTCTGTAGGAAGCAGCGAGAGAATCGAAAGGAGGATGAGGGTTTTTTTGGGGGGGATGCGCCCCCCCGCTCCCTCACAACTGAGGAGGAGGAGGCAGGGGGGGTGCTATAGGGGGTGGGGCGGTTACGCTGCTGCTCCCACTTTTGGTTTGGCGATATTTGGTATGCTGGTGCCGAGCGCCCAGGCACCGTGGGTGGGGGGGTCGGAAAGGGGACGGTCCTCACCCACCCGCGTGGAGGTGTTATTCATTTGGAACTAGTTTCGGAGTCTCAACCTCCCCCTCCCCCACCCGAGCCCCAATCCTTAATGTGGGTTTGGCTTCGGCGAAATTGGGGGTTGGCTCCCACCTCTGGTCTGAGGCAGCCAAGGAGAGGAGTTGACGCTTCCTTTCAAGATGGCTGCCTCAGCCTCTGGAAGCCTCCGGTTGCCAGGGAAACCGCCCCCTTTCCCCTCTGGCGCTGCCCCCTGAGGGGGGAGCGTTATTTGGCAGCCAGAGTGGCTGGCGGTTGAGGTAGTTTTGGTATTTGTATCAAAAATAGACATCCAAGAGAATTGGGGTGAGGGGGGTTGGTCAGGGTGGTGGCAGAGCTGAACCCTGGAGGTCCAGTCGAGGTGAGGTAGATTCTTTGGAGGTTTACGGTCGGTTGTCCCGGATGGGGTGGTGGGTGCTGGGGTGCGGGGAGGCCGAACCACCGAGGAGCCGGCACTGGGCTCCGCGTCTGGCCCCTCCGACCCCATCCCCACCTGCATTGGCTTAACCGCTGGGCTGGGAAGGAGGGCAGCGTTCGATGGTCACTTCGAAACAGGGAGTGTCGTGGGCAGGGAGTCCGTCAGAGGATGGGGGGTTCTGTGGGGAAGAAGAAAAGTGATGTCATCTTTTAACGGCTACGCGCAGGTGATCTTTTCCTCCTGCCCTTGTGAGGTCCTTTTCTCTACCGGCCCCACAGTCCTTAAGCCGGGCCTGTATGACAGCATCCCCCCTTCCCTTTTTAACAGCCTCGCCCCCCCAAAGTTAAGGCCTTGAGGGGTGAGGAACGGGCAGACACCTAAACTCTTCCCAATGTTTTCAACCCCAAACCGGAACTTGTGGCAGAAGGGAAAGTTTTAGAAATGTTTCAAGACCTTGAAGAAGAAGAAGAAGAAGAAGAAGAGATTGGATTTATATCCTGCCCTTCACTCGGAGTCTCAGAGCGGCTTACAAACTCCTTTCCCTTCCCCTCCCCACAACAGACACCCTGCGAGGTGGGTGGGGCTGAGAGAGTTCTGAGAGAACTGCTCTTTCAAGGACAGCTCTGACAGAACTATGGCTTGCTCAAGGTCATCCAGCAGCTGCAAGTGGAGGAGTGGGGAATCAAACCCGGTTCTCCCAGATTAGAGTCCGCGCTCCTAACCACTACTCCAAACTGGCTCTCAACATGTGATCGGATACTGCCCCTTTACGGCTGACAAGTTCGGCCTAGGCGTATTTAGACCCTTTTCCCTCCCGCCTCCTCACCTGAGTGACCAGTTCCACCATCTCGGAGGGTTTCGCCCTGCCCTCGGGCTTTCGCTGAGCTCGGGGAGGCTCCCGGGTGGTGGTCTGAACCGGCTCCGTTCCCTGGGGGACGGTCCAACTCTCTTGGGTCCCTTTCTTACAGAAGAGGCTGCGGGGAAAGCAAATTGGTCTTGAGGTGAGCCCTGGAGGGCCCGACCCACAAAGGTAGCCCCGTGCTCATCCTTTTCAGCGGTTCTTTGGATTGTCAGATGCTACTTATTTTGTTTCAAACCACACTGGCCTAATACCCACCTTGACCCCCATTCAGGACCTCAGCGGTTCTCAGACTGCGGGTTGGGACATAAAAGCGGGTTATGATTCTCTCACCGGTGGGTATTAAGGGTGGGAAGACGAAGAAGAAGAGTTGGTTTTTATATCCCACCCTTCACTACCCGAAGGAGTCTCGGAACTGCTTACAATCGCTTTCCCTTCCTCTCCTCACAACAGGCACCTTGTAAGGTAGGTGGGGCTGAGAGAGCTCTGAGAGAACTTATCATGAGAGAACATCCCCAAGAAAACTTGTGATTGACCCAAGGTCACCCAGCTGGCTACATGTGGAGAAGTCGGGAATCGAACCCAGTTCTCCAGGTTAGAGTCCGCCGCTCTTAACCACTACACCAAACTGGCTCTCTGGGAGGGAGGGGAAAGAAGAGGGTGGGCTGGGGGAGGAAGCTCCAGGAGGCTCGATGGCTAATTGGGGTTTGCCTCGGCATGCTGTGCGAAGCGGCTCTAAGATGCAACTTGATGCTCAGAAACTATAGAGGACTGGCATCAACGTAGTGCGAGGTGCGGCAGCTGCCAAAGCCAAGGGCTTCTGGGGCCCCTGGCGGGTGTGCCAGTCCCCCATCCACTCACTTGTGAATGCTTCACCACTGACATTCCTGGCTGCACATGCTGCCCAGTGGCTCTGGGAAAGGGTAAACAGGTGGTGCACAGTGACCGTGTGCCAGGCAGACATGGTGGAGGCACTCCTAAGCACCCGTACCACTCAGTATTATTTCTGTTATCATCGTAGTGTGTGTAGAATAGCCAGGAGATCCTAAGATTGTCTGGCAATCAGAAGTGGTAGCTCTTTCAGCATTACGCGCCACTAGGTGGCGAGCGAGACTTGTTTTTAAGGCAAGAGACCTTTCAGAGGTGGTTTCGCCACTGCCTGCCTCTCCATCACGCCCCTGGTAGAAGAAGAAGAGGAGGAGGAGATTGGATTTATACCCCGCCCTTCACTTGGAGTCTCAGAGCGGCTTACAAACCCCTTTCCCTTCCCCTTCCCCTCCCCACAACAGACACCCTGTGAGGTAGGTGGGGCTGAGAGAACTCTGACACAAACCGCTCTCTTTCAAGGACAGCTGTGCCAGAGCTTGGGACTGACCCAAGGTCACACCAGCAGCTGCGAGTGGAGGAGTGGGGAATCAAACCCGGTCTCCCAGATTAGAGTCCGCGCACTTAACCACTACACCAAACTGGCTCACTACACCAAACTGGTATTCCTTGGAGGTCACCCTTCCAAATGCGAGCCAAGGCCGACCCTGTTTAGCTTCCCAGGTCTGACAAGATCTGGCTAGCCTAGTCCTGCACTCATTGTTGCAAAGGAAAGGGCGTGCGGGCAGGTGTGAGTGCAGGTGACAGGCGGTCTCACAAGCGGGAGGGAAGACAGACAGGTGGGGGGGGTCAGGAAGGGAGGTGTGAGTGGGGGCACATGGTGGTGGATGGAGGAGATCCTAGTAAAACCCTGACCTGGGTGGCCCGGGTGAGCCGGATCTCGTTTGATCTCAGAAGCTAAGCAGGGTCGGCTCTGGTTGGTACTTGGATGGGAGACCTCCGAGGAAGTCCAGGGTCGTTCCGCAGAGGCAGGCAGTGGCAAACCGCCTCTGTTCGTCTCTTGCCAGGAAAGCCCGAGTCGCCATAAGTCAGGTGCAACTTCAGGGCACTTTCCACCGCCACCACCACCAAAAAGGCTGAGAACCGTTTCTACACCCACCCCGACAGTCCGTGATAGAGGTAGGGTTGCCAAGTGTGAATTCAGCCGCAGCGGGGGACTCCCAGCTGGCGGCTGGAGCACGCGCGCACGACGCGCACAACGCACCGCATCCACGTCGCCCGGAAGTGACACGGGCACGCTGGGCATGCTGGGGGCGGGGCCACGACCATCCGAGGGAAAACCATAGAGTTTTCCCTCGGATGACTGTGGCCCTGCCCCCAGTGTGCCCGCATCACTTCCGGGCGACGTGCACGTCGGGGTGGAGTTCCCCCTGGGGCCCGATCCGCCGCCGGCGGGGAACGGGCCTCTGGGGCGGGGTTTTCCCCGCCCCCCAGGGGGACTTGGCAAGATTAGATAGAGGACCTGCCAGGAATTCAGGGAAATGCGGCCATTAGCTGAGACACAAGGGGACTCTTTCACACGTGCTAAACAATACCATTTTGATCAGCAACCATTTGCAAGTGGATTCTGCCGTTCCACACAGTAAAATCCAGTTGCAAAGTGCACTGAAAGTGGAACGAAAGCCCGTTATTTAGTGTGTGCGAAAGCACTCCAGGGAGTGAGAGAAGACAGCATAGCCCCCCCCCCCCATCCCTGGAGTTATTGCACAGAATGCTGGGAATGAAAAGGCAGGCACTGAGGAGCATTCTGGGTAATTCAAGGAATAGGTACAGAAGGCAAAGGAGGTGTTTTTTCTGTTTTGTGTGGGTAGCAAACTGGTAACGGGGAAGAGCAGAAAGCCCGATATCCTAAGGCTTCTGGGAAACCAAAGGGGAGGGGGTTGGCATCCCAGAGACGTCAGGCCGAACCTGCGGGGTGGGCGCTCACCTCTTGCGGTAGCCGAACATGAGGAAGAGGACGCAAAATATAATGCACGCCATGCCAATGTGAACGCCAACCACGATGCCGGCGAGGGAGCTGTCCCCATCTTGCCCGCACTGGCACACTGGGTTGGCATCTGCAGGGCAAAGAAACAGAGGGAAGTCACGGGGTCGGAAGGGCCGGCAAGCAGTGCTCCCTCTAAGCTGCGGGGTCCGGTGAGCAGAAATCCTACTTTGTGAGCTCCCGGCGTCAAAGCTGTGAGCGAGCGATTCGGCTGCTGCATGAATTAGTTTGCTCTGGAGCCATCCATCCGTCCTGAGCGGAGACAGAAATGTGTGAGCCGGAGGCTAAAAAACTGTGAGCCGGCTCACACTAACTCAGCTTAGAGGGAACACGGCCAGGAAGCAAGGGGAGGGGGGGACAAGGAGGTTGCCCTCCCCTGGAGGAGAAAGGAGGTAGGGAGAAGTGGGCGTTTCTGAAAAACTGGAAGTGGGGAAGGGGACAGAGTGCCAGGAGAAGACTGTATACGTGAGCCCTGCCGGATTGGGCTGAAGGGGCAGCCAAGGCCAGAGCATCCTGTTTCCAGCAGAGGACAGCTAGATGTCTCTGGGAAGCCCACCGGCCTGGGGAGGAAGGCATTGGCCCTCCCCGTCGCTTGCTCCCAGCATCTGGACTTCGGGGATAGACCACTTCTGAGCCACTGAGCGCCCTCTCCTCCACCTTTAATTTGTCTTGTCCCCTTTGAAACCCAAGGCGATGGCCACATCTTGTGTCTGCAAACCCCACCCCTTGTGTAAGATGGGGTTTGGATTCTTCCGCCCTGGACTCTTCCGCCCTGGACTCTTCCGCCCTGGACTCTTCCGCCCAATCCTTACCCAGCCTCTCGGAGTTCTCCTTGAGCGACACGAAGCGCACGCTGCCGTTCCCGTTGCCGTTCCCATTGAAAGCTTGGAGTTTGATCTCGTACATGGCGGAGGGCTCTGCGGGGTTGGAAGTGGGGGGGAGAGGATATGAAATTGGTGTTTCGGGCGGGAGGCACTAGGGGCAGCATTGCTGGGCTTCTGGGAGCTAGCCTTTAAACTGGGTATACAAATGTTGCTTAAATGGAGCAAAATGCGATGGTGGTGCAGCCCAGCCAAACTATTTTCCATCTGTCACAGGAATGTGAGCATCATGCTTTCCGGGGAGATGTGACGGAGCTCTTTGAACTCTTCCCCAGCTGCGACTGAGTGGACTGAAAATGTTGTACACTGCCCTGATCCCCAATTATGAGGGAGGGCGGTTTAAAAATAGACATTATAAATAAATAAATAGATATTAGGAGGAGGAGAAGAACTTATGACTGACCCAAGGCGACACCAGCAGCTGCATGTGGAGGAGTGGGGACTCGAACCCGGTTCTCCCAAATTAGAGGCCGCACTCCTAACCACTACACCAAACATTGCCAGTCAAAACCAAAATTAAATAACAAACCCCAAATCTTCCCCGCCCCCAATATTAAAGGATGCCTGCCAACCCAACCCCCTTCAAAAGTTCTGGCAAACAAGTATTGCGCCCATGTGTGAGACAGCTGGTGTGTACACTATAGTGCGAGTGGAAAGTCGGGGAACGTGGAGTTCCTGAGGCGCACGGTGTCTGAGGATGTGGATTGGGTGTGGGGTGACCAATCTGTTATGCCGTAGGGGGGCCTGTGTGCCTCCAACTGCGCTCTGCTTGCATTTTCCTTGTAAATAAAGTAGAAAGTACAAAACCAGAATCCTTTCAGAGGGGAGCTGTGTTGGTCTACAGTGGAAGAGCTACATTTGAGTCCAGTGGCAGAGACCGACAAAGATTCCCAGATCAAGCTGGGGTAGCCAAGTTAGTCTGTCTGTAGCAGTAGAAAAGAGCACAGGTCGAGTAGCACTTTGAAGACTAACAAAATTTGTGGCGGGGGAGGAGCTTTTTGCAAGTATCTGAAGAAGTGAGCCACACATTTTGTTTGCTCAAGACGGGTCGCCATGTTAGTCTGTCTGCGGTGGTTCAAGTGGTTGAGACGATGAACTGCAGACCGGAAGGTCGGTAGTTCAGCAGTTCGAGACCCGAGTGCCGCATGACGGGGTGAGCTCCCGTCTCTGGTCCCAGCTCCTGCCAACCTAGCAGTTCAAAAGCGAGAAACTGCAAGTAGGTAAACAGGTAGCGCTTCGGTGGGAAGGTAACAGTGTTCCACGCGCCTCAGCGTTTAGTCATGCCGGCCACATGACCGCGGAAAAGCCTTCGGACAGCGCTGGCTCTTCGGCTTGGAAACGGCGATGAGCACCGCAACCCTAGAGTCGGACTCGACTGGCTTTCGAGCAAGGGAAACCTTTACCTTTACCCTTTACCTAGCAGTTGAAAAGAGCACGAGTCCAGTAGCACCTTAAAGGCTACCAAAATTTGTGGCAGGGTAGTGCGTATCTGAGAAATGGGCCACAGATTTTGCTTGATCAAGACGGATAGCCATGTTAGTCTGTCTGCAGCGGTAGAAAAGAGCAGGAGTCCAGGAGCACCTTAAAGGCTAGCAAAATATGTGGCAGGGTAGGAGCTTTCATGAGTGTCTGAAGCCATGAGTGTCGTGTATTCCAAGGTTGCCATGGAATGCATGATGTGAAACATCTCATTGACTTGTAATGTTAAGCTTCGTCCTGGGCTAGGATCCAAATACATCCAATCGTGTTACTAGCCCAGGAAGCACCTAACCAATCACCTTCTAGCAAGCTCCCTGAGCGGGTCCTTATGTGAACAACCTTATTGGTTGGTATTTGTACAGTGGGTGTGGCTACATTAGCCGGGAATGTTTAAAAGCAGGACAGCTGCAATGTAAAGGCTGTTCTGGCTATCAGATGTTGATTCGTGTTCGAGTTGTGTTCGAGTTGAAGAATAAAGCTGTGTTCTTGCTGAATCACTCTCTGACTTCTTTGTTAAGCGAGCGACTTAACAATGAGCCACAAATTTTGTTTGATCAAGGTAGGCCGCCGTGTTTGTCCATAACAGTAGAAGTCCTTTAAGACTAACAGAATATGTGGTGCAGGATATGAGCTCTTGTGAGTCAACGCTCACTTCTTCACGAAACCTCATCCCCTGCCACACAGTTTGTTAGTCTTTCCGGTGCTACTGGACGCGTGCTCTTTGCTACCGCCATAGATGGACCAACTCAGCGACCCATCTTGATCTATCTCCACGGAAGGCTCCACATTTAGTCGTACAGAATGAAAAATTTGTTAGTCTTTAACAGGGGTGTCGAACTCATTTGTGATGACAGCCGAATCTGACATAAAGGAGACCTTGTTGGGCCGGGCCGTGTGTGTCATAAAATGTAATGCCAGGTAGTGGGGATATAAACGTTATGAAGGACACAAACGGAAAGGGTTTTTTTTACTTAAAATTAAAACATGCTTAAAACATGAGCACTCTTGCAATATTTTGTCTATTTAACCGTGTCTGATAACTGACACCTCTTGCTCTGGGGGGGTACTGTTCTTAGACAGTTAAGTTTTAAGAGTTAATGAAAAGGAAAAAGTACTTAAATGTCTGACTCAGTTTATATTGATCTAAATGAAGTGAAGACTTGATTTAATGAAACTAGTGAGGATCTCCTCTCTTGGGTTTTTAGTCAGTAGTGGGTTTCTATACTTTGTCCTGTATAAGTAGTACCCCTTCCCTTTTTCTGTGATAGTTTTTGTAGTTTGAAAAAAAATAATAAAAAATCCCCTCTGGGGGCTCAAAAAAGAAAAAGAAATGTCTGTGCTGTTGCAATCTTGAGTATGCCTATTCAGGTGTGTATCTGTAAGCTGCAAACCTACAATGACGCAGCAGCAGCAGAACTGGAGGAAGCAGCAGAAGACAGCCAGTTCCACTGCGGGCCTGATAGAAGCCCTCCGGGGGCCTGATCCGACACCCAGGCCGCATGTTTGACACCCCTGATCTTTAAGGTGCTACTGGACTCTTGCTCTTTTCTACTATAAGATTTCCAGAGTATAAGCTTTCGGGATCCAAAGTTCCCTTCGCCAGATACAGAATAGGTTTCTCGGGCTTGTTTGCCCAATGGAAACCACAACCCAGAAGGACTGACCCTGGAATAGGTGATGTGTTACCCAGACAACTGGGTAACAGTAGGGGGTGGGATCAGGAAAAGAACTCCTTGCTCAGCCTCAGGCTGAGACGCAGAGGTGGATCACTCACCCAGGTCGTTGTACGTGAAAGAGTTCGCGGTGGCAGGCAAGATCTGGGGGCCTTCATAGTGGGCACTCGGCAGCTTTCGCAGGTACAGCTTGAAGCCTTCGATACTACCCGGCCTGGCGGGCAGCTCCCAGAAGACGTGGACGGAGCTGGTGTTGAGGATCTTGGTGAAAAAGCCCACCACTGCGGGGACTGATGGGAAAGGGAGCAGAGTCAGAAGAGAAGACGGGGGCCTGGCATCACCCTCTGCGCCAGGGGTCTTCAACACGGTGCCCGCGGGCGCTACGGTGCCCTCCAATACCTTTTCTTGTGCCCGCCAACAGTGTTCCCTCTAAGCTGTGGAGTCTTGTGAGCAAAAATTCTACTTTGTGAGCTACTGGCATTAAAGTTGTGAACGAGCGATTTGGCTACTGCATGAATTAGTTTGCTCTGGAGCCGTCCTTCCTGAGCTAAGACAAAAATTTGTGAGCTGGAGGCTAAAAAACTGTGGGCTAGCTCACACTAACTCAGCTTAGAGGGGACGCTGCTCGCCAAGTGTTTTTAGGAAGTGTGGGGGGCCAGATAGAATAATAGAATCATAGAGTTGGAAGGGACCTCCAGGGTCATCTAGTCCAACCCCCTGTACAATGCAGGAAATTCACAAATACCACCACCACCCCCAACCCTGTGACTCCTGCTCCATGCCTAGAAGATGACAAAAAACCTCCAGGATCCTCGGCCAAACTGGCCTGGAGAAAGATTGCTTCCTGACCCCAAAGTGGTGATCAGCATTTCCCTGGGCGTGTAAGAAAGGGCCACAAGAACTAAGCACTGAGGTGACCCCTCCTGCCCTCCCTCTCGCGATCTGCCCAACTTCACCGAATCAGCATGGCTGTCAGGTGGCCATCGAGCCTCTGGGCGATTTCGCACTAGAGCTGCCTTGCGGCGCAGCCGCCATTTGCCCCGACACTATTTGTCAATTTCACACCCAAGGCTGCGGGGCTGCATTTGACCCGCGGCTTCGCCTGATTTCCTCCGCAGTTTCGTGATCCTCAAAAACCAGGAAATCGGGCGAAGCCGCGAGTCAAAATGCAGCCCCACAGCTTCGGGTGTGAAATTGACATGTTTGTGTCGGGGCAAACGGCGGCTGCACCGCGAGGCAGCTCTAGTGCGAAATCGCCCTCTGTTTAAAAACCTCCAAAGGAGGAGCGCCCACCATCTCCCAAGGAAGCCTGTTCCCCTCAGGAACCACCCTAGCTGTCGGGAAGGTCTTCCTAAAGTTTAACCGAAAACTCTTCTGATTTAATTTCAACCTGTTGGTTCTCGTCCGACCTTCTGGGGCAACAGAAAACAACTCTGCATCACCATCCTCTAGATCACGGCCCTTCAAGTACCTGAAGATGGTGATCCTATCGCCTCTCAGTCGCCTCCTCTCCAGGCTAAGCATCCCCAGCCCCTCCAGCCTTTCCTCATAGGACTTGGTCTCCAGACCAAGGTAGGGCTTTCGCCCAGCTAGGCTTCTGATTGGCCAGTGGAGATTTAATTGGCTGTACGGATTTTTTTAAATGTTGCTTCGGCGGCAGCTGCCACCACAGCACGGAAATCTGCACTGTGAAACCGTGGCAGTCATTTTGTTGCTCCGCCCACCGTGCCCTGTCAGAATTCCACATACACTTGCAGGCTCAAAAAAATGTTGGGGACCCCCGCTCTGCACTGTAGGTGGGCACCAGTGGGCACTTCCGTCAGTCCTCGGAGAGGACCATGCGTGATTTAACCATAGCGCGGGAGCGGTGGCACAGTGGGTATATCCCACTGTCTTAACATCTGAACTGTGTTAGTTCAAGCCCCGCACTGGTGTGAGCAGCCAGCCTATTGTCCCCAGCTCATCGTCCACCCAGCGATTCAAAAGCTTCGGCGAGTAGATAAAATGGGAACCACTCTTTAGAGAGGGTGGGCACGCCAATTTCCCTTGTGGGAGGGCGTTAGCTGACGGTCGCCGTCCTGGTCAAGGCTTGTAAGGCAAAACAGCTTCTTGGTTACGAAAAGAATCCTTGCAATGGATGTTCCAGCCAGGCGGTGGCAGTGTGGCGACTGACATACGGGTCCTGAAGCCTGGCCAGCAAGCAACCGTGCGGACAATGACGGAGCCAAGCCAGAAGACGTCTACACCGGGCAGGGACGGCGCGTGCAGTTAAAATGAATATATGTTGTCTTCCCTATCCCCTACAAAATTGTTAGTCCCTTGTCTATATTGAGTAACTGTACATCGCTTTGAGCCCACTGGGGAAAGCGATTAATAAATGGAAAGTGTTGTTGTTGTTATAGTGGTTAGTGGGGCTGGATATTCAAAGGCAACAGAATGAGGTGGCAGAGTCCTGCAACGGTAGGGTGGACTGTACTGCGTCTGACTGTGAGTGACTTTTGAATGTTCACCCACTGGGGGGGAAACAGTTACTAAGAAGAAGAAGAGATTAGGTATGCAGAAAATTAGCATGTCGGGAAGAAGGCAGGTACAAACCTTTACCCCCTGATGAGCTAGCTTTCTGCTTGCAAGTTATTTATTTCCCCCCCCCCAATTTTCTTTTCTTAAAAAGACCAGCACCCCAATTGCAGTCTGAAGCTGTACAGTCCGATTCAGGACTCCATGACGCCGCCCTGCCTTTTGCATCGGCATGGCCTAAATTTCTACAGAGAGAGGTGTGGATCAAATCTGCTAAGCAGCCGTGTCCTTTAAGGACAAGCGGAAGCTGGAGGAGCTAGCTGAGCTTTCTGGTTGGCCTGACTAAGGAAGGTCTGTCCACATATGAACATGTGAAGCCGCCTTATACTGAACCAGACTGTCAGTCCATCAAAATCAGTATTGCCTACTCAAACTGGCAGCAGCTCTCCAGAGTCCCGGGTAGAGGCCTTTTACATCACCAGATCCTTTTAACTGGCGATGGTGGGGACTGAATGTGGGGCCTCCTGCATGCCAAACAGATGCTCTGCTCACTGAGCCACAGCCTGTCCCAGAACAGAGGAGCTTTTTTCCTCTCTTGCTGCTGCAGTCAAGGAGAGAGAGGCTCCCCCTTATTGCATCCCTAGGGGCCAAGTGAGAAATTAAAACAGCCCAGGAGCAAGTTGAATTGAGCAGGGGACTGGGACCTGAGCGGCAGCATGATAGACGGAGGGGATGGGTGATTCTGCAGTGCCAGCCCTGTAGTTACGGTGGGGCTTTTTTTGGGGGGGGTTCTGCCCCCTTTCTTAAAGGCACAGCCCCACAAGAATTTCTTTCTGGAAATGCTTCTTCTCATTCATTTAAAAACATTTTTTTTAAAAAGGGTGTGCACTCCTTTAAGCAGAGTGGGGTGTGGTAGTTGACTAATTCCCACATTGAGCCAAGGGGGTTGGAGTAGGTGACCTCTAGGATCCCTTCTATCTCTGTGTCAAGAAACTGGTCTCCTTTAAGAGAGTTTTTCTACCTGTCAGCTTTCTTGACTATAGAAGTCATCACCCCCACCTGCCGGCTTGTTCTCAGAATTGTTGCTTAGGCTGGCAGAAGTGATTAACTTGCAGCAGCTGAGAACTGTCGTCTAAAGTGGTTGACAGCTTGCAATTTAGAGATCTAACCTGGTAACAGCTTTCTTTTGGCTAAACGTTTAATAGGCTAAGGCTGATGGCTAGCATAAGAACCCCTCTGTAGAACAGATGGCTTGAGAAGACTGAGAGAGAGAAGAGTAACTGAGTCATAATCCTCAGAATTCCGGCTTTTCTTCCTGCACTGAGAACTTCAGCCCCACCAGGAAAAAAAATTGCCCCACAAACCACAAATCCTGGCTACAGGCCTGTTCTGCACCCATTTTGGCTCCTACAGGCCGGGTCTGTGTGACTGGGGTTCGGCACGCTGGTGGTTGCGGAGTCCAGCGTTCCCTCTGGGCTGTATGAGTGAGCGGCCGCTCATTAACCCCGGAAGCCCCGCTCAGCAGCAGTCTGGAGCCACGCAGGGTCTTGCACCGCCCGTTGCCCATTTTGAAAATACAGCAGTTATGTTCTGCTCAGGATGTGAACTGCACTGCTCAGTAGGGGAGAAAAACCAGAGGGAACATTCCAGAGCTTACTACCTGCCGTGAACCTTCCTGGTGAGTTCAAGGCCCGGTCTGCCCCTGTCTACAGTGCCCTGTGGCACCATGCCAAGGGGGAGATGGTGGCAAATGGGAAGAAGAGATTGGATTAATACCCTGCCCTTCACTACCTGAAGGAGTCTCAGAGCGGCTTAAAAATCTCCTTTCCCTTCCCCTCCCCACAGCAGACACCCTGTGAGGTCGGTGGGGCTGAGAGAGCTCTCTCGAGAACTGCCTTTGAGAGAACAGCTCCGAGAGAACATGTGACTGACCCAAGGTCACACCAGCAGCTGCATGTGGAAGAGTGGGGAAATCAAACTCGGTTCTTCCAGATTGGAGTCCGCATTCCTAACCACGACACCGAACTGGAGGAGGAGCGCACACTCACTGCTTCCCAGTGTGGTGGCCAGGATGGGCTGGGAGTCCTGACTGGCGCCCAGCGGCGAATAAGCCTTCAGGTAGATGGAGTAAGTCGTGGAGGGTTCCAGGTTGGTGAAGACATGCTGGAAGGTGGTCTTGCTGACGGCCTCCTGCAGCTCCCGGCTGTCGGACTCTGAGGGATTTAAGCACGGCGCTTCGGTTTAGGGTGGGAGGGGAGGCACCGGAGGGGGGACACACATACGTGGGTGGCAGGTTGTAGAAAGGAGAGGGCCCCACGTCCCGACTCACCGCCGGCCTTACGGATGTGGAGCACGTATCCGATGATGGCCTCGGTGACCTCCATGGGGGGCTCGAGCCAAGACACCTGGATGGAGGTGGTGGAGAGGGCCGTGGCCTGGACCCCTTCCGGAGAGCTGGGCAGTTCCTTGGAGAGGGCCACGGCCAGGCGGGCGCTGGCCTGGTTGGTGCCGGCGCTGTTCTCGGCGATGCACTGATAGATGGCCTCATCCGCTGAGGTGATCCGCTGGATCATCAGGGTGCTGGGGAGAGAGGGGGAGAAGTGCCAGTGGAGAGGGTTACAGAGCATGGTGCTGGTGGTGGAAGCCCCCCTCCCATTTTTAAAAAGGTTTGTAAGAATGTAAGAAGAGCCCTGCTGGATCAGACCAGTGAGGGTCCATCCAGTCCAGCATCCCGTCTCACATAGAGGCCTCAACCAGTTCCTCTGGAAAGGCCAACAACAGGGCAGAGAGGCCAAGGCCTTCCCCTCAGAAGAACACCAGAAGAGCCCTGCTGGGTCAGACCAGTGAGGGTCCATCTAATCCAGCATCCTGCCTCACATAGTGGCCTCAACCAGTTCCTCTGGAGGGCCAACAACAGGGCAGAGAGGCCGAGGCCTTCCCCTCATAAGGACATCAGAAGAGCCCTGCTGGATCAGACCAGTGAGGGTCCATCTAGTCCAGCATCCTGCCTCACACAGTGGCCTCAACCAGTTCCTCTGGAAGGGCCAACAACAGGGCAGAGAGGCCGAGGCCTTCCCCTCATAAGGACATCAGAAGAGCCCTGCTGGATCAGACCAGTGAGGGTCCATCTAGTCCAGCATCCCGTCTCACACAGTGACCTCAACCAGTTCCTCTGGAGGGCCAACAACAGGGCAGAGAGGCCGAGGCCTTCCCCTCATAAGGACATCAGAAGAGCCCTGCTGGATCAGACCAGTGAGGGTCCATCTAGTCCAGCATCCTGCCTCACACAGTGGCCTCAACCAGTTCCTCTGGAGGGCCACAACAGGGCAGAGAGGGCCAGGCCTTCCCCTGATAAGAACATCAGAAGAGGCCTTCCCCCGATGTTGCCTCCTGGCACTGAGATTCAGAGGCTCAGAGCCTCTGAATGCATAGCTCCCCTTCAGTCACCATGGCTAGTAGCCGCTGGTGGTCCTATCCTCCATGAATCTGCCTAACCCCCCTTTAAAGCTGTCTATGCCTGTAGCCATCACTACATCCTCTGGCGGCGAAGTCCACATTTTAATCACCTGTTGAGTAAAGAAGTCTTACTGAGTCTACTACCTATCAGCGTCATTGAATGCCCTTGAGTTCAAGTATTTTGGGAGTGGGGAGGTTCTATCAGTCCACTGTGCATAATTTTATAAACCTCTATAAACCTCTATTTTATAAACCTCTATTGTGCCCCCCCCCTTAGTCGTCTCTTTTCTGAACTGAAAAGTCCCAGCCTTTTTGGCCTTTCCTCACAGGGAAGTTGCTTCAGAACCTGTAATGTACTCCGCCATGACCACGTGCGCGACCGTTGGGCCATGCGGTCATGCAAAGTCCTGAAGCTTCGCTCCCGATAGAACAATAGCCAAGCGGATCCTAGCCCGCACCAATCAGAGGGCCAGGTCCGCAGCCGAGAGCCTATGGGACTCTCGGCTACTGTATATAGCCTATCGGGAAGTAGGGGGTGTGTTTTGGTGGAGGGTTTTCTGTGCATATATACCGGCCTGCGAGCCGGCTTATTTTCGTCTTGTTCCTTCTGAATAAAAGTACTTTGCTGAAATCACTCAATGCTCTCAGTACTTTTCAGAACCCTTAACCATCTTCGTTGCCTTCTTCTCTACATTTCCCTGCTCTGCATTGTCCTTTTTTTGGGATACGGCGACCAGAAGTGCACACAGTATTCCAAATGAGGCCACACCATAGATCTATAAAGGGGCATTACAGTATTGGCTGTTTTATTTCCAGTCCCTTTCCTAATAATCCGCAGCTTTTTTCCACTGTGCGGCACACTGAGTTGACGTTTCCATTGAGCTATCCCACTGCGACCCCAAGGCCTCTTTTCCTCTTGGTCTCAGCAAGCATGAGTCAACCCAGGGCTACTTTTGGGCAGGAACACGCAGGAATGGAGTTCCGGCTAGCTCCCAAGTTGGCCACACCCAGCAGGAACTCATTAGCATAATAGGCCACACCCAACATCAGAAACTCATTAGGATTGGCTACATTAGGGGTGTGTGGCCTAACGTGCAAAGGAGTTCCTGCTACAAAAAAGCCCTGGGTTTTGACAACAAACAAGGTAAACAGAATAAGAAGCAAAAGGTGGGTGTGGGTGTGTGGCTGGATGAGCACACTTCTGGTAACATGGGGGTGTGGCCTATAATGCCAATGAGCTGTGCTGTCAGGGGTGTGGCCTAATATGCTAATAGGTTTCTGCTGTTGGGTGTGGCCTATTATGCTAATGAGTTCCTGCTGGGCTTTTTCTGCAAAAAGAGCCCTGGGACTCAACACGCTCGTTCTGTCTGGGTTTGATTGATCAACAGTGCAATGCAGTTGCGGAACAACATGTAAACTTAATGGCAGCAACATTTAAACAATACCGTTACAAGTCTAGATGTTTTGGTTATTGTCCGTAAGCTAGGGTGGCTGTTTTGGAGGGTGGAGGGAGGAGGAGGTGGTCACTACCCAAAGGAGTCTCAGAGAGCTTACAATCACCCTCCCTTCCTCTCCCCACAACAGACACCCCTGTGAGGTAGGTGGGGCTGAGAAAGTGCTGAGAGAACTTGTGACTGACCCAAGGTCACCCAGCTGGCTTCATTTGGAGGAGGAGTGGTGAATCAAACCCGGTTCTCCAGATTAGAGTCCGCCACTCTTTACCATTACACCAAGCTGGCTGCACAGATTTTTAAAAGCATTGCTTGGAAAGCAGCTGCCACTACAGCACAAGAATCATTACTATGTGATTAAGGGTAAGCTGCAGCAGCCATTTTTGCAGTTTGCTCCACTTTGGGTGGCAGCCATTTTGTGGCATTCATTTTGTTCCTACGCCCGCCACCCTTTGTCAAAATTCCAAAGATGTCTGTGGGCTGAAAAAAGCTTTGGGGACCCTGTTATAAGGGCTTAAATGGCTTCTAAAAGTAAGTAATTTTAAGGGAAAGTATCAAATACTTCCTTGTGAATTTCCAAATTATTTGTTTTAAAACCCCAAACCCCAATAGCAATGGAATAAAAACAGAGTATTGCTCTTTAGAAATATATAAAGGTGGTGTTTTTAATCCCTTTCCCAGATCTCTCTGTCTGACAGATAAAGTAATCTGTATGTGTTCAAAATGGGAACATGCTTTTAGGAGGTATGCAAGTCAACAGGAATTAAATTGCCATTGGAGACTGGAGACAGTTTGGCTTACTTAAAAATCTAAATAAAAATGATGGGTTTCTAGTAATTATTTTCTTCTTGCAGCTCAATATCAAGCTTTTCTTTTCGGCCAGGAGTCGCCAAAAAAAAAAAAAAAAAGTTTGAGGCTGGAGGAACTTTTCTGCACAGTAGGACAGTAGTGGGTAGGCAAACCCTGGGAGCACACCGAGGGGGGGGGGTTGGAGTTTTCGAAAACCAGCATTGTGTAATGCCATGACATCACTTCTGGGTTGGAGCCTGGAAGTGACATCATGGCATCCCAGAAAACTCTGGGAAATTCCTAGAGCGCCACAGAATGCTGGGATGTCCTTGACTGGCCCGGAACTAGAAGCGATGTCACCGTGTCACATGATGTCAGTCATCTCCTGTGGTGACTTGCTATGTCAATATTTTGTGTATGTTTTAGGGCTGCCAAGTCCCCCGGGGGGGACGGGTAAACCCCCGCCCGGGAGGCCCGTTCCCCGGCGGCACCGGATCGGGCCCCGGGGGGAACCCCACCCCCAAAGCACGTCACACAGAAGTGACGTAAGCACGTCCGGGACGTTGGGGGCGGGGCCACAATCATCCGAGGGAAAACTCCCGGACGTGGTGACGTGCTTGCGGGGCGCGCGTGTGAAGACTCCCGGAGCAAGCCGGGACTCCCCTGCTCCAGGAGAGGTGAGTACTTGGCAACCCAGCATGTTTTATTTCTGTGATCTAATGTGAGGGTTTTATACGTATGTTTGCTGTCGTCTAAAATGCAGGCCTCTAAGGTAAGAAAGAGGGGTGGCCGGATGGGTGACAGAGGAGTGTTATGATTGGATGGTCACTGTCAGGGGTCATTTCGTAGAAAAAGAGGTGCAGGAGCTCATTCGCATGACTCCTTAGCATAACCTATTTGCATATGCCACGCCCCCTGACCACACCGGAAGTGTGTCAGAAGGCAATACCCACGGCTGCGGCTCCACTGGACTGTTTTGGATTGCTAGCTATTGGGGGGGGGGGGGATGTGCAAATCTGTCCTCGCAGAGGAGGAGGGAGAGCTTGTACCTGAATAAAACTTGGTCTTAAAGGTGCCACTGGACTGTTTTGGACCGGGGGGGCTCTGCAATTCACCTGGCTGCTTCTTGCTCTGACTGAGGGCTGCTGGGAGCAGGGGGTGGGGCTTGTTGCATGTGCCCGCCCCCTGGGCTCTTTACTGCCGGAGCTCCACTCCTGTGTGCTCCTGCAGGAAATGACCCCTGGCTCACTGTGCTCGAGGGGGTGGAGTTGACTGGGTTGTTCAGAAGGACCTGAGGTGTAGGGATGCCAGCCTCCAGGTGGGACCTGGAATTACAGCTCATCTCCAGACTACAGAGATCAGATAACCTGGAGAAAATGGATGTTTTAGAGGGCGGACTCTGTGGCATTGCGCCCGACTGAGGTTCCTGTCCTCCCCAGGTTCCATTCCCAAATCTCCAGGAATTTCCCAACCTGGATCTGGCAACCAGACCCCCACCCGCCGCCAGTGGTCTGGGGGGACCTGGCAACCCTATTGTGGTGTGAGATTAAGGGGAAAGAGGGATGGGGGGAGGCTTTGAGGAGAATAAGTGAGGGGCCGTGGAGAGTGGGACAAATCTATGTTCTTTTTGTGGAAGCTATTAGCCTAAGTGGCAAATGGTGAAAATAGAGGTTTTTGTCATAAGACAAACCGATGGTATAATGAGATTTTGGCTTATCTTTAAGAGTATTTAAAAATATTTCTAGGTAATTACAAAATTGCTGCTTGTCACTTACTAGTTCTCCTGTACATAGATAATTTGTAAGGACTATATTTTTGAACATTCAGCTACGTACAATTTGACACAATTCACAAATGTTGATAGAAATAATTGTTGTTGTTTATAATAACTTTCTTGTTATAAAAGTTACTTGGAAAATAAGTTTTTGTGACTAGGTCTATTTAGGGAATGCAAACAGATAAGAACCGCACTTGTCTTGCAACTAGAAAGCAAGCAGTCTTCGTGAAACCATAGCTTAGCTTTTATGCTTCTAAATAAGCTCTATTTCAGTAAAAACAGCTGTTTTATTTAGAATAAATGATCTCCTTTCACCTCACAGCCACCCCCACGTGCAAAAATTCTGCTTTCTGAGCTACTGGCATTAAAAGTTCTGAGCGAGCGATTTGGCTACTGCATAAATCAGTTTGCTCTGGAGCCCTCCTTCCTGAGCGCAGACAAAAATGTGTGAGGCGGGGGCTAAAAAACGGTGAGCTAGCTCACACTAACTCAGCTTAGAGGGAACACGGGTTATCCCTGATCTCCACAGACTATGGAGACCAGTCCCCCTGGAGAAAATGGCTGCTTTGGAGGGTGGGCCCCGTGGCTTTATACGATGCCGAGGCCCCTCCCCTCCCCAAACCCCGCCCTCCCACAAATCTTGAATTTCCCAACCCTAGAAGAGAATGCGAACAAACCTTGGTGCAAGCAAAGAGACAGATAAAGAGATTTTTTTTAAAAAAAATCCTTCACCAATATTGGGTTTTTTTTGCAATAGTCTGGAGATGCCCACTCACTGGGCACTAATGAATGAGACCACTTTGCATAATATGCAAATCAGGTTGCCCTGATTGGGGGGGGGACTTGACGGCCCCCGTACGGTTAAAGGTAAAGGTAAAGGTTCCCTTGCTCGAAAGCCAGTCGAATCCGACTCTAGGGTTGCGGTGCTCATCTCCGTTTCCAAGCCGAAGAGCCAGCGCTGTCCGAAGACGTTTCCGTGGTCATGTGGCCGGCATGACTAAACACCGAGGCGCACGGAACGCTGTTACCTTCCCACCAAAGTGGTACCTATTTATCTACTTGCAGTTTCTTGCTTTCGAACTGCTAGGTTGACAGGAGCTGGAACTAGAGACGGGAGCTCATTCCGTCTTGTGGCACCCGGGTCTCAAACTGCTGAACTACTGATGTTCCACAGCCTGCAGTTCAGCGTCTTAACCACATGAGCCATCGCAGCTCCCCCGTACGGTTTGACTGACTTAAAAGTGTGCCCTGGGTTCATCGTCCGAACCTTACCTGTTGTTGTGGGTGAGTTTGATGTTCTCGCCGGGGGCCAAGACTTTGCCGTTCTTCAACCAGATGAGGTGGGGCTCCGGCACGCCTTGTGCCACGCAGGTGAAGATGGTGCTGCTGCCGGGGGGCTTGGAGACAGACTGGGGCCACTGCACAAACTCCGGTGGAGCTATGGGAGAAGGGGATAGCAGACCACAGTTGTAGGGTCCCAGATCAGGAACACTTTGCCAAGTGTTGGTTAACGGGCCAGTCATTCCCACCCTTCAGTTCATTCCACTCATACGCACAAATAACAGAACAGCCATGAGGGATCAGAGCTAGGACAACCTGGGAACCAGGGTGGTGTAGTGGTTTGAGTATCAAACATAGGAGACCCGAGTTCGAATTCCGACTCAGCGATAGACCTCACAGGGTGATCTTGGGCCAGTTGCTTAGAGAGAGTGACTCTCTTAGCCTAAACTACTTTGCAGGGTTGTTGGAAGGATTACATGGAGGAGGTGACACCCCCCTGATATCCTTGAAGATAAAAATGTGATACATAATCTAGCAGTTCGGTCAGTAACAGCAGCTAGCCAGGTGTTTCTGGAAAGCTTATAAACAGGGTAAAGGAGATGATCTTCCTCTCTTGTTTGTCCCCAGCAGGGGTCATTTCCTGCAGGAGCGCACAGGAGCAGAGCTCCGGCAGTAAAGAGCCCAGGGGGCGGGCACATGCAACAAGCCCCACCCCCTGCTCCCAGCAGCCCTAGTGGGCTCAGATTCTGGTGGGTCGCCGTGTCGGTCTGAAGCGACAGATCAAAGTTTGAGCGCAGGGGCACTTCTAAGACCAGCAAAGTTTTAATTCTGTGCATCAAAGTGTGCATCTGTAGCAATGTGCATGCACATGAAAGCTTATACCCAGAATTAAACTTCGTTGGTCTTAGAGGTGCTGTGTTGCCAGCATCCCCTTAACTCATCCTTCAGCAATTAGAAGAAGAAGAAGAAGAGACTGGATTTATGCCCCGCCCTTCACTTGGAGTCTCAGAGCGGCTTACAAACTCCTTTCCCTTCCCCTCCCCACAACAGACACCCTGTGAGGTAGGCGGGGCTGAGAGAGCTCTGACACAAACTGCTCTTTTTCAAGAACAGCTTTGACGGAACTGTGGCTTGCCCAAGGTCATCCAGCAGGTGCAAGTGGAGGAGTGAGGAATCAAACCCGGTTCTCCCAGATTAGAGTCTGCACTCTCAAGGAAGCCACGGCTCTAACTTTGCAAGACCTGAGCAAGTCTGTTCACTATAGGACATTTTGGAGGACATTCACAGGGTCGCCATTAAGTCAGAACCAACTTAATGGCACTTCACCCCCACCCCCACACGTATGGGGTTTGGTGGCCGCGGGCCAATAGATTGGGGAAGGAAGTGTGGGACACTGTTTTGGGGTAGCCCTGTCATGGAACATGGTGAGCCTGTCCTTTAACACTAGCAAGAAGTGAAAGGTGATTTTCTTTTTAAAGGTTTTGGCCTGAATCACTAGGGTGAGCGATTCACTAGGGGTGAGTGTGTTCTTGTTTGGTGTTGTGGTTAAGTGTGCGGACTCTAATCTGGGAGAACCGGGTTTGATTCCCCACTCCTCCACTTGCACCTGCTGATGTGACCTTGGGTCAGTCACAAG
>NW_015166425.1:707357-714251 GCF_001447785.1 Gekko japonicus
TCCTCCTCCTCCTCCTCCTCCTCCTCTTCCTCTTCTTCTTCTTCTTCTTCTTCCTTCCCCTCCCTAGTTAAAAGGACCCATTGAGGGTCCCTTGCCCCACAAACTTGTGAAATCGGCCCACACTGAGGTGACTGATGCAAAGGATCACAAAACAGGAAACCGGTTCTTGCTGTTTTAAACTGGCCGAGTCTGAACGATTTCTAACTGCCGGAGAGATTCTTCGAAATTGCTTTAGCCGACACCCGCTGCTTAATTGCGCCTTAAATTTGGGGGGAAAGGGAAGAAACCATGGATGGAACCTGGCCCCGGCACAGTTACCGGGATCGTGCCCGCTCCCCCAGCTGCGCCGCAGCCCCCCCGCTCTTGGCCGCAGCGTGGGAGCGACCGTGTAAGCCAGATGTCACATTGAAAGGCCTGACACTCTCCAGAAAAGAAGCTGTAAGCTTCTAAAAGACGGGTGCATCTCATTAGCTCGCCAAAGGGCTGGGAAATGAGCAGCTCCCCCCCTCCCGCCTCGCCCCTGAACAAAGGCGGACCCCCTCCCCCACGGGGCAGAGGCAGGGGAAGGCAGCCCCACACTTGAAAATGGCTTTGTCGTCCAGATGGCCTGGGGTTCCCGGCATGGTAATAAGGTGTGCGCGTTGTATATGTGTGAGGGTCTCGCACACACCCCTCCTCCGGCCAGACTGGAAAACCCACCCTGCGCCCTGCGAGGAATTTCCCCAAGTGCAACCCCAGAAAAGTGTGCCCCTTGGCTCCCCCGGAGGTGTAGGGGAATCCGATCGTTGGGGGAGCGTTGGGTTTAAAGCAAACCCACTTTCGGTACACTTTAGTGATTGCGTCTGCAAGTGGATTTTCCCATTGAATCCAGTTGCAAGGTGCCTTGAAAGTAGGCCGAGAGTGGATTCTTTGGCTTGTGCAAGAGCAATCGGTCACTCGTCGTCGTCAGGGAAACCCCCGTCCATCTCCTTTCATTGTCGTTCAAGGAAACAGCCACCCTGAACTAATTCCCCGCTAGGGCGGCATTCCCGCCTGGGTCCCGGGAGGTTATGGGAATATTGTCTCCCTGCTTTCCCCTCCCCGACATTGTTCCAAAGGGGGTTTAGCGGTAGCAAACGGGTTCTCGGCTTTGCTGTAACGGACAGGGATAAAGTCAGGCCTCCTGTCAGGCCCACCACCACCTCCGCTCACAAAGTCAAGTGTGCGTTTTTTTAGCTGGGGTGTTCTATGCCAGACCTTGGTGGATTTTGCCTGAAGGCACCCCATTCCCTTTCAATTGAATCTCTTTCCCGCACCATTGATCGTCGTTGCAGACTCTGACTGATACCGGATCGAGGAGCAGGGCTCTGGGGGTGAGCATGGACCCTCACCCCCTTTTCTTTGGGAACAGAGACCTCTCGATTTCAAACGCAAAGCCACAAGGGGTCCATTTGACACCGTTCCCATGACGGGGAAGAGAGGGGGTTTTTTTTGCACCATCAATCACCCCGCGGCCCTTTGTCCCCGGTGCACGGGTCACAAAATCGACCCCACATCTCTTTATCCGAGCCACAGCCCAGAATCGATGGCCGCTCTGGGGGCAGGTTCGATCCTGTCTCTCATCAACCCTTGAAATGAGAAAGCGGGCGGGGCGGGGTGGCGGTGGTGGGGAGGACACGCTAAAATGAAGCGGATATCGGGGAAGGAACACCTTGAAGCGGGAGGCCCGACGAGGTGCATTAAAATTTCTGTCAGCCGGGAAAGAAAGACGTGCGCCTTGATGGAGAGCCGTGCGGGCCTTTGTGTGGAAAGCCCAGAGGTCAAGGGGTCTGTAAGTGGACTCGCAAAGGCCGCGGCCGGGAACCCCTTGCAGAGGTTGTGAGATCTCTAGTGATAATTGTGCATTTTGCCCAAACGGTGAACCACGAGGACACCAACAGATGGATACAGAAAACCAGTCAAGCATTACAGGATTAAGGCATTTTTCATTCATCCTTTCACCACTGGGTTGAATTATGGTGGGTTATGGCTGTCAGCTGGTTAAAGAAATCATAACGGATTGGTTACATCGGCCGAAATTTGCATTTGAGGGGGGGGGAATGATAGTTTTGAAGAATAACGGCATTCTGGCCTTGTTTTCAGATGAAGCATCCCAGGGTTACTGTGTACTTCCTCGTAGAAAGAGGTTTTCCTTTCCTTTCTCGCACGCAGGAGAGGATACCTCAAGTAAGTGGGGGTTAGGGTTACCAGGTCCCCGCAGTCGCTGGCAGAGAGGATAGGGTCACCAGCTCTAGGTTGGGAAACTCCTGGAGAGCCTGGGGAGGACAGGGACCTCAGTGGGGTACAATGCCACAGAGTCCACCCTCCGAAGCATCCATTTTCTCCAGGGGAACTGACCTTTGGACTGGAGAGACCTGGGTTCAACCACAAAGTTCACTGGGGCAGTCATACTCTTTCTACCTACCACATGGGGTTGTTGCGAGGATCAAATGAGGAAGGACCGAACGTTGTCTTCTGCCCTGAGTAAGGGCAGGATAAAAACGCACCAAAGATATACGTAAATGTCTGAATCTTTTTTTTTTTTTAATCAATTAAAAATCTGCTTCTGCAATTAATTAAGAGGCATCTTTTTGACCAAGCACAATCTTTTAAAGCAATTGGTAATAATGATGATGATGGTGATTATCATAGAGCATGGTGTGTAGAATAACTGGGAGATCCTAAGATTATCTGGCAGCCAGAAGTTCTAAAATGTAAAAGTGATTTTACATGGGTCATTGGCCTGATCCAACATTGGCTTCTCTTATGTTCTCTTTTAGCGTTATGCACCACTAGGTGGTGAGCTAGACTTGTTTTTAAGGCATTATCATATGGCATTGTGTGTAGAATAACTGGAAGATCCTAAGATTATCTGGCAGCCAGAAGTTCTAAAATGTAAAAGTGATTTTACATGGGCCATTGGCCTGATCCAACATTGGCTTCTCTTATGTTCTCTTTTAGTGTTATGCACCACTAGGTGGTGAGCTAGACTTGTTTTTAAGGCATGATCATATGGCATTGTGTGTAGAATAACTGGGAGATCCTAAGATTATCTGGCAGCCAGACGTTCTAAAATGTAAAAGTGATTTTACATGGGCCATTGGCCTGATCCAACATTGGCTTCTCTTATGTTCTCTTTTAGCGTTATGCACCACTAGGGGGTGAGCTAGACTTGTTTTTAAGGCAAGAGACGTTTCAGAGGTGGTTTTGCTCCTTCCTGCTTCTGCGTCACACAACCCTGGTATTCCTTGGAGTTCGCCCTTCCAAATATGAGCCGAGGCCAACCCTGCATAGCTTCCAAGATCTGACAGGATTGGGCTAGCCTGTGCTATCCAGGTCAGGGTAAGTGATTGGTTAATCGACCAAACGCTGGTGCCCTGTGTAGCCAAGACAATGGCTACCACTGCAGTGGAGGGCTTGTGTGTGGAAGGAGACCCTGGCTATTGCAAGGCCTCCGAAGGCAGAACTCAGTCCTGTGAAGCCTACGCTTTCCACATCTTGTGTCTTGGCTCTATGGGGTGTGGTTAAGAGCCATTTGATTGAGCATAGCTCCAGTTGCACTGTCTTCTTTGCAAATTAGATCAGACGTGTAGGAGCTAGAGGTGGATCGTCTACTGTGCAGGAGTTAGAGGTGCAGGAGCTAGAGGTGGATCATCCTTCACAAAGGATAGGCACTTTGCATGTGATCCGAATCGCTCCTTCTGGAGTTTATTTCTGAACAACTTTGGGGGGAATCGGGCTAATGCATCTCTCCCTTCTTAACTAAAGGAGGGAATCTTCAATCATTTTGAACACAGGAAGCTGCCTTCTACTCAATCACCATCGGTCCATCAAGGTCGGTATTGACTACTCAGACTGGCAGCAGCTTCTTCCGAATCATCTCATGCCGAGGTCTTTCACATCACCTACAACTTGGTCTCTTTAACTGGAGATGCCGGGGACTGAACCTTGGACATTCTGCATGCCAAGCAGAGGCTCTGCCACTGAGCCACGGCCCCTCTGCTAATTTTAATGACTTAGTTTTTTTTATTTGCTTAGTACCCTAAATATAATGATTATGACTGCAGTAAGTTTTTAATAACAGCAGATCTGAACAGTAAGTTCACGTTCGAAGTGAATACACTTTTGCGGCACGGAGGGAAGGTAAGTTCACGTGAGGTCTGTCTTGATGCTGACAAAGCTATATGATTATTTTTAATGCGTTTGTAAATTGCCCCTTTAACCTTTGAATTAAAATGTTAATGTTTTTTGTGTTTTTTTAAGGCAACATCCACAGGACCCAATTTCTTTTCTGGTTCTAACAGGCTCCTAGTCACAGAAGGGTAAGAAAGTCCGGAGCATTCCTGTATGGTTCCAGAGCTAGGCTAGGACCAGGAAGACCCGGATTCGAATCGCCCCTAGCTCGCTGGCTAACCTCGGGACTGTCATTCTCTCTCAGCCGAAGCTACCTCACAGGGTCATCGTGAGGCTAACACGGAGAAGGGAGAACCACATTTTCAGCCCTGAGCTCTTTCGAGGAAGGGTAGGATAACACAGTATCGTGTTCAGTTTTGGACACCACAGCTTAAGACATATATAGACCAGCCGGAACATGTCCAGAGGAGGCCAACGAAGGTGGCGAGGGGTCTGGAGACCAAGTCCTATCAGGAAAGGCTGAAGGAGCTGGGTATGTTTAGCCTGGAGAGGAGACGACGGAGGGGTGATAGGATCACCATCTTCAAGTACTTGAAGGACGGTCCTATGGAGCAGGGATGGCCAAACTTGCTTAACCTAACAGCCACAAAGAATAAACGTCAAATGTTTGAGAGCCGCAAGACATGAACACATATCACACACACAGGGCTATTTTGGGGCAGGAACGCACAGGAACGGAGTTCCGGCTGGCTCCTGAGTTGGCCACACCCAGGAGGAACTAATTAGCATAATAGGTCACACCCAACAGCAGAAACTCATTAGGATTGGCTACAGTAGGCGTGTGTGGCCTAACATGCAAAGGAGTCCCTGCTATAAAAAAAGGCCCTGGGTTTTGACAACAAACAAGGTAAACAGAATAAGAAGTAAAAGATGGGTGTGGCTGGATGACCATACTTCTGGCAACACGGGGTGGCGGCCTAATATGCTAATGAGCTGTGGTGGCCTGACATGCTAATGAGTTTCAGCTATTGGGTGTGGCCTATTATGCTAATTAGTTCCTGCTGGGCTTCACGCACACATTTTTTATTGAAAAATATGCACGTTTGTTTTAGATTAAACTACACTGTGTGAAAGAGTTGCATGCGGCTCCCGAGCTGCAGTTTGGCCACCCCTGCTATAGAGGATGGTGCAGAGTTGTTTTCTGTTGTCCCAGAAGGTCAGACCAGAGCCGACAGGTTGAAATGAAATCTAAAGAGTTTTCGGCTAAACATTAGGAAGAACTTCCGGACAGTCAGAGAGGTTCCTCAGTGGAACAGGCTTCCTCGGGAGGGGGTGGGCTCTCCTGCTTTGGAGGTTTTCAAGCAGAGGCTAGGTGGCCATCTGACAGCAATGTGGATTCTGTGAATTTAGGCAGATCGTGAGAGGGAGGGCAGGAAGGGTTGCCTCAGTGCTTAGTTCCCGTGGCCCTTTCTGACTCGCCCATGGAAATGGCGATCGCCACTTTGGGGTCAGGGAGCAATTTTTCTCCAGGCCAGTTTGTCCAGGGATCCTGGAGGTTTTCTGCCCTCTTCGGGGCATGGAGCAGGGTTCAATGGATATGGGGAGGGGGGAGTATTTGAGAATTTCCTGCATTGTGCAGGGGGTTGGACTAGATGACCCTGGAGGTCCCTTCCATGATTAAAAGACATTACGTAAACATCCCAGCGCCTTCCTTTCCCAGCAGCCAACACACTGACCCACACTCACCCTGCACCATGAGTATGCCCTGGGCCGTACGGCGCACACGGGTGCCGGGCCGATTGGCGGCGCAGACGTAGACCCCGGCGTGCTTCACGGACACATCTGAGATCATGAGGTTGCCGGTTCCCAGCACCTGGATGCCTTCGACACCGATGGAACGCCCATCTGGGGAAGAAGAAGAAGGCCAGTTAATGGTGGTGGAAAGTACCGTTGAGTCGCAGTTGACTTGCAAGTGACCCCGTAGGTTTTTCAAGGCAAGAGGCAAAGGGAGGTGGTTCGCCTTTGCCTGCCTCTGCGTAGCAACCCTGGACTTCCTTGGTGGTCTCCCATCCGAGTGCTAACCAGGACCGACCCTGCTTAGCTTCTGGGCCGTCCAGGTCAGGTTCACCCAGTTAATGAGTTCCGCTGTTTCACCTCTGGGGACAAAGGGAAAGGTGGGCTATGCCCCTGTGCACTTATCCCGTTCTTCAAGACCTCTCACAGCAGCCTCTCCCCCCGTCCCCATCATGGCATATTTCCTCCCCCCCGTCCAAGTTCTCTCTGCCCTCCACTCACCCAGGCGGCTCCAAGATACAATAGGCCTCGGGTTGCCGGTGGCGATGCATTCCAAGATGGCCGTCTGGTGGACGTTGATGGTCAGGTTCTGAGGGCCTGACAGGATGACCGGCTCCTTGTAGAGCTTAGGAACTGAGACTAGGGAGGGGGTTAGAGTGGGGAGGGGGAAAAATATTAGTCATGAGGGGAAAAGATAGGGTTGCCAACCTCCAGGCAGCACCTGGAGATCCCCCACTGTTACTATTGATCTCCGGACTATCAAGATCAGCTCCCATGGAGAAAATTGTAGCCAAAAAAAACCCAAAACAGTTCATAGACTGTTACAGTCTATTAACTGTTTTTCCTCCGCTACAGGAGGGAAAGGAGTTTGTAAGCCGCTCTGAGACTCCTCCGGGTAGTGAAGGGAGGGGTATAAATCCAATCTCCTCCTCCTCCTCCTCCTCCTCC
>NW_015166425.1:714458-783209 GCF_001447785.1 Gekko japonicus
TCCTCCTCTTCTTCTTCTTCTTCTTCTTCTTCTTCTTCTTCTTCTTCTTCTTCTTCTTCTTCTTCTTCTTCTTCTTCTTCTTCTTCTGCAGTTTCTGCCAGAGCTCTCTCAGCCCCACCTGCCTCCCAGGGTGTCTGTTGTGGGGAGGGGAAGGGAAAGGAGTTTGTAAGCCGTTCTGAGACTCCTCCGGGTAGTGAAGGGCGGGATATAAATCCAATCTCTTCTCTTCTTCTTCTTATACTGATAGTGAACTCGGCATTAAGTATTATTATATAATTATATATATATTGTTCACTTTAAGTGATTCCAGCCAGCGGTCTCTTGTGTTTTGCACAGCCTCCAGGTGGTGGCTGGAGATCTCCTGAAATCACAACTGATCTCCAGGCGACAGAGATCAGCTCAACTGGAGAAAAATGGCTGCTCTGGAAGGTGGACTCTTTGGCCTTGTACCTCGTTGAAGCCCCTCCCCTCCCCAAACCCCGCCTTCCTCAGGCTCCACCCCCAAAATCTCCAGGCAGTTCCCAAACCAGAGCTGGCATACCTAGTTCCCAAGACTTAGGGTGGCCAACCTCCAGGCAGAGCCTGGAAATCTCCTGGAATGACAACTGATCTCCAGGCAACAGAGGCCACGTCCCCTGGAGAAAATGGCAGCTTCAGAGCAGGGGCTCTACAACCCTATAACCTGCTGAGGTCCCTCCCCTCCCCAAACCCTGCCCTCCCCAGGCTCTACACCCTAAATCTCTGGGAATTTCCTATCCTGGAGTTGGCAACCCTATCAAGCCTGTACCTCCAGCCCTCCCGTTCTCCCCATTAGTCTATTAGACACGCTCTAAGCCCTGTCCTTCTCTGAAGTCACAAAGTTACTTGGGAAAATGATTAGGGACTGCGGTCTACTCTACTTGTATAGCTTGCTGAAACGAGGATCCTTCTCTGCGGCAGTGATGCTGTGTATTCTTGGTGCTTGGGGGGCAACAATGGGAGGCCTTCTAGAGTCCTGGCCCCACTGCTGTACCTCCTGATGGCACCTGGTATTTCTGGCCACTGTGTGACACAGAGTGTTGGACTGGATGGGCCGTTGGCCTGATCCAACATGGCTTCTCTTATGTTCTGTTATGTTAGGTGCTTGGTGGGGCAACAGTGGAAGGGTTTCTGGAGGTCTGGCCCCGCTGGTGGACCTCCTGACGGCACCTGGGTTTTGGCCACTGGGTGACACAGAGTGTCGGATCGGATGGGCCACTGGCCTGATCCAACATGGCTTCTCTTATGTTCTTATTCAGTTTTTGCATCATTTAATGGGTCGTGTTAGTACTTATGCATTGCTGCAGTTCTGTTTTTAGACTTGCTGGTTGGTTTTACAACCTACACCCTATTCTGTTGTTTATTGCATGTCGCATCTTGTCAATTGTGTTGACTCGCTCTGCGTAATCTGCCTCGAGTCCAAGCGAGAAAGACGGACTACAAATAACATAAGAACAAGTACGAAGAGAAACTATCCCCTCCTCCGTGTCCCCAGCTTTTAGCTCACTCGACATGCACGCATACACTCCTTTGCAGACCCCCGCCCAATTCTGGCCTGGTGCTCTCCCATAATTTGGGGAGAGGGGGAGATGCTCACCGCTGATGCTGAGGGCAGCTTCTTGGCTATAGCGGGTGTTGGCGATGTTGCTGGCCACACAGCGATAGGTGCCCACGTCGGAACGTCTCACGCCCGTGATCTGCAGGATGCCGGTGGGGAGCAAGGTGAACCTGGTGGGAAAAGAGGATTAAGTGGCATTCACACAACCCCTGGGAACAGGAGCACGTGGGAATGTTAACATAAGAACATAAGAGACGCCACGTTGGATCAGGCCAACAGCCCATCCAGTCCAACACTCTGTGTCACACAGTGGCCAAATCCCAGGTGCCTTGAACCTGTGGCCAAATCCACCAGCGGGGCCAGAACTCCAGAAGCCCTCCCACTGTTGCCCCCCCCCCAGCACCGAGAATACAGAGCATCACTGCCCCAGACAGAGTGCTCCCTCTGTACCGTGTGGCTAACAGCCACTGATAGACCTCTGCTCCAGATGTTTATCCAGTCCCCTCTCAAAGCTGTCTATGCTTGTAGCTGCCAGCACTTCCCCTCAATGCCACTAGACTCCTTTTCACAGGGGAGGGACAAGGAGCAGAAGTCATTCCTTTCCCCAGCTAGTGTGATTCCCTGTTGGGTGCTGGAGATGAACAGTAGTGGATTTGCCCAGCAGGCACCAAGGTCCTGAGTTCCGGTGGTGCTCCTTTTGGTCTCCTGTCCAGATTTTAGGAAGGATGTTGACAAGCTCGAGCGTGTCCAGAAGAGGGCAACCAGGATGTTGAGAGGGCTGGAATCCAAGTCTTACGAGGGAAGGCTGAAAGAGTTGGGTCTGTTTAGCCTGGGAAAGAGAAGGCTTAGAGGGGACACGATTGCAGTCTTCAAGTATCTGAAGGGCTGTCATGTAGAAGATGGAGCAGATCTATTCTCTCTTGCTCCGGATTGCAAGACTAGGTCTAATGGGTGGAAATGACAAGGGAGTCGTTACCGGCTAAATATCAGGAGAAACTTCCTAACTGTCAGAGTGGTTGAGCAGCGGAACAGACTGCCTCGGGAGGTGGTGGGTGCTCCTTCGCTGGACGTTTTCAAGCGGAGGCTGGACGACCATCTTTCAGATATGTTGTAGGTATGTAGGTATGTAGGGCTATCTTTTGGCTCTGCTCCTGCAGAGTGCAGGGGGTTGGACTAGATGACCTACAAGGTCCCTCCCAACTCTAACATTCTATGATTCTATGATTTTATTTTAGACATCCTGCTTGGAGCCTGTAATATGGGAGGAGGGGGAGCAGGTTTGGGGGGTAACATCCAGCTCATGGAATCTTCCCATCTGGTCCTCAGTTTGTTAGACACACCAACCCACCTGACTGCTGTGTTGGCTATTGGGGTGGATTCTCCTAAAAACTGTCAAGACCGCTTGAAGTCTGCAGACCATGAAGAGCATCAAGGCAGCGTGGGAACTTTTAAAAAATATGTCTATGTGTGTGTGTGTGCGCGTGTGCACCTGGAAGTCATGGCAACCTCTGGCGATTGACCCCCTACTGGGGGGCCTGGAGGATATTCAGAGAGGTGGCTGAACAAAGCCTGCCCCCGCCTCCCGACTGCTGGTATTCCAAGGAGGTCTCCCGTCCAAGGACTTGCCAGAGTCGACCCTGCTTAGCTTCTGAGATCTCACGAGATCGGGCTTGCCCGGGTTATCTAGGTCAGGGCAAAGCAGGGTGGGAACTTGAACCTGGGTCTTCCAGATCCTCATCCAGAGATCCACAGCTCACTTAGGTGGTCCCACAAAGTATCTGGGCTGGAGCAAAGGGGGCCGCCAGGCTCCGTTGTGGCCCCACCCGTTTGGGGTCCGGGGTCAGACGCTGCTGCTCAGATGTTCTCAGGGAAATCTCTATGGGTTGGAACACTTTCCCTATGAGGAAAGGTTAAGGCACTTGGGGCCTTTAGCTTGGAGAAACGACGACTGAGGGGTGACATGATTGAGGTTTATAAGATTATGCATGGGAAAAGAGCAGGTAGAGAAAGAGGTACTTTTCTCCCTTTCTCACAATACAAGAACTCGTGGGCACTCCATGAAATTGCTGAGCGGTCGGGTTAGAATGGATAGAAGGAAGTCCTTCTTCACCCAAAGAGTGATTAACACTTGGAATTCACTGCCACAGGAGGTGGCGGCGGCTACAAGCATGGACGCCTTCAAAAGGGAATTAGATAAGCATATGGAGCAGAGGTCCATCAGTGGCTATTAGCCACAAGGTATAGATAGGGACTCTGGGGCAAATGATGCGCTGTCATCTTCGTGCTTGGGGGGGGGGGTCAACAGTGGGAGGGCTTCTGGTGTCCTGGCCCCACTGGTGGACCTCCTGATGGCACCTGGTATTTCTGGCCACTGTGTGTTACAGAGTGTTGGACTGGATGGGCCTTTGGCCTGATCCAACATTGGCGTCTCTTATGTTCTTATGTTCTCTGCTGCATTCCTCGCAAGCCCCAGGGATCTGACGGAGAAATTTCTTGTGTTTGCGGGCACCTGGGGGGAAATTCCCCTGCTGGTTCCCCGGTGCCCTGATCACTTCTTCCCTGGGGATGCTGCTGCCAGCTGTATCCCTGCTGGAACCTGTCGTGAAGTTTCTTGGGGAAGGTCAGAACACCCGAATTCCCAGCTGGGAGTTGGCACGGGCCACATAGTTTGAATCCATCTCCAGCTTGGGACATTTCTGGAGAGTTGGGGTGGGCGGGGCCCGGGGAGGGCGGAGCTTGGGGAGGGAGCTCAAGGGTAGAGCGTTGCCACAGAGCCCCCCCCCCACGAAACGGCCATGTTCTCCAAAGGAACTGATCGCGACCGTCTGGAGATCAGGTATAATTCTGGGAGAACTCCTGCCTCCCTACTGGGAGACTGGCGACCCTAGATGTGGCCCATGGGCCATACGGATCCACGCCCCACGCCCCAGTCCAGTGCGCTAACCATTACACAACACTGCCCAAGGTCATCCAGCAGCTGCACGTGGAGGAGTGGGGAATCAAACCTGGTTCTCCCAGATTAGAGTCCGCGCACTTAACTACTACACCAAACTGGCTCTCGATAATAGACCCTATCAGGGCTCTAGTCGGGGGGGAGCTCTCAGGTACGGAGCTCCGGAAGAGAACCTCTAGGGGGCGGGGCTGTCACGTGGTGAAGCCCCGCCCCCTTCTTTACCCCGCCCTCTGCTTCGATCCTCATTCCGTTTGGGAATGAGGATGAAGCAGGAGGGTAAGTAGCCGGGCCTTCTGACACACTTCCGGTGATGTCAGGGGGTGTGGCCTTCTGTCACTTCCGGTGATGTCAGGGGGCGTGGCATATGCAAATAAGTTATGCTAATGAGTTATGCTAATGAGCTCCGGCAGCTCTTTTTCTACAACAAGACCCCTGGACCCTATCCCAATCCCCACCCTCCCCAGGATCCACCCCCCCAAATCTCCGGGTACTTCCCAACCCAGAGTTGGCAACCATAGCTAATGGCAGGGCTATTTTTGGGGAGGAACGCACAGGAATGGAGTTAACATAAGAACATAAGAACATAAGAGATGCCAATGTTGGATCAGGCCAAAGGCCCATCCAGTCCAACCCTCTGTATCACACAGTGGCCAGAAATACCAGTGCCATCAGGAGGTCCAGCAGTGGGGCCAGGACATTAGAAGCCATCCCACTGTTGACCCCCCCCAAGCACCAAGATGACAGAGCATCACTTGCCCTAGAGTCCAGAGTCCAGAGCCCAGAGTCCAGAGTTCCGGCTGGCTCCCAGGTTGGCCACGCCCAGCAGGAACTCATTAGCATTATAGGCCACACCCAACAGCAGAAACTCACTAGGATTGGCTACATTAGGGGTGTGTGGCCTAACATGCAAAGGAGTTCCTGCTACAAAAAAGGCCCTGGGTTTTGACAACACACAAGGTCAACAGAATAAGAAGCAAAAGGTGGGTGTGGCTGGATGACCACACTTCTGGTGACATGGTAACAAAAACTACAGAAGTAGTTCAGTGTAAACCGCTCTGAGACCCATTGGGGGTCATGGGCGGTATATAAATCAAAAATGTATGTATGTATGTATGCATGTATGGGGGTGCGTCCTAATGTGCTAAGGAGCTGTGCTGTCAGGGGTGTGGCCCAATATGCTAATGTGTTCCTGCTGTTGGGTGTGGCCTATTATGCTAATAAGTTCCTGCTGGGCTTTTTCTACAAAAAGAGCCCTGGCTAATGGTATCTTGAGAGCTCTTTTGCTCAGGAGCCCAACAAAGCTTGGAGAAGGTGTCCCTCCTCAGCTGTGGGGAAAGGCCAGGCATCTGCCAAAAACATCTGTTTGCGGTTCAGATCAGAAACGGAGAGAGACAGAGAGGAAGCCAGGTGGTTTCAATGTGTGTGGCCCCATGGTTAAAGGCTTAGACTGGGACCCCAAATCCCCAGTCGACAATGAAGCCTGGGCCAGTTGGCTTAATCTACCTCACAAGACTGTTGTGAGGACAAAATAAGTGTGGGGTGGGACAACCATGTATCAGACAGAAAAGTGGTTGGGGCCACTGTGTGAGACAGGAACAGGATGCTGGCCTAGATGGACCCTCACTGGTCTGATCCCAGCAGGGCTCTTCTGATGTCCTTATGAGGGGAAGGCCTCTCTGCCCTGTTGCTGGCCCTCCAGAGGAACTGGTTGAAGCCACTGTATGAGACAGGATGCTGGACCAGATGGACCCTCACTGGTCTGATCCAGCAGGGCTCTTCTGATGTCCTTATGAGGGGAAGGCCTCGGCCTCTCTGCCATGTTTGTTGGCCCTCCTGAGGAACTGGCTGGCCCCTGTGTGAGGCAGGAGGTTGGACTAGATGGACCCTCACTGGTCTGACCCAGCAGGGCTCTTCTGATGTTCTTATGAGGGGAAGGCCTCGGCCTCTCTGCCCTGTTGTTGGCTCTCCAGAGGAACTGGTTGAGGCCACTGTGTGAGGCAGGATGCTGGACTAGATGGACTATTAGCCTGACCCAGCAGGGCTCTTCTTATGTTCTCTCTCCACCCATAACCATTTCCCAATTCCCCTCTTGCCCCACCCCACAGAATCACCCTCTCTGACACTCACCGATAGTCATCCGTTTGCAGGGCAGTCCGGTTGCGCTCCCAGGTGATGGTAGCTTCAGGAACCCCCTGGATGAAGCACTGGAATCGGGCCACACCGCCCTCCTCGACTGACATAGATTCTGGGTGCATGTGGAATTTGGACAAGGCTGCAAGAGGGGGCAGACACAGCTACTGTCAAAACCTCACTTTCCATCCACGAGACCATGTGAACCGTCACTGCCATGGTTTATCAATCAGAGCACGTGAGACTGGACAGAACAGTTTAAGCAAGAAAGGGTCCCTGCCCCAAGCTGTTTACAATCTAAGTTTAGACTGGCGAGCATAGAGGCAGGTGTGTGGGAGAGTTCCCTGGAATACGAGGCAAGAAAGGGGAACAGAGAGAATTTTTGAAGAGAGTGGGCAACCTCTAGGCAAGTCAGGTTGGTAGAGATGGGGGAGTGAGGGCTACGGGCAGAGATACGCCAAGAGTTTGGGAGAGGTTGAAAGGCCATTTCTTGTCAACATTTTTAATCTCCTTCAGCATCTTCTGGGATGCAATCAAACACCTGCCTTGACACAGAGAGTACTCCATCTTTCTGTGCTATACTTCTGAGGATGCCAGTCACAGCTGCTGGCGAAACATCAGGTCCTACAATGCCCAGACCACGGCCATACAGCCTGTAAAATCTACAACTAATAAACACTTGCCTCTTTCTATATCAGGGGGCCCTGCAGGCAACTTTGGAATTTTGGCACAGAGTGGTGGGTGGAACCACAAAATGGCTGACAACATAAGGTTGCCAGCCTCCAGATGGGGCTTGGAGATCTCCCGCTTTTGCAACTTATCTCCAGCTGACAGTGATCAGCTCCCCTGGAGAAAATGGCTGCTTTGGAGGGTGGACTCTGTGGCACTGCACCCTGCTGAGGCCCGTCCCATGCCCCGCCCACTCCTGGCTCCACCTCCAAAGTCTCCAGGTATTTCCCAACCCAGACCTGGCAACCCTACTGCCACAGGAGGAGGAGCCAACCACAAATATCAGGAAATGGGGTTATGCATTTCTACCATTCAGGCAAAAGCTGTGCTGAACATGATGCCTTTTAAAATGAACCTATCGTTTAAAAGCCTTTTCTTGCGTACACAGGGCTTATGTTCAGTGATGCAGGGAAACTCTGTGTGTTGCCGTGGCAACTGCTGCCAAAAACAATGCTTCTTTGAATCTGCTCCGCCAATCAGGTCACCGATGGCCAATCAGAAGCCTTGCTGGGCAAAAAGCCCTACCAGGCCCCTTGCTTTCTTAAAACGCTTGGTGCCCGTGGGCACCAAGTTGGAGACACTGTTCTACATAAATTCTGGGAATTCGGGACTGGAGTCTTTGCTCAAGGGGGTGTGGCCTTTCTACCGGAAAAAGGGTGGAGCCAGTGCTTCCCCAAAAGCTTTTCCTCCCAACAACATCACCCAAAGTTCCCCCACTGCACTCAGTTGTCCACATGTTGGGTAGACGACCAACAGAATGTACAATCAGGACTATTTTTGGGCAGGAACACACAGGAACGGAGTTCCGGCTGGCTCCCAAGTTGGCCACGCCCAGCAGGAACTCATTAGCATAATAGGCCACACCCAACAGCAGAAACTCATTCAGACTGGCTACAATTAGAGGTGTGTGGCCTAACATGCAAAAAGCCCTGGGTTCTGACAACAAACAAGGTAAAGAGAATAAGAAGCAAAAGGTGGGTGTGGCTGGATGACCACACTTCTGGTAACATGGGGGTGTGGCCTAATATGCGAATGAGCTGAGCTGTCAGGGGTGTGGCCTAATATGCTAATGAGTTCCTGCTGTTGGGTATGGCCTATTATGCTAATGAGTTCCTGCTGGGCTTTTCTACAAAAAAAAAAGCCCTGCGTACAATTATACACACTGTTTCCCTTGTGCAAGTAGGTATATGAGCGTGTACGCCTTTGGGTCCCACAGAACACTCCATCAGGCCGACCAGCTCTTGCTGATGAAGAATTCTTTGACGTCCAGAAGCCCACAGACTCCTACACCGCCAGGAACGGTTCAATAAAAAAGGCATTTCTCCCCATTTTTTTCGGAAGTGACGTGATGTGTTCTGAGCCATAGAGTGGACGTTGGCCACTCAGCATGCTGCAGGATGGCCAGGTCTGGGTTGAAAAATGCTGGAGACTTTGGGGGGTGGAGCCAGGAGAGGGCGGGGTTTGGGGAGGGGAGGGGAGGGGCCTCACCATGGTACGATGCCACAGAGTCCACCCTTCAGAGCAGCGATTTCCCTCCAGGGGAGCTGATCTCTGTCAGCTGGAGATCAGTGGTAAAAGCAGGAGATCTCCAGGCCCCACCTGGAGGCTGGGAACCCTAACATGCCGGTATCCTGACCTCTGACCCCATGCCCATCTCACTCTCCCACTCACTGGCAATCTGCACGCGGGCTTTGCGGCTGACCAGCAGGCCGTAACGATTCTGGGCGGTGCAACTGTACTCTCCGGTGCTCGAATCGCTGCCGTTGGTGGTCGTGTCAGCTCCTCCTCCTCCGCGTGACCGCCGGTGGACGCTTTCCAGGCGCAGGGAACCATTGGCCAAGATGGCCGTGTGGCTGTCATTGGAGAGGGCTGCCCCGTTCCGATACCAAGTGATGGCGATGGGCGCTTCGCCTTCCACCTGGCAGTGCAGCAGCAGTGGGCGATCCCGGACGGCGATCACATCGCTGGGCTCCAAGACGAATGCCAGCTCCGATGGGCGGGCCAGACCTGTGGAAAGGAGAGCTTTCAACTCCAGGGTTTGAGAATCAGGACCTGCTAGGATAGCATGTATGAGACTAGATTCAGGTGGGGTAGCCATGTTGGTCTAAAGCAGAAGAACAAAGTCTGTGTTCCAGTGGCACCTTGAAGACCAGCAAAGTTTTCTTCTGGGTATAAGCTTTCGCATGCATGCATTCTTATCCAGAAGAAAACTTTGTTGGTCTTAAAGGTGCCACTGGACTCAAACTTTGTTCTATGTGTTCGTCTAATTCACTCCCCATGTTAAGTTTCGAGCCAGCTAAGGCTCCGTCTGTGCTAACACCCTATTGGCCGCTTCCAAACAGCGACCAATCACAGTGAGGTAAGTTCTCCAAGCTGGAAGAACTTTCATTGGTCTTTATCCAGACAATCGTATTGGTTATTAAATGTAAATAGGTGTGGCTATGTTAGCCCGGCAATGTTTAAAAGGAGCCCAGCTCCCAATGTTAATCTGTTCTGGTTATGAATGCGTTTGAGTGTTTGTTCGCTACTTCAATAAAGCTGAATCACTTGGCTGAAATCACTCTCCGGATCTTTGTTAGCGGCGATCTAACAATATGTATCTGAAGAAGTCTGCATGCACACGGAAGCTTATACCCAGAAGAAAACTTTGTTGGACTTAAAGGTGCCACTGGACTCAAACTTTGTTCTGATGTATGAGACAGTGTGTCAGCTACAAGGTAGAGGAGGAGAAGTTTGGATTTATACCCTGCTCTTCTTCACTACCCAAAGGAGTCTCAGAGCCAGTTTGGTGTAGTGGTTAAGTGTACGGACTCTAATCTGGGTGAACCGGGTCTGATTCCCCACTCCTCCACTTGCACCTGGATGGATGACCTTGGGCAAGCCATAGTTCTGATAAGAGCTGTTCTTGAAAAAAGAGCAGTTTCTGTCAGAGCTCTCTCAGCCCCACCTACCTCAGAGGGTGTCTGTTGTGGGGAAGGGAAGGGAAAGGAGTTTGTAAGCCACTCTGAAACTCCCTTAGGTAGTTGAAGGGCGGGGTATCAATCCAATCTCCTCCTCCTCCCCCTCCTCCTCCTCCTCCTCCTTCTTCTTATCCCTTTCCCTTCCCACAACAGACACCCTGTGAGCAATGCTCCCTCTAAGCTGTGGAGTCTTGTGGGCAAAAATTCTACTTTGTGAGCTACCGGCATTAAAGTTGTGAGTGAGCAATTTGGCTACTGCATAAACTAGTTTGCCCTGGAGCCCTCCTTCCTGAGCGAAGACAAAAATGTGTGAGCCGAAGGCTAAAAAACTGTGAGCTAGCTCACACTAACTCGGCTTAGGGGAACACTGCCTGTGAGGTAGGTGGGGCTGAGAGACCTCTTTCAAGGACTGCTCTTGAGAGAACAGCTCTGAGAGAACTGTGACTGAGCCAAGGACACACCAGCTGGCTGCACGTGGAGGCATGGGGAATCAAACCTGGTTCTCCCAGATTAGAGTCCGCGCTCCTAACCACTACACCAAACTGGCTCTTCCTCTCTATCCCTTCCTACAAGAAAGTTAGGATGATGGTGACCAATCTCCCACACTTTTATTTTTCGTAATTGCACTGGAACTCTAGAACGGGTTGTTTGCAGAGATCCAAGTAAAGCGAGCCCTGTCTTTTCAAATCTTGGAAGCTAAGCAGGGTCAGTCTTGGTTAGTATTTGGATGGGAGACCACCAAGGAAGTCCAGGGTTGCTACGCAGAGGCAGGCGATGGCAGAACCACCTCTGTCGGTCTCTTGCCTTGAAAAGCCTATGGGGGGGGTGTCTCTGTAAGTCGACCGCTACTTGGCGGCACGTTCCACGATCAAGCTGCCCCCTTGTTCCAGTCTTCCAGAACAGCTTTTAAGACCATTCTGTTTAGGTGGGCTTTTCGTGGAATACAGTTCAGCTTTGAATTATTTGGGCCGTTGGGCACTGACTATCAGCAAGTTGAAATGTTTACGCTGTTATAAAATTGCTGGGCTGTTTTATCAGCCTGCAGTCCATATATTAAGATGTACTGCTGTCCCATAAACAGCTTTGAGTTCCTCTGCTTTGTGGAGAAAAACGACCTAAAAGTAGTTTAAATAACCTAAATGCATATTTTCAAAAATGTGTGTTTGTGTGAGCTTAATTAACAGAGATTTCGCTGCAATGGACCCTGGATTTACTAGAGACTCTCTGGGACAAATGTAGAGTCCAGTGGCACCACCAGCCAAGGTTTATTCAGGTGACGAGCTTTCGTGGGCGTTCACACTTCTTCAAATACATTGGAATGGAATCTGAAGAAGTGTGTGTCCACACAAAAGCTCATGCCTTGAATAAACCTTTGCTGGTCTTAAAGGTGCCACCGGACTCTAAATTTGCTCTACTGCTTCAAAGCAACACAGCTGCCCACCTGAATCTCTCTGGGACAAGTCGCTGGTGAAGCCTGATAAATTGTGATGGTTTTGTGTGATAATATCTGTATCTCAGAGCTGCAGTGGCTGAAGTGGTTAAGACGCTGAACTGCAGGCGGTGGAAGGTCAGTAGTTCAGCAGTTTGAGACCCGGGTGCCGCAAGACGGGGTGAGCTCCCGTCTCTAGTTCCAGCTCCTGCCAACCTAGCAGTTCGAAAGCAAGAAATTGCAAGTAGATAAATAGGTACCACTTCGGTGGGAAGGGAACAGCGTTCCGTGCGCCTGGGTGTTTAGTCATGCCAGCCACATGACCACGGAAACGTCTTCGGACAGCGCTGGTTCTTTGGCTTTGAAACGGAGATGAGCACCGCAACCCTAGAGTCGGATTCGACTGGCTTTCGAGCAAGGGAACCTTTACCTTTATCTGTATCTCACTTTTCTTCTTTTATGAAACTCACAGATAGGATTTCTTGGCTTAATTTTTATGGTTTGTGTGATAACGTTTATATCTCCCCTTTCTTCCTTTGTAGGGGCCGCGGTGGCTCAGATGTTAACACGCTGAGCTGCAGACCGGTAGTTTGGCAGTTCGAGACCCGAGTACCGCGTGACGGAGTGAGCTCCCGTCTCTGGTCCCAGCTCCTGCCAACCTAGCAGTTCGAAAGCAAGAAACTTTGGTGGGAAGGTAACAGCGTTCTGTGCACCTCGGCGTTTAGTCACACCGGCCACATGACCACGGAAAAAGTCTTCGGACAGCGCTGGCTCTTCGGCTTGGAAACGGAGATGAGCGCTGCAACCCTAGAGTCAGATTCGACTGGCTTTCGAGCAAGGGAAACCTTTACCTTTCTTCCTTTATGAAAACTGATCTACGATTCCTTGGCAGTCTTTCCATCTGGATACAGACTGCTTTAGCTTCCGGAGCCTGTCCAGATCAGATACCGTTTAACCATCCTCTGATTTATAATCTAGAAACCTGGGAGACGCTGTTGGAACCAAACGGGAGGCCACTCCTGCAAGCCACATCTCAATATTCTTCAGAAAGTCAACTATGGACCATGCTTTCTACTAGGGATAAAGTCTGAAATGGAGACCGGGACCATCCCAGAGTACCAGAGGCGGGAATAAGGCAATAAAATCCCTCCTTCCCTCCATTCCCCGGCTCCAACCTGCTCTCCTGTGGCCAAGTCCTCCCTGCCCACACCTCTCCCTGCACCCCCCTAGCTCTGGCTGCCAAAACTGGTTGTAGGAGGTTCAAATTAGCTTGGGGTGGGGTGGGGGAAAACAACACCAATTAAGGGCCTCTTGACTTCTGAGCGGGGAACTTTCTATAGCTTCAAAGGGGATAATCCCAAACCCTCCCCTTGCACCCCACGGCGTCCCCTTTCCGCCCCTCCCTTGGCCACCACCAAGGGCCTCTTCATTCACCCACCCCTCTTGGCCGCAGCCCAAGAGCTAGACATTTCCCCCTCCTCCTTCTCACCGGCTCCACCCTTTCTGCCTTTCCCCTGTGCCAAAAATACGAGGGGGGGGGTGAACAGAAAAGGCACCAGGGTGGGATTGGCACCACGCCCGACCCAACACACGCTGGCACGTGTCCCTGCAAGAGAGGATCTGGATCGTGTAAGGGTGAAGGCATGCCACCCCGACCTCGGCTGGGCTATGCGCAGCAATGCGCCTGTTTGAGCATGCTAGCTAAACGTTTGTGGTCGCAGTGGTCTTTGTATTTCGCACCCAGGTGTGCCCTACATCAGTTCCCTTTCGTTCTCACTGTGCTAACTCGGGTTCTCGAGAGAGGACGGTGGTTTGCTTGTTTTTTAAGAGATGGTAGGGGACATTGCTGCCAGTGTTCTCGCTAAGCGGAGTTAGTGTGAGCTAGCTCACAGTTTTTTAGCCTCCAGCTCACACACTCTTGTCTTAGCTCAGGAAGGAGGGCTCCAAAAAGAGCAAACTAATTAATGCAGCAGCCAAATTGCTCGCTCACAACTTTCATGCCAGTCGCTCACAAAGTAGACTTCACAGCTGAGAGGGAGCATTGGCTGCTGCCCTCATTGTTTACATCCCTCACATCCTTCAAGGAGCTCAAAGACAGCCTACGTGGCTCTTTCTTCCCTATTTGAACCTCACAACAACCCTGCGAAGAAGGTGAATCTAACAGAGAGTGACAGGCCCTAAGGTCAGCCCCGGCTATGGCCAAATGGGGAACACAAACCCAGTTCTGATGCTCTGCGCTGATCTAACACGTTCTTGAAGTGTTGGTTTCAAAGAACAGAGATGACCGGACGACAGAGCAATTATGTGCACCCCAGGCATGCCTCTGTCTGTGGCCCCACTGGTGGACCTCCTGATGGCACCTGGTATTTCTGGCCAATGTGTGACACAGAGTGTTGGACTGGATGGGCCTTTGGCCTGATCCAACATTGGCGTCTCTTATGTTCTTATGTCTTCTCTCCTTAAATACTCTTAAAAATAATGGTTCTAGTCACCAACCTGGGTTAATCTTCCACTCTACGCACTGTATACCCATGACTTTCTCTGCCATCTCCGTCATATGGAGTTATACACAGCCAGGTACACAAGAATATACGCACAAAGTCAGCTCCTGGCCTTAAAGTTGTGAGTGAGCACACAGGGAAGAAACGTAGAAAATCTCTAGCCGCTAGAGTTCTTGAAAACTTTCAGAAAGGAGTACGTGAATCACGGGAGAAGGATAGGTCTGTTCCACAGCTAAAAGCCATGACCACAAATCGGAACCTCCATGGACAGACGCAGTATAGCTCTAAATACTCAGGGATCCAACCAATGCTCCCTCTAAGCTATGGAGTCCTGTGAGCAAAATTTCAACTTTGTGAGCTACTGGCATTAAAGTTGTGAGTGAGCGATTTGGCTACTGGGTAAATTAGTTTGCTCTGGAGCCATCCTTCCTGAGCCAAGACAAAAATGTGAGAGCCGGGGGCTAAAAAAATGTGAGCTAGCTCACACTAACTCAGCTTAGAGGGAACACTGGATCCAAAAGCAGTGGGGGGAAAATGTCTTTATAGTTGTTTGTGGGCTTTCAAGAGGGTTGACCGGTCAGACTGGAAATGGAATGGACCAGGTGGGTCTTCGTTTGATACACTTTCCTGTGTCCTAATATAGTGGAGGGATGACAAATAGAGAGTAAGAATGCTTAAGGGTTTCTCTCAGCCCGATCGAGTCTTGTGGCACTGAGTTCCACAGGTTAACCATGCTGACCTACTTCATGGCTCCCAGTTTTGGACGGCGGAATTACTCTAGGGCTCTCTGCTTGGTAAGGAGGGGGACTGGGGTAATCTCTGTCCATCTCTGTCCTTGTCACCCTGCTCTCTCCCCACATCACAGTGAGGACTTCTGAGAAATTCGTACTGCTCCACTAAACTTCAGTCAGGGAGGTTAATGACACCGAGTCTCTCTCAGGCGCCATGAAATTGCAGTGGCGGCTGGTTTTATAGCCATAATGGAACCTTCTGGAAAGGGGGCTGACTAGGCCAAGGAGTGCTACGTTTTTTCTTCCCACTTCCAGAACGTTCCAGCATGTTCTGGGAAGGGGAGCAAAGGAGCAGCGAAACAGAGTTCAAGCCTGAACCAAAGTGTGAGGGAACATTCCAGAAGAGGGGAGCAAGGACAAAACTACCAAGGGGACATAGAAGAGGCCTTCGAGCCTGAACCAAAGTTTCTGACTTTCTCCTCAGAGTCATCTTAAGAGAGATAGCAGGACAGCCGGGCAGCTGGTGTATGTGTGTGTGGGGTCACGCCTCACAATCCAGCAGTGTCCACATGGGCCGAACAAACTCCTGTCTGCCCCCAAACCAACATATGGAAAGCGCTTTGGGAACGAGAGCCTTTAATCCCCTCAGGGGGGCCGCTTGCTGGGTGTTGTGGCTCCTAAAAGCCACGGCCCAGGAGTAGGCGGCGGGGCTCAAGTCCGAAGACGACAATGGCCTCTGCCGGGGAGGGGGGGGAAGGAGGGGGATACGGAATGGTCCCCTTGACGTCTTGATGGATGCCGCCATTCAGGCCTGCCTTAGCAACCGCGGGGCGGACGCAGGAGGCCCCATGGCGGGGCTGTCGAGAGGCTTTGCAGGGTGCTGGGGAGGAGGAACAATGAGCTGGGTCAGAAGGGGCCGAGGCAGCCCCTATTGTCCCGTCGCCGGCACAATAGGCCTCACCTCCGCCTTGCCCATCTGCCCGGCCACGTGACGCTCTCGGGGTGAGGTTCCCATGACTTGCCCCATCACTCAAGGACGGGGCTCACCAGTCCCAAACCTTCACCTTCGCCCCTCGATCTATCACGCCCACTGCCCTCGGGCTAGGCCAGGAGGCTATGACCCCAGACTCCTTTCTCCCCACACACACACACACCCCGCCCGAGCAGATTGTCTGTGCACTTGGCATCGCACTCAGCCAGTCGTGAAATGGAGCCGAAGCCCCCGTGTGACAGGCCCTAGGCCTTGTGAAAGAACACGAGGATGGGCATCGGCCGTGTGGGCTACAGATCGGGCCACGGCGACGGCCGACCGCCTAGTCCTATTTGAGAACGGAACAGAGCAGGTCTCCTATAGTTACTTCCTCCACCCAACCCTCGTGGACTAGTTCGTGGACTAGTTATGTTGGCCTTAACCAGAGAGTAATGGGACTGATCCCTTTCATCCAAAAACTCAGTCTTCCGCCATTTAACCACTGTTTCCACATCCAAGCTGGAGAGAGGGTTTTTAAAAAAATTTCCTCTGAGTTTTAAGGCAGTTTGAAATAGTTCTAGAATCTGAGGGTGATTTCCCACAAGCGCTGCTCCGCGCTCACTCTTCTCTTTGGCCCGATGGTACGTGTCAATTTCACACAAGCTGCTGCGCGGCCGCATTTTGCCCCGCAGCTTCATGCGATTTCCCCCGCCTCTACTTAATACTGTTTTTTGAGGATCGAGTAGAAGCGGGGGAAATCCGACGAAGCTGCGGGGGAAAAAGCGCGCGGGCAGCAGCTTGTGTGAAATTGACACGTACCATCGGGGCAAAAGGGAGGAGTGAGCGCGGAGCAGCGCTTGTGGGAAATCACTCATAGTGTTGGAAGGGACCTCCAGGGTCATCTAGTCCAACCCCCTGCATAATGCAGGAAATTCACAAACACCTCCCCCCACCCAAAAGAACCGGTCTCCTGGTCCCTACCTTTCCTCCCATTATCAATCCCCCCCCCCCGTAATACTCCAGGTGATGAACACTAGCGGGAGGATCCAAGCCTCCTGTTACAAACTTTTGCTATGGATGAGGCCTCTCTCAATTCTAGGCCAGAGGAAGTTCTACAGGTCCTGATCATCCGAAAACATATAATTTTGCGTAGCCGGAGGGTGAACGATACATAGCTCAAACAGCACTCCATCCCCCCCCCCAAAAGCTCTCTGTACTCAGAACCAATGCTCCCTCTAAGCTGTGGAGTCTTGTGAGCAAAAATTCTACTTTGTGAGCTACTGGCATTAAAGCGGTGAGTCAGCGATTTGGCTACCGCATAAATTCGTTTGCTCTGGAGCCCCATCCTTCCTGAGCGAAGGCGAAAATGGGTGAGCAGGAGGCTAAAAAAACGTGAGCTAGCTCCACACTAACTCAGCGTAGAGGGAACACTGCTTCAGAACTCGTGGGAATGCAGGAGAAAGCTCCTAAATTCTCCCGGCTGCCCCATAGTTTGGCATTGGTCCACATAAGCCAGTAGAAGGTCCGTGGTCCTCCACCTCCTGAGCCGGCCTAGGCCAGGAGGGCGGGATAACAAATTAAATAAATCCAATCCAACGTCCTTCCCACATTCCACACAAATGAACTATCCAAAGGGTTTGGGAGGCAATACCCGCTAAAGAGGAGCTGCAGTGGCTCAAGTGGTTAAGACCCTGAACTGCAGGCTGTGGAAGGTCGGTAGTTCAGCAGTTCGAGACCCGAGTGTGCCGCATGACGGAGTGAGCTCCTGTCTCTGGTTCCAGCTCCCGCCAACCTAGCAGTTCGAAAGCAAGAAATTGCAAGTAGATAAATAGGTACCACTTCGGTGGGAAGGGAACAGCATTCCGTGCGCCTTGGTGTTTAGCCATGCCGGCCACATGACCACGGAAACATCTTCAGACAGCGCTGGCTCTTCGGCTTTGAAACGGAGATGAGCACCGCAACCCTAGAGTCGGATTTGACTGGCTTTCGAGCAAGGGAACCTTTACCTTTACCTTACCCGCTAAAGGCAAAGAGGCAGAACTGTGTGTGGCTTGGCAGTGCAATCCCGTGAAGGGTTTGTCCCATCAAAACCCATTGCTTTCTGTGGGTTTTGACAGAAGTAACTCTGCAATAGGCCTGAACTAGCCATCTGGAAGCCCTGGGTTTGTATCTTGCCCTTCCCTTGGGGTCACTAGGTGGCCTTAGCCTTCCTTCCTGTAGTACAAGGAATTTATTTATTTACTGTATTTATATCCCACCATCCTCCCTGAAGCAGCTTACACCGTTTTCCTACCGTCCAGTTTATCCTCACCACAACCTTGTGAAGTATTTGGTGTAGTGACATATTTGGGGTAGTGGTGTACAGCCAGTTTGGTGTAGTGGTTAGGAGCGTGGACTCTAATATGGGAGAACCGGGTTTGATTCCCCACTCCTCCACATGCAGCTGCTGGTGTGACCTTGGGTCAGTCACAAGTTCCCTCAGAGCTGTCTTCTCAAGAGCAGTCCTCGAAAGAGCTCTCTCAGCCCCACCTACCTCACAGGCAGTGTTCCCTTTAAGCTGAGTTGGTGTGAGCTAGCTCACAGTTTTTTAGCCTCCAGCTCACACATTTTTGTCTTAGCTCAGGAAGGAGGGCTCCAGAGCAAACAAATTTATGCAGCAGCCAAATCACTTGCTCACAGCTTTCATGCCAGCAGCTCACAAAGCTCTCTCTCGTAGGCTGAGGGCATGTGACTGGCCCAAGGTCACCCAGCAAGAGTCCATGGCATAAGTCGGGATTCAAACTTGGGTCTCCCAAGTCCTAGTCTGACACTTTAACCACCACACCATGTTGGCTCTCTCTCTTCTGCCTTACAGGGCTGTCGTTACCAAAAATATACATGAAGTGCTGTGCATACTGCAAAGCACTTTATAAACTCCACCAATAAGGACTCGTGGCTGGTATTTTCATGGCACTGCAAGGAATTGTCCAAAAGATATAACACAGCATGTTTTTGAGATCATCTTCATATTTTATGAAGAGGAATCTTGCAAAATCTGCCGATGTTCCTATTTCCCCTCCCCCTGTTTGATGGTCTCATTAGGATGCAATAGATATTTAAATGTCAAATTCAGGTGGGACGGACAGTTTTGAGTGAAAAACCATTGAGCTGTGCCCCCTAGGCATCTGGGAAATAGGAATTTGGGACCCTAACCCTATACCTCTGATGGAGCCTGTCGAGTCTCGGCAATCAACACCCCCACCCCCCACCCCGGCTCAGCTGGATATCTTGTCCATTAGTCTTGAAGACTCTTGCTCCAAAATTGGCCCCGGGTCTCAATGACAAATGTCTCCCTCTCTATTTTTCGTGCCAGTCTTTAGGCATACACATCAATTCCAAATCCTGATATAGACACAGAGCCTAATAATAGGAGCATTGTAGCGCTTTCAGGATCCTTCTTCCCATTCTAACATAATCTTTTAGCCCAGTAGCACCTTTAGGACTAATGACCTTTATTGTAGCATAAGCTTTTGAGAAACACAGCTCTCTCCGTCAGACGCAGAGAGACACGGAGAGCTGTGTTTCTCGAAAGCTTGTGCTACAATAAAGTTCGTTAGTCTTAAAGGTGCTACCGGGCTTTTTACTATTTTGCGGCAACAGACTAATGCGGCTGACTCCTCTGGATCTATGGCCATAGCATAATCTTTTGTGACTCAAAGTATGTCCTAAAACAAAGTTCATCCCAGCACTGGTCTCGATACAGTCCACAGTATGAGCTTTTGAGGGTCAGGTATCTGACTAAAGGAGCTTTAGAAGGTTATACTCTGGGGGGAAACTTATTGGTCTTTAAGGTGCTAGTTGACTTGATTTCTTGCTCTTCCACTGTAAGGGTTGATGCAGATGCTACGGTTTGAAACTTATTTTCCCCACTCGTCTTTCTGTGTATAAATTATCAGCCAAAAGCAGGGGCTTAAAGAAAGACATTTCTGTGAATAACAGGTACCCCACCCAGCATCTCACAGTTTTAACTAAATCGTAGAAATAATCCTGCAGCCTTCCCTGATTCCCTTCTTGAGACGTTACACTTCTCTTGAGAGGGGACCTTTGCTGTGAGCAGCAGTTAAAGGAAATCAGTTGGATGCGGCTTCCAGGTTTGTGCTTTAGTACACGTTAATGCTACTTTTGTCTTCATCTTTCCCAAACAGAGAAACAGGTCTGGAGTTGTTGTGGGGTTTTTTTGACAGTAAGGAATTTTGGCTAAAGCAGGAGACAGTAACGCAGTTTCGAGCAGTTGCCTATGGAAGTTAACACTTCGTTGGCACATAAATGTATCCGGCTCCAAAACCCTGAAACGGAGATTTTTGCAAGACAGCGCGTGAAAGTCCTTTCAAGACTGCCTTCTTGAAAAGGACGCAGACTTCTCAGAGGAAGATTGCCCCATTCCCCTTCTACACTTTTGTTCTTTGCTCTTATTCCAGGGCATTAAGGTCCTAGACAGAGAGTCTGAAAAGGAAAGGAAAACTTTTAACGTCTCTTCCGTACCGAAGAGATGGGGCCATTGGGAACACCAGAATGATGCTAAGGACATATGCACCCAGTTCATTTCTGACTTCAAAGAGGGACCAGGAACTGAAGAGGGTGGTACATTTTGGGACTTAGAAAGCAGAAACGGGCGACCCCATTTGCCCTTACAACTTTTGAGGTTAGAGTGCAGTAGCTTTTGTGTGCATGCACACTTTTCCAACTACATTTGGAACGGAATTTGAAAAAGTGTGCCGTGCACATGAAAGCTCATACCTTGAATAAACCTTCATTGGTCTTAAAGGTGCCCCTGGACCAATGCTCCCTCTAAGCTGTGGAGTCTTGTGAGCAAAAAATCTACTTTGCGAGCCACTGGCATGAAAGTTGTGAGTGAGCGATTTGGCTGCTGCATGAATTAGTTTGCTCTGGAGCCCCATCCTTCCTGAGCTGAGACAAAAATGTGTGAGCCGGAGGCTAAAAAACGGTGAGCTAGCTCACATGAACTCAGCTTAGAGGGAACACCGATGGACTCTAAATTTGTTCTACTGCTTCAGACCAACACGGCTGAGCACCTGGAACTTTTGAGTTGTCCTTGGTTGTCTGCAAGACCTAAAGATGTCATCGAATCCTAAAGGCAAACCAAGTTTGGGCTCCGTGAATGTCCATCAGGCACATGGAGAGAACCTTGAACAAATCTGTTTCCACGGGACCTCCCCTTCACTCCTCCTCATACGGAGAGAAAAACCCAGGAGCCCAGGGTCACAACTCACTCTCAGCAACCAGCTTAGATCCCATGACGATTCCAGTGATGAGATCGAATCCAGTCTCAAATCCCAACGGTTTGTTAGACACACAGACGCACACTGCTGAGTCAAGATAGGCTGGAGGTTGAGTCGAATTAACAAGACGAAACACACAGACTACCCCCTCTCAATTGCTGAAGCGTTTGGAAAAAAGAAACACAATTGGGAAGAGAACACACTACCAAAACTAGGATGTTAACTTTTGGGGCAGCAAGACAAACACACCATTCTTTTCATTTGGCACCCCAGAAATAAAACCAGATTGGTCACCTCATTCAAATTCCCGACCACCAAGGACCAGTCTCCTCTTAAAATCACTCGGCTAGAGCACCGCAACCCCCAGACTTCTATTTCAGGAACTGGATGTAAAGAAAGCTCTTTGCGGACACAAAACTTCATCCCTTCCACACAGTTACCCCTTTCTGGTCCACCGCTTTACGAGATGGGGAATAAACGGACAGAATTATCCACCGGAGCCGCCCGGGGAATGTTTTTGTTTTTCAAAATGTACCTCCTTATTAATTTGGAATTTTTTTTCAACCTTCGTAACTCAAGAGGTTCTAGAGGGCTCGTAAGAAATTTCAACACACCTTTCCGAAACCAAAATTAGACAAACAACATCAAAGCATGAAAGCCTTTGCGCCCTTGATTTCTCCAGCCTCTTGATTTGAAAGCCCGTCTCCCCAGTCTCGGCCTGACATGATTGTACCATGGTCCTTTGATCACCCAACACACTAGAGGGATACTAAATCCAACGGGGAAGCCATTTGGGAATGAACGGACACTGGAATACACAAGATTGGACCATGCCTAAGGAAGATGTAATTTAGATCAATTGTGACTAGGGTTTGCCTTGCTCAGGGATACTGAGGGGCAGAAGGCGTCCCCCAAAGTTTTGCAAAGAACCGGGGGGGGGGGGGCTCTTCTGTCTCCCAAAAGCCTTCTCCATAGAACTGTGATCACAGCTGTCCTAAACAAATGTTCCCTCTAAGTTGTGGAGTCTTGTGAGCAGAAATTCCACTTTGTAAGCTACTTTGTGAGCGATTTGGCTACTGCATATATTAGTTTGTTCTGGAGCCATCCTTACTGAGCTAACACACAAAATGTGTGAGCCAGAGGCTAAAAACCTGCGAGCTAGCTCCTCACACTAATTCAGCTTAGAGGGAACCCTGGTACTCAACTCAACGCAGGTTGCAGTCCAACAAAGGTCCGATTTCTCATCGCCAAGGGGAAAGAGCGAAGCCACCCTGACCCCAAAAGACGCACGAGTGCACGTCTCTGCCCGAGTGCACTGAAGCAAAAAAGAAGAAGAATACACGAGATTAAAAATAAGTTTAAAAAAACCCACCGACTTACCCCATCCTTGCAGGAACAGCCCGATGATAGCCAGCCAGAAGTTCCACAATGACATCCCCCCAGTGTTAGCAGTCCGGTGGGGAAAAGCATCCAAAAACCGACTTTACTTCGAAACAAAACACAAACCCTCCAAAAATCTTAAAAAAAACACCCACCCAAACCAAGCAAAAACAAACCCCCAAAAGTTTCTTCTGGACGTTCAAGAAGGGGGGGAGTAGGAGGCAGGTAATTCCATAGGTGACGGGGTATTTCGAATTAAACGAGGTTCCCCCCCTACAAAAAAAATTCTTCTTTGGCCTCTTAACTTTTGCACTGTTCTTCGGTCACGCCCCCTTTCTTTTCCTAAATCTCCCCTTTCCCAATTTTTTGGTTTTGTTTTTCTGGTCCCCCAAAATCCGCCTGGCTTTAACTTTGCCAGCCTCTGGTTCCACACTCTGCTTCTGCTGGAAGGGGCCGGCCGGGCTTCCTAATTCCCATTGTTTACCCTCCCTGACGGCCAGAGACACTGATACAATTGGGCCGGGGGTGCAGGGCCAGTGGGGGGAGGCTGGGGTGTGTGTGTGTGTGTGTGTGAAAGGCAGCTGGAAGAAGGGATGCCCAATTATGGCTCAGCACAAAGATGAGAGGCAGGGGCTGCTCCCTCCCCCCCATCAACCCCCCTTGGGAAGCATTGATGTGTCCAGTGCTTTGGTATATAGCCCTTTGGCTGGGTTATTATACCGGCCAAATTGCTACCGGCTTGCAGCGCTGGACTCGTTCACAGGAACACAGGGTGGCGGGGCAGACAGAAATCCTGCCAGGCCCCAACGTAAGCCACGTTCGCAAGAATGGTGAGGGGGTCGCCAAGGAATGTCAACCGACATTCACTATGATCCGATTGCTATGAGCAGATTTCAGAACAACCACAAGTCATAGAATCGTAGAAGCACAGGGTTGGAAGAGACCTCCAGGGTCATCTAGTCCAACCCCCTGCACCATGCAGGAAATTCACAAATACCTACCCCCCCACACTCCCAGTGACCCCAGCTCCATGCCCAGAAGAGGGGGGTGGGGAACCTTCAGAATCCCCAGCCAAACTGGTCTGGAGAAAAACTGCTTCCTAACCCCAAGTGGCGATCAGCATTTCTCTGGGCCTGCATTTACACCCTTCCACATTTTGATCCTGTGCGTGCTTCCACCAGTTTCCATGAGGACTACGCTCTTTGTTTTAAAGACGAATTCCAGAGCACAATATTCAGCCCGACTGCATCCTAAAAAATACTCTTCAGGGTGCTTTTGCACATTCTGAATAATGTACATTCAATCCACTTTCAATGCGCTTTGCAATGCACCTTACTGTGCAAAATGGCATAATCCACTTGCAAATAATCGCAAAAGTGCATCGGCACTGGATCGGAAGTGCAGTATGAGGCGTGGAAGATCACAGAATCATAGAGTTGGAAAGGGCCATACAGGTCAACCAGTCCAACCCCCTGCACAATACAGGTCCAGCCTAACCATCTTTGACAAACACACATGTTTTTTAGATCATACTGATGGTACTCCTTGGAGGCTTAACACTTTCTTTTTTGCTTTGTTTTGTGTCTCGGAGCTGATAACAAACATGCTCAGGAAAACCTGGTTATTCATAAGGGACTTGCTCCCAGTCTCTGAAGTTTCTGCAAAAGGTTGGTTTCATGAGCCGGTTCTGGAGATTTTGTAATTGGATCTTAATTGGTGTTGCATTTTGTAATGGCAGAATGGAGGAAGTAAACTTATATTGGGTCAGTGAGGACCCTGAGGCAGATCGATGTGGTGGTAAGACCAGGGAGACCAGGGTTCAGATCCCCACTCCATCATGAAACTTAGCAGGTGACCTTCGGACACTGACTCTCTCAGTCTAACCTACCTCACAGGACTGTTGTGAAGGCAGAGGAAGAAGAAGAGGAGGAGGAGGAGGAGACTGGATTTATACCCCACCCTTCACTACCCCCCACAACAGACACCCTGTGAAGTAGGTGGGGCTGAGAGAGCTCTTTCAAGAACTGCTCTTAAGAGAACTGCTTTGAAATAACTTGTAATTGACCCAAGGTCACACCAGCAGCTGCATGTGGAGGAGTGGGGAATCAAACCCGGTTCTCCCAGATTAGAGTCTGCGCTCCTAACCACTACACCAAATTGGGTCTCAAGGAGAGAGAGAGAGAGAACTACTTTCACTGCTCTGATCTCTTCGGAGCAGGATAAAAAGCCAATGGATAGGAGAAGTAGGAAGGTTACCTTACCTATTCCTCATCCTCCATTTAGTTATCGGATCATTCTCCCCATACGCATACCCCATGCGAAACATGCGCCAACTGTCTCCACAATGTCCACGGACATCTTTGCTATATAAAAAAAAGGTGAGATTCAGAGAAGGATAAATCTCTCTGTCCTCAAAAAGAGTGAAGCAGTTGCGTTGAAAAGCTTTTGAGCGAAAGTGAAAGGATACGGAGTAATTCTCTGTGCCTTTCTCTCTCTGATGGTCCCGTCACACATTCACCAGAGCCTGAGGCCATCAAGTGACAAAGACAAATGTATAAACTAGCCCCCTGATAGGTGAAGGCTGGTGTGCCTACTGGTTGCTGTCCCAGGTACTGAATTCCAAATACCGGTCTGGACAAGCAGAACTGAGGCCTAGATTGAAACCATCACCACCCTCACCATATTGAGAGCAGCGTTCCCTCTAAGCTGAGTTAGTGTGAGCTAGCTCACAATTTTTTAGCCTCCGGCTCACACATTTTTGTCTTCGCTCAGGAAGGATGGCTCCAGGGCAAACGAAATTTGCTCGCTCACAACTTTGATGCCAGTAGCTCCCAAAGTGGAATTTTTGCTCACAAGACTCCACAGCTTAGAGGGAACACTGATTGAGAGTCCCCAAAAAGGGAGACCCGGGGATCCAGCTAGCCAGAGAGTGAAACCACACAATCTCCCCCACCAGTTTTCCAGAGCTGTGGAGAGAATTGAAGAATCCCCCCCCCATTAATTCATATTAGAAGAAGAAGAAGGGATTGGATTCATACCCTACCCTTCACTACCTGAAGGAGTCTCAGAGTGGCTTACGTTCTAGTAAACGTTCTAGCACTTTATAAGGGATGGCCGCCATGTTTAAACTGTAATGTTTTAAATGTAATTTTAATGTTAATAAGTTTTATTGGCTGTTTTATTGATGGTTTCTAGATGTGATGTATTAATTTTACTGTTTTTTAATTGTTGTAAGCCGCCCTGAGCCGCTTCGGCGGGAGGGCGGGATAAAAATCTCATTAATAAAATAAATAAATAAATTACAAACTCCTTTCCCTCCCCCTCCCCACAACAGATACCCTGTGAGGTAGGTGGGGCTGAGAGAGCTCTTGACAGAAACTGCTCTTTTTCAAGAACAGCTCTTATCAGAACTACGGCTTGCCCAAGGTCATCCAGCCAGGTGCAATTGGAGGAGTGGGGAATCAAACCTGGTTCTCCCAGATTAGAGTCCACACACTTAACCACTACACCAAACTTAGCCCTCCTAAAGTTGGGGGTTAGAATCCAGGTCTCATCTCCCCCCCCCCCCACGAGTTCCCCAACTCTCTCCCCTTTCTGAGTGAAGACCTTCTGTTTGTTTGCACACACAGAATTTTATGCATAGCTGCATAAATTAAGCACGGGGGACAGAGGCGGGGACGTGAGACCGAGTTAAATAAGGGGGGGGGATGTTTGGCCTGTGATGTGACCACCCCCCCCCAACCCAGTGAGTGGATGAACACTGGAAACGGGCCTTTTCTGCACCCCCCCCAGCCCCTCTTATCCTATTAGCCGCACTTAGAGCCCCTGCGGTTACCCGGGGCGACGAGGCCTACCCCCTTCCCGGCCTGGCTCCCAGCCCCATTCATGGTGTCACTTTCACAAGCTGCTGGGCCTATTATCCCCTCACAATGGGGCACTGAGCCACTGGCCTCTTTTTATGGCAGAGGTGAGGAAAGAGGGAGGGAGTTTGGCGCACAATGGCAAGTGCTTCTGAGACCAGGCCCGGGAGTGTGTGTGTGTGGGGGGGGACACCCCTCTCCTCTCCGCCTTCACCCCAAGTTCGCAAAGTTGGACTGCCGTTCTGGGCAACAGTGTTGGAACGACCACCCCGCCATGATTTAGTTCCCATGTGACCGTTGCTGACTTGTTTTTCAAGTCAGCTCGTGGCCCTACACATATTAAGTGGCTTTGGGGAAAGAAATTCAGTGGGCCTCTCTGTGGCTTACGGTGCGTGCATTTCTTTATTTGCTTTCTTACTTCATTCACACAGCTGACATTATTCCCCTCTCCTGCTCTCCTCCATTTTATTCCCACAACCGCCCTGTGAGGTAGGTTACGTTGTGCATGCCCAAGGTGCAAATCTACCCACCAGAGAGCCAGTTTGGTGTAGTGGTTAAGTGCGTGGACTCTAGTCTGGGAGAACCGAGTTTGATTCCCCACTGCTCCACTTGCAGCTGCTAGATGACCTTGGGCAAGTCATAGTTCTGTCAGAGTTGTCCTTGAAAGGGCAGTTCTCTCAGAGCTCTCTCAGCCCTGCCAACCTCACAGGGTGTCTGTTGTGGGGAGGGGAAGGGAAAGGAGTTTGTAAGCCGCTCTGAGACACCTTTGGGTAGTGAAGGGTGAGGTATAAATCCAATCTCTTCTTCTCTTCTTCATCCTCACCACAACCTTGTGAGGTATTTGGTATAGTGGTGTAGAGCCAGTTTGGCGTAGTGGTTAGGAGCGTGGACTCTAATCTGGGAGAACCGGGTTTGATTCCCCACTCCTCCACATGCAGCTGCTGGTGTGACCTTGGGTCAGTCACAAGTTCTCTCAGAGCTGTTCTCCCAAGAGCAGTTCTCTCAGAGCTCACTCAGCCCCACCCACCTCACAGGGTATCTATTGTGGGGAGGGGAAGAGAAAGGAGTTTGTAAGCCACTCTGAGACTCTGAGTGAAGGGCGGGGTATAAATCCAATCTCTTATTTTCTTCTTATTTTGTTCGGCATGTTTGACTATATCGTCATGATGCGGCGCGAGAACAACTAATGACAACACGGGCTTTCAAAAAGATGCTGCTTTGGAATTTCATGTTGGGTAAGGCTAAGAACGGGCCTTTCAACTGCAGGGGAAATCCTCACTCCACCTCCCACTCCATCACAAAGTCGAGAATGGTACCCCTCCCTGCAAAGCCTCACATTCATGAACCATGGCAAAGCCTCACTCAGTTCTCACTGGTCGAACAACAGGAGCCAGTTTGGTGTAGTGGTTAAGTGCGCAGACTCTAATCTGGGAGATCCGAGTTTGATTCCCCATTCCTCCATTTGCACCTGGCTGGATGACCTTGGGCAAGCCGTAGTTCTGATAAGAGCTGTTCTTGAAAAAGAGCAGTTTCTGTCAAGAGCTCTCTCAGCCCCACCGACCTCACAGGGTGTCTGTTGTGGGGAGGGGAAGGGAAAGGAGTTTGTAAGCCGCTCTGAGACTCCCTTGGGTAGTGAAGGGTGGGGTATAAATCCAATCTCTTCTCTTCTTCTTATTCTAGCATAAAATTTCATGAGGCAGAGATCTACTTGATCAGATACATGAGGTGTTCACCCATGAAGTGCGTACGTTTATGCTTTAAAGTTGCAGACAGCAGAAGGGGGGTGTCTCAAAGAGAAGCCGGTTTAAAACAACGTCCAACTGCTCCCCCCCAAAAAAGAGGATTTCTGTTCCGTTTTGCGATCACTGACATGGTTACCCATCTGGAATAACCTTCAAGAGCTACAGAAGATGAGACAGATGGGGGGAGGGTGCAAAGTAGACCTTTTTAATTCTCTGTCCCAGATCTGATGCTTTTTAAAGGGGGAGGGAAAGGTTTGCGGATTCTCTTCTTTCTCTCCATGCACAATTGAGTTATGGGGCATGTGTGTCAATTTAGGCTCGGCGCATTTCCATTTTTTGGAGGAGTCCAACCTATCCCAGGGACTTTGGGGCTGGGCTTCCCCTCCCCCAACCGCCCTCATCTGCTGTCGGTCGGTCGGATTAGTGGCTGATGAATAAAGATGGGTCTGGGAAGGGGGAGGAAGGGTGGCGGTCGGGCCCCAAATACTTGTTTAGCAGTCAGCCCAAGACAGAAGCCAAGGCCATGACGTCTGGGGAGGGAGCTTCTATGGACACCCGTCACCCTTTGATTAAGAGTGATAGCAGATAGTACCTGCAAACCCCCGGCAGGGCTCTTTTTGTAGCAGGTACTCATTTGCATATTAAGCGACACACCCCTAATGTAGCCAATCCTCCAAGAGCTTACAGTAGCTCCTGTAAGAAGAGCTCTGTAAGCTCTTGGAGGATTGGCTACATTAGGGGTGTGTCGCCTCATATGTAAAGGTGTTCCTGCTACAAAAAGAGCCAGGAAGGGTATTTTGACATCTGGAGGAGATGTGCTGCCACAAATCTCCAAACCTTTACAAAATGTCTTCCCAATAAAGCAAGATAAACATTAGGGGAGCATACCTCCCTGGACCTTGAATTGCATCTGCCCCTCTATTTATTTTTTGCAACCAGGCCTCACTAAGTTTAGTGTTGTGATTAGGAGCCAGTCTGGTGTAGTGGTTCGGAATGCAGATTCTAATCTGGGAAGACTGGGTTTGAGTCCCCATTCCTCCACATGCAGCTGCTGGTGTGACCTTGGGTCAGTCGCAAGTTATTTCAGTGCTGTTCTCTCACGAGCAGTCCTTGAAAGAGCTCTCTCAGCCCCACCTACCTCACAGGGTGTCTGTTGTGGGGAGGGGAAGGGAAAGGAGATTGTAAGCCGCTCTGAGACTCCTTCGGGGAGTGAAGGGCGGGGTATAAATCCAATCTCCTCTTCTGGTTGCTACTACTAGAAATAAGCTAACTGCCTTGCTCCTAATTAAAACACTTGAAATGGAACTAGAAGTGAGTTAAAAGAAAAAAATTACTAATAATTTCAAAATTATAACAAAACTATATCCCATTCAGCTTCATGTTTCTTTCCATTCTAAATAACCATGTCTGTTTCAGGATGATTTGAAGAAAGTAAAAAAGAAGTTAAGCTGTAATAATTTGAAAATGGAGCCACAGGATAATTTGAAGTAAAAAAGAAGTTAAGTTGTAAAAATCTGAAGACAGTAAAAAAGAAGTTAAGCTGTATCAAGAGGCTGACAGCTTTCAATACTCCCGAGGAAGATTGGTGAAATGAGTTTATAACCGGGTGCTCTTAGAGGATGATGGACTTTTCCTTGAGAATGTTAGAATGTCCTTTGTAATACTGTAAAAGTTTCATTTGTCATATAATTTGATGTTCATAAGATTTATTAAATGCCATTGTCATTTTTATCACAGTGTTCGTTTGTCTGACTTATTTCCTTGTAACTGTGATCCCTTTTTTGGTTTAACCACCTGAAGGATGGCAACTTTAGGTAGCAGCCAGGAATGTATACACATTCCCACAGCCCCACCTACCACCGACATTCCTGGATGCTACTGGAAATCTCTCTAAGATGAACTCCAGGTCTGCTGAAAGAGTGACAAAACTCCCACCTGCCACTCTTCACCAGAGCTCTGTAGTTTTGCTGGCTTTGGCTAGAGTTACCTGTGAGATAAACTTCACATCTTGGATTTTAACTGTTAGGTGTAAAAAACAAACATTCCTGTTTTCTGTCTCCAATAGCAAAGAAGATGCCTCAGGCTACCTATGTACCCAGTTTCAACGTCAAAATCCTAGCTAGAATTGCAACAACTTTATCAATTTTGGGATACCCTTTATGTCCCTGTCTCGGGTTTGAGGAGACAAAAACCTCTTGATTCTTAACCATTTCCACCTGTCTCAAAGAATATTTGCGCTGGGCCTGGGGCAGAGGTCTCGAAGATCCATAAACCTGGGCAACTACCCCCCTTTATTTATTTTACATCGTTTATACCTCACCGTTATCCCCAGCGGGGAACCGAACTGACTTACATCAGTCTCCCCCCCCTCCATTTTATCCTCAACACAACCTCATGTGGTATATAAGGCTAAGGTGTGTGCCTGGCCTGAGATCACCCAGCAAGTTTCCACGTCAGAGTAGAGATTCAAACCCATGTCTCCGAGATCATAGTTCACCACTCTAACCACTACACCATACTGGCTTTACTGGGTGCCGGGGGGAAGGGAGCAGTCACTGGAGAAGACCCTGATGCTGGGAAAGATTGAAGGTCAAGAAGACGGGGACGGCAAAGGATGAGATGGTGAGACAGTGTCATCGATGCAACAGACGTGAAATTGAGCCAACTTCAGAGGACGGCGGAAGACAGGAAGGCCTGGCAGGATCTGGTCCATGGGGTCGTGAAGAGTCGGACTCGACTGTGCGACTGAACAACAACAACAACAACAATATAGCATTAAGGGGAAGCGACATTTGCCTTTAGTGGTATATAAACATGCACTCTGATGTCTACAGGAAGGAAATTTTGCAGACACGCGGAGGTAGGCACTAATGCAAAGCCAGCATTGCACAAAAGAATTAACCTCCTCGTCCGCATATTTTAGGACAAGACATGAAGGGGTGGTGGTGGTTAATGTCGGTCTCAGGACCCCCCGCCACACCATATATGCATACACTCCAGCACCACCAGCTCCCTTCCCCCCACATCACCAGATCTCTCGAGATGATTGAAAAGTGATCGATACTGGCCCGTCACCCCAGTGACCCAGAATAAACGGGAGCAGGAGCAAGAAGGAGAGCTGACCTCTCCGTCGGGGCCTCCCAGCCCTGCTGACCACGCACACACAACCCGTAACCCACCTGGTTCTCCCAAGCGCCCATCCCACAGCTCGGCCATTACCCCATATTCTTGGATCTATAACTCTTTCAGGGAGGGGAGGATAGACAGGGCCCGGACAGTAACATTCTGTACAACAGTCCCTCGTAAACACGTCTGACATCTGAAACGAAGAATCATCTTGCCACGTCAGACCAAGTGTCTGTCTACAGCCCAGGAACCCGTTCCCAGCAGAGTGGCTACAGAAGCTCACAAGCAGGGTTTCCAACCTCCAAGTACGGCCTGGGGGGGTCTTCCGCTTTTACAACACGTCTGCAGACTACAGAGATCGGTTCCCCTGCAGGAAATGGCTGTTTTGGAAGGTGGACTCTCTGGCATTGTACCCTGCTGAGTCCCCTCCCCTCCCCTAACTCTGCCCTCTCCAAGCTGCACCCACAGAATCTCTAGGTATTTCCCAACTCAGGTCTGGCAACCTGACTCACAAGCAATGAATGAACATGAGAACATCAGAAGAGCCCTGCTGGATCAGACCAGTGAGGGTCCATCTAGTCCAGCCTCCTGCCTCACACAGTGGCCTCAACCAGTTCCTCTGGAGGGCCAACAACAGGGCAGAGAGGCCGAGGCCTTCCCCTCAGGAGAGCCCTGCTGGATCAGACCAGTGAGGGTCCGTCTAGTCCAGCATCCAGCCTCACATAGGGGCCTCAACCAGCTCCTCTGGAGGGCCAACAACAGGGCAGAGAGGCCGAGGCCTTCCCCTCATAAGAACATCAGAAGAGCCCTGCTGGGTCAGACCAGTGAGGGTCCATCTAGTCCAGCATCCTGTCTCAAACAGTGGCCTCAACCAGTTCCTCTGGAAGGGCCAACAATAGGGCAGAGAGGCCGAGGCCTTCCCCTCATAAGAAAGTAAGAAGAGCCCTGCAGGGATCAGACCAGTGAAGGTCCATCTAGTCCAGCATCCCGTCTCACACAGTGGCCTCAACCAGTTCCTCTGGAGGGCCAACAATAGGGTGTGAAGACCGAGGCCTTTCCCTGATGTTGCCCACTGGCAGAGAGATTCAGAATGTGGAGGTTTCTCCCAGCAACCATGGCAAGTAGCCATTGATAGACTTATCCTCCATGAATCGATCTAATCCCCTTTGAAAGCTGTGTATTCCTGTGACCATTACTACATCATTTGAAAGCTGTGTATTCCTGTGACCATTACTACATCATCTGCCAGCGAATTCCATATTTTGAAAATCCAGCATTCTCCTGTTTGTTGAAAACGTCTGCAAACATGCAGCCTCTGAATGTGGAGGTTCTGTTTAACCACTGCTAACAGCTGTAGGTTGGTTTTAAAAGCCTCCTAAAATGACGGTCATTACCACACCTCACAGTAATAAATTCCAGATTCATGATGTATTCCGTGAAATAGCACCTCTGCCTGCCCTAACCCCACCGCTGACCAATTTAACGGGGTAACCTAGTATTATGAGAAGGAGGAAATAATTTTATCTCCTCTCTCATTATGATTTTACAAGCCTCTTTCATTCCCCCCCTTAGAGATGTAAAATCTCCAGAAATTTTGAAACTATGGAAATTTTTTCCATTAAAAAATAGCCAGAACGTTTGGGAAAACTTGAACTATATAGAGCAGAGGTGTCGAAATCATTTGTTACGAGGACCAGATCTGACATAAATGTCACTTTGTTGGGCCGGGCCAGGTGTGCCATAAAATGTAATGCCAGGTACCGGAGATAGAAACATTATAAAAGGACAGCAACTGGTTGATCACAAGCTAAACATGAGCCTGCAGTGTGATGTGACTGCGAAGAAAGCTAATGCAATCTTAGGATGCATTAACAGAAGCCTTGTGTCCAAATCATGGGAAGTGGTAGTTCCGCTCTATTCTGCTATGGTCAGGCCTCACCTGGAGTCCTGTGTCCAGTTTTGGGCACCACATTTTTGGAAGGATGTTGACAAGCTCGAGTGTGTCCAGAAGAGGGCAACCAGGATGGTGAGAGGGTTGGAATCCAAGTCTTACAGGGAAAGGCTGAAAGAGTTGGGTATGTTTAGCCTGGGGAAGAGAAGGCTTAGAGGGGACACTATTGCAGTCTTCAAGTATCTGAAGGGCTGTCATTGTGGAAGATGGAGCAGATCTATTCTCCCTTGCTCCGGATTGCAAGACTAGATCTAATGGGTATAACAAGGGAGTCGATACCGGCTAAATATCAGGAGAGACTTCCTAATTGTAAGAGTGGTTGAGCAGCAGAACAGTCTGCCTCGGGAGGTGGTGGATGCTCCTTCACTGGACGTTTTCAAGCGGAGGCCGGACGACCATCTTTCGGGTATCTTGTAGAGCTATCTTTCGGCTATGCTCCTGCAGAGTGCAGGGGGTTGGACTAGATGACCTTCAGGGTCCCTTCCAACCCTAACATTCTATGATCCTGTGATAACCTCCAGGTTAGTGTGCCCTCATTGCAAGGCTGGGAGGGGGGTACAGAGGAAAACCCACATGGCAGACTTGGGCAGATGCTCCCGTGCACCAACAGAGGATCATCTGCAGTCCCCCCCATGCAAATGGTGGTCCCTGCAACCATCTAGGTCAGCATTCCCAGAGCTGCAGGCTGAGTGGAGATGTACGAATGTGGTTGACACCCCTGGGTACTTGCTTTCCTGTCAAACCTAAACTTATTTTACTGCTTTGACACAAAATGCATGATTTATAACTTAGCGTATACAAAGTTCCTATTTGGTATATTTTTGGAATTTACGCATGCCTTGGACTGCGGTCACACACACTTAATAATCCACTTTCTTTTTTTCCCCTTTTTTAATATTTGTTTTTATTAATTTTTAACAGCGTAAACACAACAGAATTAGACACAAAGAGCAATTACCGGCTCAATTAAGCAGCTTTTCTTACATAACTCCCACAGTATCACAGTAAAGTCAAACATTTGTATAGACTAAGTAAAGGTAAAGGTTTCCCTGGCTCGAAAGCCAGTCGAATCCGACTCTAGGGTTGCGGTGCTCATCTCCGTTTCAAAGCCGAAGAGCCAGCGCTGTCTGAAGACGTTTCCGTGGTCATGTGGCCGGCATGACTACACACCAAGGCGCACAGAACGCTGTTACCTATTCGTGGTACCTATTTATCTACTTGCAATTTCTTGCTTTTGAACTGCTAGGTTGGCAGGAGCTGGAACCAGAGACGGGAGCTCACTCCATCATGCGGCACACTCAGGTCTCGAACTGCTGAACTACTGACCTTCCACAGCCTGCAGTTCAGCGTCTTAACCACTTGAGCCACCACAGCTCCACTAAGTACCAAACAGTTAAAAGAACAACAGCTTCTTGTATAGTGGGTTTTTTGGAAATGTTTCACTATTTTCTAAATAACTAATAATAGGAAACCATACTGCCTGAAACCACTTTCCAATAATCCACTTTCCAACTGGATCCAGTTGGAAAGTGCATTGGAAGTGGATTATTTCATGTGTGACCACAGCCTTGGTTTAATTTGAGTAAAATCGTAAAGGTACCCAATACCTGGGAGGGCAGCAAACTGCTGTATCGTATGGAACCTTAAACACATGGATCTTTTTTGCTCTCTGAGAGGGAAAGAAAAACAATAGTTGACATTAGCAAGTAAATTCTTTCATAGCAGGCCACATACTTTGGACACAAAAAAACAAAAAACCAGGCCTCGAAATCAGAGAAATGGAGCCTCATCTCTTAATCTTCATCACCTAACGATCGAGCATAGCTCTGAGGACCTATTTATTTTTAATCTAGCCTTTCCTCCAGGGAGATCAGGGTAGTACACATCCTCATTTTATCCTCACAATAACCTTATGAGGTAGGCTGAGGGGGGGGAGAGAGAGAGACTGTCCCAATCTTAAGAACATAAGAGACGCCAATGTTGGATCAGGCCAAAGGCTCCTCCAGTCCAACACTCTGTCACACAGTGGCCAGAAATACCAGGTGCCATCAGGAGGTCCAGCAGCGGGGCCAGAACTCCAGAAGTCCTCCCATTCTTGCCCCCCCCCCAAGCACCATCACTTGCCCCAGACTGAGAGTTCCTATCTATACCTTGTGGCTAATAGCCACTGATGGGCCTCTGCTCCATATAAGAACATAAGAGACGCCAATGTTGGATCAGGCCAAAGGCCCCTCCAGTCCAACACTCTGTCACACAGTGGCCAGAAATACCAGGTGCCATCAGGAGGTCCAGCAGCGGGGCCAGGACATCAGAAGCCCTCCCACTGTTGCCCCACCCCAAGCTCCAAGAATATAGAGCATCACTTGGCCCAGAGTCCCTATCTATACCTTGTGGCGAACTGCTGAGCTACAGACCTTCTTGTATCTGACAAAGAGACCTTTGACTCTTGGGAGCTTACACCTTGGAAATCTTGTCAGACTCTGCTGGATATGAATCTAGCTAGACTATCCCAAGGTTACCTAGAGTATTTCACGGCAGAACAGCAAAAAGGAGATTGGTGACACACCTTTTAAGATTATAGAAATGTAAGGGAACATAAGAACATCAGAGAAGCCATGTTGGATCAGGCCAATGACCCCTCTGATCCAACAATCTGTGACCCAGGTGCCATCAGGAGGTCCACCAACAGGGCCAGAACTCCAGAAGCCCTCCCACTGTGGGCTCCCCCCCTCCCAGCACCGAGAATACAGAGCATCACTGCCTCAGAGAAGAGTGTTCTATCTGTTCCTTGTGGATAACAGCCACTGAGGGACCTCTGCTCCATAATTTTATCCAGTCCCCTCTTGAATCTGTCCATGCTTGTAGCCGCCACCACTTCCTGTGGCAGTGAATTCCACGTGCTAATGACTCTTTGGGTGAAGGACTTCCTTTGATCTGTTTTAATAAGCCTAAAAGGAAAAGGTTTCCCTTGCTCGAAAGCCAGTCAAATCCGACTCTAGGGGGCGGTGCTCATCTCCGTTTCCAAGCCAAAGAGCCAGCGCTGTCCGAAGACGTCTCCGTGGTCATGTGGCCGGCATGACTAGACGCCGAGGTGCACGGAATGCTCTTACCTTCCGAAGCGGCACCCATTTATGTACTTGCAATTTCTTGCTTTCGAACTGCTAGGTTGGAAGGAGCTGGGACCAGAGACGGGAGCTCACTCCGTCATGTGGTACTCGGGTCTCAAACTGCCGGGCTACAGACCTTCCAGCCTGCAGTTCAGCGTCATAATCATGGAGCCACCACAGGCCCCCCAGTTCTTGTTATTGTGAGAAGGGGAGAAAAGTACTTTTCTCTACCTTCTCTAGGTAATGGTAAAGGTTCCCTTGCTCGAAAGCCAGTCGATTCCGACTCTAGGGTTGCGGTGCTCATCTCCGTTTCAAAGCCGAAGAGCCAGCGCTGTCCGAAGACGTTTCCGTGGTCATGTGGCAGGCATGACTAAACACCAAGGCGCACGGCACGCTGTTCCCTTCCCACCGAAGTGGTCCCTATTTATCTACTTGCAATTTCTTGCTTTCGAACTGCTAGGTCCTTCTCTATCCCATGCCTAATTTTGTAAACACTGATATGAATAGATGGACAATGGAAGACGCTTTCATGGACTAGAATTCCCTCATCAGCTGCATGAAGTGTATCTTAGTTGGCCAACTATACACGAGCATACACAGCTAGAGAAAGAAAGGTTGTACAAAGGCCAAAAGACCATATAGTGCGATCAGCTAATTAATTCCAAGACGGAAGGACGGTGACCAGTTCTCAATGGCAGTGATGGTGCTGTTCTGAATAATGGGGGAAACCAATTTCGGAGATCTCTGTAGGCCCCAGTCGCTCTATGTCTGACAGACAGTGCCTTCTGCTGGCCGTTTGAGTGTGGAGGCTACTTAGCCCATGCCCAGGATTTGGGGTAAGAATGTTTACCAATGTCTCCAACGCATTCTAACGTATGTCTCCAGAGATCTCAACTGGTGCCGCCGAATGGGGCAGCAAAACCCAGCACCGGCTTCCCGAGATCTTCTGACACGAGGTCCCAGCCTCGCATCTTGGATTAAATTAATGTGGAAAGACAACTGCATCCTGGTCCTGGACAGAAAGGTGATGAAACCCTCAGGAAACTGTGACCTGCAATTCACAGGCGAGGCGAGGCTCAAGAAAGGCATAGACAGGCTTAAAAGGGGAATTAGAACCTCCTTATCCAGAGGTAGTCAACCTCTGAATGCCATTGTTGGCCTCTATGCCATTCTTGGCCCTCCGGAAGAACTGGTTGAGGCCACTGTGTGAGGCAGGATGCTGGACTAGAGGGACCCTCACTGGTCTGATCCAGTAGGGCTCTCCTGAGGGGAAGGCCTTGGCCTCTCTTTCCTGTTGTTGGCCCTTCAGAGGACCTGGTTGAGGCCACTGTGAGGCAGGATGCTGGCCTAGAGGGACCGCTGCTCTGATCCAGCAGGGCTGTTCTGATGTGTGAAAAATGGAAGACTCCTTATCCCTTTTATATTTCCGGGTCAAGGTACAAATCTCGTCTTGTCATGCAACCTGTTCTGGCTTCCTGGTTACCCCTTTCCATTCATTCTTTATACCTCTCTTGGGCCTGCTCCTCTTTTCATCTTCAGAACAACCCTGTGCGGTAGGTGATGCTCTAACTGCTGTACCACAGTGGCGCTCTAGCTGAAAAGGAAGGTATCCTTTTTCCCCAGCCAGACTTGGTGACGGGGATGCATACGGGGCTGAATTTCCACCTGCTAATCTGTACCGAGTTCAAGATTCAGTACCTATCCGAATTGTGACCATTCCTTAACATACCTTAGCACAGGGTTCCCCAACGTGGTGCCCGCTAATATCTTTCCTGGCACCCATCAAGTGTCTTTATGAAGTGGGGCGTGGCCATGTTGGACTTGTGCCCAGCAAGGCTTCTGAATGGTTGCTGGAGATTTGATTGGCTGTGCAGATTTTTTTTAAAAAAGGTTGCTTTGGCAGCCGCTGCCACCACAGCACAAGAATCTTCACAGCGCGACTGAGGTAAAACTGCGGCAGCCATTTTGTGGCTGGCTCCAGCAGTGCCATGGCAGAATTCCAAGTGCCTGAAGGCTCAAAAAGGTTGGGAACTCCCACCTTAGCTCAACCAGACTAAGGGTGTGGTCAGACCGCGTGCTGGGAGCGGTTTAAATTGCTCCGGCCCTGATATGGTCTTTTTTAACCTGGAGAATTGTGATCACACTCACCTCCTTGTTCCGGATCGCTGCTCAGCCACATCTTTCCCCGCCGTCCACACGCGGGAGCGTGCGTTGCTGTTGTTTTTCTCTCTGTGTTTGGGCATGCGCATAGGTAGCCATCTGTAGAACTAAAATTTTTGCGCGTGCGCAGAACAGCGATTTCCACTTCAACCCGACTGCTGTAACACTTCCCTTTAAACTTTAAAGGAACACTTCCCTTTAAACGTTTACCCCGAAAATGGCCTCCGTGAGATCCCGAATTCGTCTAAACGCTAAAACTAGGCACTGTTTAAACATTGTTTTTAGTAATGCGGTGGCGGACCTCCTCCTATGCGCACACCGCCAACGCTTGAAAAAAAATGGCAGGTGAAAAGCGAAAACCTCGGGCAGCTTTTGAGCGGGGAGGGGGTTTAAACCAGAAGTGGCTTGACACCAGAGGCGCAATCACACAGGGGAAAAATGCGGCTGGAACTGGAGAATCAGGAAAACACCACTTGGGGACCTGGTATCAAAATACTCTGGGTTAAAGCAGTTTTGCTCCTGCCAACCTAGCAGTTCGAAGGCAAGAAATTGCAAGTAGATAAATAGGCACCATTTCAGTGGGAAGGTAACAGCGTTCCGTGCGCCTTGGTGTTTAGTCATGCCGGCCACATGACCACGGAAACGTCTTCAGACAGCGCTGGCTCTTCGGCTTTGAAACGGAGATGAGCACCGCAACCCTAGAGTCGGATTCGACTGGCTTTCGAGCAAGGGAACCTTTACCTTTAAAGCAGTTTTGAGCCGGAAAGCGACAGCTGGGGACGGGAGGCAGATGTTGACTGTGTGATCGCGCAGATAAAATCCATTTGAGGTGGGCTGAAATTGGACTAAACGGCCCGTCTGAACGCACCCTTAGAATTCTTTCCTCTTTAATCACGCGCTAATTGGATGTGAGACAAAATCCATTCTCCCAGGTTTTGACTACTCAGATTGCGAAGGGGTGGTGGTGGGGGAAAGGGCTGCGGAAGGGCTGTCTTTGACGTCGCCCGGTCCCTGGTCGCCCCGGCTGAAATCAAACTGAAACTGCAGGGGCATTTCGCACCTCAACCATCGCAGATCGCTAGCTGACATGCATTCTCCGAGCGATCCCAGGCCGCGAACGAGACGGTTGCTGAGTACGTATCGGCCTTGCGGAAGGCTGCACGCCCGTGCAACTTCACCAACCTTGAGGAAGCGCTCCTCAACCGACTTGTCTGTGGCATGAGGGACAAGAAGCTACAGCAACGATTGTTCGCACGAACAGCTCTCACCTATGCTGTGGCCTACTCCGAGGCTGTCGCCGCTGAGGCCGCCGAGAAAGCAACCCAAGAAGTGCGTCAAAACCTGGTCCCAATCCAACAGGGGGCCAACAAAGCCGTACACCACGAATCAACGAGCGAGTCCGATGGTGAGCGTGATGACGTCAATCATTCTTGTACTCTGAGGCCCAAGCGGACCCAAGTGAAAACTGCGCCAAGACTTCTAGTGTCCTGGCCCCGCTGCTGGACCTCCTGATGGCACCTGGTATTTTTGGCCACTCTGTGACAGAGTGTTGGACTGGATGGGCCTTTGGCCTGATCCAACATTGGCGTCTCTTATGTTCTTATATGGAGCAGAGGTCCATCACTGGCTATTAGCCACAAGATATAGATAGGAACACTGGTGGAATGAGCTCCCAGAAGACATCAGGGCCCTGCGGCACCTCCTAGTGTTCCACAGGGCCTGTAAAACGGAGCTCTTCCACCAGGCCTTCGATTAGGAGCCGCCACTAATGAACCACCAATGAACTATTAAAAGCCGATTGCTACGGCCATCATGTTAATGGCATTAAGAACTACTAAGGATACTGGCTCAGCTACACTGGACCACCATACAGCAATCGCCATCTGCACTTAAATGCACTCTGTACACTGTTTGTTATGTGAATTCTACAATATTGCATTTATGCATCCATGTTTTATTGTATTTTTAACCTGTTGTACACCGCCCTGAGCCTGTTTATACAGGAGGGGTGGGATATAAATTGAAAATAATAAATAAGCAAACATCTTTTTAAAGATGCACGCTCCTTTAAGCAGAGTGGGGTGCTCGTTATGCCAAGAAAGGTTATTGGGAGTGGAACTGGAGTGGGGTGCTGTAGTTGACTAATCTCCACACTGAGCAAGGGGGTTGGAGTAGGTGACCTCTAGGGTCCCTTCTCACTCTGCGTCAAGAAACTGGTCTCCTTTTTAAGAGTTTTCCTGCCTGTTTGCTTTCTTGACTATAAAAGTCATCACCACCCACCTGCTGTCTTGTTATCAGAACTGTTGCTTAGTCTGGCAGAGCAGAGAACTGTCATCTAAAATGGTTGATGGCTTGCAGTTTTGAGATCTCCTGGTAACAGCTTTCTATTGGCTAAATGGGCTTTTCTTTCTGCACGGAGAACTGCAGCCCCATCAGAAAAAACTTTGCCCCACAATCCACAAAATCCTGGCTACGGGCCTGGTGTGGCCTCTCTGTTAACTACTCTGTGTTAAGAGAAATACACGCTGCCCCTATTTGGGGGCATTCTTACATCATGCATAATATGAACTGAAACCGTTAAGACCAATAGAACACAAAGGTATGATTAGTCTGTAATCTTGAACATACAGTTTGGTGGGGCCAAAACATCACCAAAGGCCAAGGTCTAGCCTCCCCGGTCAACCAAGATGATCTCCATAAAGAGCCCCCCCCATGGGTGGGGCAGTTTGGATCAAGTGGACGGTCAACAGCAACAGTGTTATTTGTGGTGGACAATGAAGAATGCAGTCAGGCCAGTACAAAAGAAACTTTATTTGTTACAAAGAATACAAAAGGTAGAAAACCCCACCTGTGGATCCCACCAACCCCTCACCCTAGCGGCCTTCTCAAAGGGATATTAGCATCCACTGCCGAAGAAAACAAGACAGGTCAAAATACTTCCCACCCCTCTACCAGAGAACCCGGCGAAGTTCATATTTAGCACCTACAAAGCTTATCTATAACGTTCCAAACACTTCATGTCCATTATCTGAATAATCTTTACAACAGTCCTGCAGGGTAGGCCAGTACTACTGTTATTGCAGAGAGGGGTCTGTCTATCATAACATTACCCCGCTCTCCCTCCAAGGAGCGCAGCGTGTATTACACATGGAATTCCCCTTCCTCAATTTAAGAGAAAGTGACCGGCCCAAGGTCTCTCAGCGAGTTTCACGGCTGGGTGGGGATTCGAACCCAGGATTCCCGTGTCACTCTAACCACAATGCCACCATGGCCTGAGAGATGTGTGCCACCTGGCTGGTTCTTAGCCGAACTGAATTTGGAATGAGGGACGTCCCAGCGAGAGGATCGCTGTGAGCGTCAAGTAGCAGCCGCTGAACAAGACGGACCTTGATGTGACCCAGCAAGAAGACTGTGACGTTTTGAGAGGGGAACCTTGATTTATCCAAGAAATCACAGCTGAGAGGTCAACAAAGCCTCTTATCAGGCACGAAACCGGTTAGGGCTTTGAAAACCAGCACCCTGAATTGTTCCCAGACATATCTAGGGAGACAGTGCGTTGACCCACCTATCTCGGGGGCTCTGCATCACTCCACTCCACTCCAATTTCTCAGTCTCCAAGAAGAAGAAGAAGAGGAGGAGGAGGAGGAGATGGGATTTATACCCCGCCCTTCACTACCCAAAGGAGTCTCAGAGTGGCTTACAAACTCCTTTCCCTTCCCCTCCCCACAACAGACCCCCTGTGAGGGAGGTGGGGCTGAGAGAGCTCTTGACAGAAACGGCTCTTTTTCAAGAAGAAGAAGAGGAGGAGGAGATTGGATTTATACCCCGCCCTTCACTACCCAAAGGAGTCTCAGAGTGGCTTACAAACTCCTTTCCCTTCCCCTCCCCACAACAGACACCCTGTGAGGGAGGTGGGGCTGAGAGAGCTCTTGACAGAAACGGCTCTTTTTCAAGAAGAAGAAGAGGAGGAGGAGATTGGATTTATACCCCGCCCTTCATTACCTAAAGGAGTCTCAGAGTGGCTTACAAACTCCTTTCCCTTCCCCTCCCCACAACAGACACCCTGTGAGGGAGGTGGGGCTGAGAGAGCTCTTGACAGAAACGGCTCTTTTTCAAGAACAGCTCAGACAGAACTATGGCTTGCCCAAGGTCATCCAGCAGCTGCAAGTGGAGGAGTGGGGAATCAAACCTCATTCTCCCAGATTAGAGTCCGCGCACTTAACCACCACACCAAACTTGGCGGCGTCATCCACTACACCAAAGCCAGCCCCATGTAGAGTAACAGTTCGCATACTCGTTTATGCAGGCCGGGACCAATCCATGGAACCACATTTAACGTACCCATGACAAGACCGAAGAAATCCATCCCCTGGTGGTGGGGATGAAGCCCCCGCTCAATTCTCCCTCTGTTAAGAAATTTGAACTCCAGCTCAGCAACATGAGGACGTTCGCAAAAGGGCGGGCGGACCTGGTGAGTAAGGATGTCCGCCTCCAGGTGGGGCCTGGGGATCCCCTGGAATTACAGCCCATCTCCAGACTACAAGAGACCAGTTCCCCTGGAGGAAATGGCTGCTTTGGAGGTAACCCCACTGAAGTCCCTGTCCTCCCCAGGCTCCATCCCCAAATCTCCAAGGAGTTTCCAAGCCTGTATCTCCACACCTAACCCCCTCACTGGTGGCCAGGGGGGACCTTGTAACCCGAATTAAAAGGCAGATTGGGTCCTGGCCATGAGGGCTCGTGGGGAGCGAAGGGGAACATGAAATTGCCTTATAGGCAATCAGACCAGGGGTCATTTCCTGCAGGAGCGCACAGGAACGGAGCTCTGGCAGTAAAGAGCCCAGGGGGCGGGCACATGCAACAAGCCCCGCCCCCGGCTCCCAGCAGCCCTCAGTCAGAGCAAGAAGCAGCCAGGTAAGCTGCAGAGCTCCCCCGCCCCAAAACAATCCAGCGGCACCTTTAAGGCCAAGGTTTATTCAGGTACAAGCTCTCCCTCCTCTGCGAGGACAGATCTAAACGCCCCCCCCCCCCCAAAAGCGAATCCAAAACAGTCCAGTGGAGCCTGAGCGGTGGGTGTTGCCTTCTGACACACTCCCGGTGATGCCAGGGGGCGCGGCATATGCAAATAAGTTATGCTAATGAGCTCCTGCACCTCTTTTTTTACGAAATGACCCCTGAATCAGACCATCAGTCTATCAAGATCAGCATTGTCTACGGACACTGGCAGCGTCTCAGGTCTTTAACATCACCTGATACTTGATCCTTTCAGCTGGACATGCCAGGGGACTGGACCTGGGACCTTCTGCACGCCAAGAAGATGCTCTACACCACTGAGCCACGGCCCCCTCCCAAAGTAAGACCACCCTGGACACGAATCGGGAAGAACGCCTAGCAGAATCCAGGCGCCCTGAGGCAGAAAGTGTTGGGAGAAAGAGAGGCACGCGGCGGCCCTTTGAGGCTGTCGGAGCCAGGGGGAGGCCACACCTTCCCAGCATGCACGGATCCCTCCGCCTCGGAGCATGGCATGCTGGGACGCGAGTCCCCGCTGGGCTCGGTGTATCGGCAAGGCCGGGCACGTTACAACCGGATGTCGCCCGCGACGATTCCCTTCCAGGTGGGCAAGGTCAGTGGCGTATACACCTTGGCGGCCTCATCCAAGAAGTAGATCGGCTCTGCGATCCGTGTCGGGTCGAATCCTTCGGCCGCTAAGCGGACCTTCTTCTGCTTGAAGGTTTCCGTCATCTCCAGGTGGTCCTGATGGGGAAGGACAGAGGACGCGTCACTGGGGCGGTCGCAGGATCGCAGGAGATATCCCCTCTAAGGGACACCAGAGGGGGGGAAGGTCGGCACGGAGGTGTGGTTTCTGCAGGCTCAGAAGTAACTCACAAAGGGTTGCTTCCTAAAATTTACAATTGATTGAGCTTTACGCTCAATAAGGATACTACGACAGCAGAGAAAGAATGGCAAAGGGATTGTGAGGGTAGAATAAAAAAGAGAAGATTGGGAAACCCCTTGGAAAAGCCCTTAGCCTTAATTCTAAGAGTCTGACAATTAAATTTAATGCCTTTAAAATTTTAAATAGATGGCATCTTACACCCGCACGGATTTCTCAATACCGTAACAGCGTGAAACAGACGTGTTGGAAGGGCGGTGGGTTATACGGAGATTATTTACATTGTTTTGGGAGTTGCCCCGTGGTTAAGATAATTCTGGAATCAGGTACTTCCACAAATAGAAGAAATCTCAGGCACAACAATCTCTCGACGACCTGAAGTAATCCTTCCGGAAAAAGGCCCACTGAGTCACTTCGATAAATCTAAACAAACCACGAGAGCAACTCTATTGTCGATTGCTAGCAGTTCGAAAGCAAGACATTGCAAGTAGTGGGAAGGGAACAGCGTTCCGTGCGCCTTGGTGTTTAGTCAAGCCGGCCACATGACCACGGAAACGTCTTCGGACAACGCTGGCTCTTCGGCTTGGAAACGGAGACGAGGACCGCAACCCTAGTCGGATTCGACTGGCTTTCGAGCAAGGGAACCTTTACCTTTACCTTTAAGATAGAAATAGCAAGGAAATGGAGAAAAGCAACAGGCCCCTCTTTAACGGACCGGTGCAACGGTATATTGACTCATTTTGTTTTGGGGAAATTAAGACCAATCCTCAGGACTGCAGAACTCAGATGCTTATCACAAAAACTTCCAAGCAGTCCTAGTTCCCGAGCATACAGTTTCTTCAAGAAAAGGAAATTCTGCCATCCGATCTTTTCTTTCGTGAGCTACTTTCTTTTTAAAGAAGGCTTTTAGGAAATAGAGAGCGCTGCGACCAGGGACCCAGAACTGGCTGGTCCTCCCGAACGTCAAGGAGGCCGGGCTCGCGGCGGCTCCGGTCTGGTGGAATGAGCTCCCGGAGGAGATCAGGGCCCTGCGGGAACTTGTTACAGTTCTGCAGGGCCTGTAAAACGGAGCCCTTCGGCCAGGCTTTTGGAGCTGCCACCGCCACCGCCACCACCGCTACCGGAGAGCGACCCCCGGTTTGATTTGTTTGTATGCCCAGGACAGGACTCTCCAGTAAAATGGATGAGGTATTTGAAATCATGGCATGGAATATCATGTGAAGACACTATGAGTAGTAGGGTTTCAAGAGAGACTACCATGGTGCTTCAGTGTGTTCGGATGAAGTTGTGAACGAAACGGAAAATCAACTCCGGGGAGTTTCGTCAACCCACTTCTATTTTCTGTACTTTTGGCGTGTTTATGGAAGAAAGAATATGTAACAGATGTGGAAGTGTTATTAGTAAAGGTAAAGGCTCGAAAGCCAGTCAAGTCCGACTCTAGGGTTGCGGTGCTCATCTCCGTTTCAAAGCCGAAGAGCCAGCGCTGTCCGAAGATGTGTCCGTGGTCATGTGGACGGCATGACTAAACACCAAGGCACACGGAACGCTGTTCCCTTCCCACCGAAGTGGTCCCTATTTATCTACTTGCAATTTCTTGCTTTCGAACTGCTAGGTTGGCAGGAGCTGGAACTAGAGACGGGAGCTCACTCCGTCATGCGGCACACTTGGGTCTCGAACTGCTGAACTACTGACCTTCCACAGCCTGCAGTTCAGCGTCTTAACCACTTTAGCCACCACAGCTCCATATTATTATTATTGTTGTTGTTGTTATTGTTGTTATTATTAGCTATTATAAATTAACATTATTAAATACAGTAGAGATATTGTATTTCATTTCATCCTAAGCGCTGAGCGTCAGCCTGTTTTCCGGTTTATTAGTGTCTTGGGCTGTTACCATTTATATTATTTTATATTCTTGAAGGTGCTGCTGGACTCTTGCTCTTTTCCGCTGCTACAGACAGACGAACGCGGGTACCCATCTCGATCTACCTCCATGGAAGGCACCGCATTTAGCCAAACGACCTGGTGAGGTATCTGAAGAAGTGAGCGGTAACTCACGAAAGCACTGATTGGGTTAGGTGCTGCTGGGCTCTGGCTCTTTTCCGCTGCTACCGACAGACGAACACGGCTACCCATTTAATAATCTGGAACCCCACACTGTGCAGGCTGAGCACTGGCAGGAATAAAAACTCGTTTTATTTCTAACAGCCCAGATTAGCCTGCTGTTATCTGAGCTCGCAAGTGAAGCAGGGTCAGTGTCTGAATGGGAGATCACCAAGGAAGACCGGGGCTAGTCAGCTCTGCTCTGCTCTTCCAAGCCCTATGAGAAGAAGCAGAGTGCAGGGGGTTGGACTAGATGACCTGCAGGGTCCCTTCTAACATTCTATGATTCTATGAGAAGAAGAAGGAAAAGAAGGAGAAGGAGGAGGAGGAGGAGAAGGAGAAGAAGAGGAGGAGGAGGAGATTGGATTTCTACCCCGCCCTTCACTACCTGAAGGAGTCTCAGAGCGGCTTACAATCGCCTTTCCCTTCCCCTCCCCGTAACAGATTCCCCGTGAGGTAGGTGGGGGCTGAGAGAACACTGAGAGAACTTGTGAATAACCCAAGGTCACCCAGCTGGCTGCATGTGGAGGAGTGGAGAATCAAACCCGGTTCTCCAGATTAGAATCCGCCGCTCTTAACTACCACACCAAACTGGCTCTCTCATGGAGAACTTCATAGGGTCGCCACGAGTCGGTTGCAACGCAACGGCACACTTTACTGTTTTCCAACATGTATGGTCTTCCAAGGGTGGATTTCCCCCCCCGTTGTTTCAGCCGCGCCTCCTCCACCCAGTCTGGTGTAGTGGTTAAGTGCACGGACTCTAATCTGGGAGAACCGGGTTTGATTCCCCACTCCTGCACTTGCACCTGCTGGATGACCTTGGGCAAGCCGCAGTTCTGTCAGAGCTGTCCTTGAAAAAGAGCAGTTTCTGTCAAGAGCTCTCTCAGCCCCACCTACCTCACAGGGTGTCTGCTGTGGGGAGGGGAAGGGGAAGGAGTTTGTAAGCCGCTCTGAGACTCCCTTGGGTAGTGAAGGGTGGGGCATAAACCCAATCTCTTCTTCTTTGTTACCTGAATTCGCAGAAAGCGGGGCCGAGCGAAGGGTGGCAACAACTCGGTCACGTGCACGTAGACCTCGGCCCCGTTGAACTCCCGTCCGGGCCTCAGCACCACTGTGGCCATGCCCGCCCGACCTTCGTGACCTGGAGAACGGAAGGAGAAGAGGAGGAGTGAATCCGGGGGGGCTCAGCTCTGGAATGGGCTCCCCACTAATAAAGATGAGGCACACCTCTGAGTACGCGCAGAGTACATTTCCTCTACTGGTGAGTTGCCAAATGCCGAAACTAGCAGATGGGGCTGAATTTCTGCATCAGCAGCATCACTCTGGGCATAGAGTCTGGGTCACCGGGGGAGAAGGCAGTTGTGAATGTCATGCATTGTGCAAGGGCTTGGGCTAGATGACTACCTGAGGTCCCTTCTAGTTCTATGTTTCTATTATTATAGGTAAAGGTAAAGGTTTCCCTTGCTCGAAAGCCGGTCGAATCCGACTCTAGGGTTGCGGTGCTCGTCTCCGTTTCCAAGCTGAAGAGCCAGCGCTGTCCGAAGACTTCTCCATGGTCATGTGGCCGGCATGACTAAACACCGAGGCGCACGGGATGCTGTTACCTTCCCACCAAAGTGGTACCTATTTATCTACTTGCAGTTTCTTGCTTTCGAACTGCTAGGTTGGCAGGAGCTGGGGCCAGAGACGGGAGCTCACTCCGTCATGCGGCACTCTGGTCTCGAACTGCCGAGCTACTGACCTTCCGGTCTGCAGCTCGACGTCTTAACCTCTGAGCCACTGCAGCCCATTATTATAAATACCTAACAATACCTCACTACATCATCATCATCTAATTAACAAGTTAGCATTGTATGGTGCTCACGTAGGGGGGTGCATAGTGCTTTATGTACATTTTGTTGACAATCCACAAACAACCCAGTACCACGAATCCTCCCCCACATTGCAGAAGTGCCCCCCCCCCCGCGGCCCTGTGGTCTAAAGGCCACCAGAATTCATAGCAGGCAAGATGCGAAGTGGAGACTTCCTGCTTCACAGCCCCTTTTTGCTGCTGCGCTACACAAACAATGAAGACACTCATCCGGCATAATCACAAAGGCAACGTTTCCAACGAGGCAGCTCACCCATATGTCAGAGAATCACTGCATAATATAATATCGTACACGCACACACGAATCTGTCCTTGAGTTCTGGGTCAGCAAAGCATTTTTTAACCAGGCACCCCGTTTTGAACTGAGCAAACAATGAGCAATATGTGCTTGAGAGCCGAGACCCAGGCAAAGGGCTCTCTAACACCCTCTGTCCCCAGTTCGGGGCCAAGGGCTCTCTGATGCCCCTGTGGTCTCCAGCCTAGGACAAATGGTTCTCTAATACCCCCTGTTCCCAATCCGAGGCAAAGGGCTCTCTAACCCCTTCATTACCCAGGGTTCTAAAAAAAAACCCCATTCCCCAGTCTAAGGCAAAGGGCTCTCTGATGTTGCTCTAGATTTTCCGGGCTGTGTGGCCGTGGTCTTGGCATTGTAGAACCTGACGTTTTGCTCTCTGATGCTCCTCTGTCCCCAGTCCAGTCTCTAACACTCTCCATTCCCCAGCCCAGGCCAAAGGGCTCACTAATCACTTCCATCCCCCGATTCAGGCAAAGGGCTCTCTAACCCCCTCCATCCCCAGTATAAACAGCAATGGAGGCTTTGGCACAGCTCTCATAATTGAATTTCACTTGGTTGCTTCCTGCTCTGCGTGAGCCAAGATCCAGGTCAGAGGGAGCAAGCAGCTGAGAGACTTACACATATGACAACCCTGGCGAAGTCGTTACTGTCCACGCTAGGGAGGACAGGGGTTCAAGAGCCCTTTGTGCATGGCTTCTCTTGCCCTGCGGGAGCAAGCCTGAAACAGAGCCCTTTGCCTACGTTTATTTATTTATTTATTTGATTTATACCCCGCCCTCCCCGCTGCGCGGGCTCAGGGTGGCTTACAATCAGGCATAGGCCAGTATCAAATATAAAACATTACAATCACAATATTGTTAACAAAAATGCTCTGATCTTCCACAAGATGGCATATTGCAACTGCTCTGCCAACTCAGCGTCGTCTGTTCCGGGAAACACTGGTGTTCTCTCTTCCAGGGCCAGGTTATGATGGTAATGATGGTAGCGGCGGCTCCTACTCATACGCCTGGCGGAAGAGCTCCGTCTTACAGGCCCTGCAGAACTGTGCAAGGTCCCGGATCTCCTCCGGGAGCTCGTTCCACCAGGTAGGAGCCGCCACCGAAAAAGCCCTGTCCCTGGTAGTGGCCAGCCTGGAACCTGGCATTGCCAGGAGGTATTGGGTCCCCGACTGTAGTGCTCGCGGGGGAACATATGGGGAAAGGCGGTCCCTTTCCACCTGGACAGGAGCGAAGAAGGTGGAGGTGGGAACGGATACTGCTTCAGGGGTAATACTGAGTCCCCCCCGGGGGGGGGGGCAGTTGGCAGCATTGACCGTATCGGGCCTCATCTGCTCCCCAGCCATTTCAGACGTGCTCTGCCCCTTCACCTGGAACGGTAACGCCGTAGACGGTGACGTCCTGAAAGCTCTCCAGGGTAGCCAGGGTCTCACCCACTTCCGTCGTGGCAACGTTCTCACCCTTCCACCTGGAGGAAAAGGAGGACGCAGGATTAGGGGAAGGTGACAAAAGGGTGGTCACGGGAATGTGGTAACTACATGCAAGGCTCCCTCTAAGCTGTTGGGGTCTTGCGAGGAAAAATTCCGCTTTGTGAGCTGCTGGCATGAAAAGCTGTGAGCCAGCAATTTGGCTGCTGCGTGAATCAGTTTGCTCCGGAGCCGTCCTTCCTGAGCTAAGACAAAAATGCGTGAGCCGGAGGCTAAAAGGCTGTGAGCTAGCTCACACTGACTCAACTTAGAGGGAACACTGGTGGGGAGCGGTTCCCCATCTGGGAGGCCAGGCTTGTGGCAACCAGGGCCAGGGCCTTTTCAGTGGCGGCTCCGACCTGGTGGAACGAGCTCCCAGAGGAGATCAGGGCCCTGCGGGACCTTTCACAGTTCCGCAGGGCCTGCAAGACGGAGCTCTTCCGCCAGGCTTTTAATTAGGAGCCACCGCTGCCACCACCACCAATTGCCTCATGGGAATACGGAGCATTGGGATGGCCCATTATAAGATCGATGGCCCACTCTAAGATCGAGTTACAGTATTCTGATGGAGCGGTACTGCTGTTTCGGGCTTGGGTAACATCTATTGATCACCAAGGCTATTTTTGGGCAGGAACGCACAGGAACAAAGTTCCGGCTGGCTCCCAAGTTGGCCACACCCATCAGGAACTCATTAGCATAATAGGCCACACCCAACAGCAGGAACCCATTAGGATTGGCTACATGAGGGGTGTGTGGCCTAACATGCAAGGAGTTCCTGCTACAAAAAAAGGCCCTGAGTTTTGACAACAAACAAGGTAAACAGAATAAGAAGCAAAAGGTGGGTGTGGCCGGATTACCACACTTCTGGTAACATGTGGTCGTGGCCTAATGTGCTAATGAGCTGTGCTGTCAGGGGTGTGGCCCAATATGCTAATGAGTTCCTGCTGGGCTTTTTCTACAAAAAGAGCCCTGCGTGATCACCATCTTGACTAGACTGATTTGACTAAATGATTAATATTAACATCACTGAGCACTTTAATTTTGATAAAATGCGAGGTTTTAATGTGTTTTAATGTGTTTTATACTTGGCACATGGTGCCCTTGTCTGTTAGCTGCTCTGAGCCCATTTGTGGGGGGGGATAAAAATATAATAATAAATAAATAAACAAACAAGGGGGTAGCAGTCTCCCCCCCCCCTCCAGCTCCATCCTCTGTCCCACATATGAAGCAGGTAAGCTCTTCAAAGGAACACTCCTCATGCAAGAGGTAAGAAATGAGCAGGGGGTACTTATTTAAGAAACAGGGAAAGGCACCATACAGATGTTTGATCCGAACTTTAGACAAAGAGAGAGAGAGCGACTTTTGCTCCTTAAATTTATTAATACAATGGGGTTTTTCGAAGTGTGGATCTTTAAAAAAAATAAAATTCCTCAGTGTTCAGGAAGGAGAAGAAAGCCCTAATACTGCACAGAAAGGGTTAGCGTGCTTATTTTAAATTAATTTAATACATCTAACCCCTCTGGGCTCAGCATACACAAAAAGAAGAGGATGCTCTTTTTGAACTTAAACCAGCGGGATGTTTTTTTTATGTCGCCTCTTTGATCAGTGCAGAGTTTGTAAATCAGTCTCGTCATGCATGCCTGCACTGTGGCAAAAAGGGGTCTTCAAATATATTTTTATGGTTTAAAAAGCTTGGTTTTTCGTCCATAGGAGGTGTTCTTTGGGGTTTCACCATTGCTGCTTAAAAAAAAATAATTACTCACGTCCACTGGTCACAACAAACGGGGCTTCGGCAGACCTAATTTTGTAGCATCTTTTGAATATTTTTTTTTTGGGGGGGGGCCCTCGTCTTTGGGTCTTCCTTCCTTTCCGAATGGAAACGCACTCCAAAAAGTCCCCCCCTCCCAGCCCAGTCTCTCTGGCAACCGCTCTCTTTGGTCAAGAGCGCCCTCCAGTGGTCAGATCTGTATTTGTTGCTGTTAGCCATTCAGGTGCATTTCCCAGTATTTAAAAGCATCCCATGAGGGGCCCGGCGGTGGACCTGCAAGGCCGGCGGGAGTGCAAGGAAGCCCCGCGAAGGCCCTCCCTGGCCCCAGGCAGGCAGGGGTGGGGAGAGGCAGAGAGGACGCAACTTACCCTCCCTCTTCTCCTGCCTCCTCCTGGCTGAATGAGGGCCGGCCGGAGGCAGGGGGCGGGGCTTCGTCAGGTGGCCCGCCCCCTTGTACCTCACCCGGGGGAACTGCGATCCCCCCCGAAATGACCTCTGGATTTATCTTCTTTTAGGTGGTTTTAATCTTGACTTTAATTTAAAGCATTTTGTACGTTTGTTGTAAGCCACCCTGAGCCCTACTTCTAGTAGAGGGCAGCCTAGTGAATCTAATTTAAGAAATAGTAATAATATTAGGGCTCTTTTTGTAGCAGGAACTCCTCAGCATATTAGGCGACACACCCCTCATGTAGCCAATCCTCCAAGAGCTTACAGAGCTCTTCTTACAGGGGCTACTGCAAGCGCTTGGAGGATTGGCTACATTAGGGGTGTGTCGCCTAATATGCAAAGGAGTTCCTGCTACAGAAAGAGCCCTATATTTGCCCCCCAAAAAAACTACCCAAAGAAGAAGAGAAGAAGAGTACAATGCCATAGAGTCCACCCTTCAAAGCAGCCATTTTCTCCAGGGGAGCTGATCTCTGTCGGCTGGGGATCAGTGGTAAAAGCGGGAGATCCCCAGGCCCCACTTGGAGGCTGGCAACCCTATTCCCTTCCCCTCCCCACAACAGACACCCTGTGAGGTAAAAGAAGAAGAAGAGATGGGATTTCTACCCCGCCCTTCACTTGGAGTCTCAGAGCGGCTTACAAACTCCTCTCCCTTCCCCTCCCCACAACAGACACCCTGTGAGGTGGGTGGGGCTGAGAGAACTCTGACACAAACTGCTCTTTTTCAAGGACAGCTGTGCCAGAGCTTGTGACTGACCCAAGGTCACATCAGCAGGTGCGAGTGGAGGAGTGGGGAACCAAACCCGGTTCTCCCAGATTAGAGTCCGCGCACTTAACCACTACACCAAACTGGCTCTTAGAGTCTGTGCACTTAACCACTCCACCAAAGAGGCGGTTCTCTGCCCTTTCTCATACCTGAAAGTGTCTCCGGTGCGGTCCCAGAAGTAGATGAAGCCACGAGAGTCCCGTAACATCAGGTCGCCGGTGTTGAAGAAGGAATCGCCGTCGGCAAAAACGTTGCGGAGGAGTTTGGCTTCCGTCAGCTCACGCCCTCCGGCGTACCCCTGGAACGGCGTCATGGGGGTCACAGGTGCGACCAGAAGCCCTGGTTCCCCTGGGAAGAAGGCAGTGAATCATACTGGTGCTGGAACTATGAGCGCAGTTGTCCCCCAACCCCTTCCAGCCTGTGAGCACCGTTGGAAGCCTGACACAAAATTGTGGGCGCAGCCTCAAAATGGCTGCCACAGAAGGTGGAGCTGGCCCCAAAACGGCTGCCAGAGCGCACCCTCAGTCACGCAGTGAAAATCCTTGTGGCGGGGCAGGCGCTTTTGCCAAAGCAATGTTTTTAATAACCTGCACAGCCAATCAAATTTCCAGTGGCTGGCAGAAGCCTTGCTAGGGAAGGAGGAGGAGGAGGAGGAGGAAGAGGGATTTGATTTATACCCTGCCCTTCACTACCCGAAGGAGACTCAGAGCAGCTTACAATCTCCTTCCCCTTCCCCTCCCCACAACAGGCACCCTGTAAGGTAGGTGGGGCTGAGAGATCTGAGAGAACTGCCCTTGAGAGAACAGCTCTGAGAGAACTGTGACTGGCCCAAGGTCACCCAGCTGGCTGCACATGGAGGAGTAGGGAATCGAACCCAGTTCTCCAGAAGAGGAGGAGGAGGAAGAGATTGGATTTATATCCTGCCCTTCACTTGGAATCTCAGAGCGGCTTACAATTTCCTTCCCTTCCCCTCAACCCTACCAATTTCCTTCCTTTCCCCTTCCCCTCAAGCTACCATGAAGATTAAAAGCTACCATGGAGGTTAAGAGCTACCCATCTTGGTTAAACTTGTAAACTTATATTGTAAACTTGTTACTGTATTTTACTGTAATTTATTGTTTTATATTATATGTTTTATTGTTATAATCTTGGCACATAGTGCCCCCGTAAGCTGCCCTGAGCCTTCGGGGAAGGGCGGGGTATAAATCCAAACATAAATAAATAAATAAAATAAATAAACACAACAGACACCCTGTGAGGTAGGTGGGGCTGAGAGAGCTCTTTCGAGAACTGCCCTTGAGAGAACAGCTCCAAGAGAACTTGTGATTGGCCCAAGGTCATCCAGCCAGGTGCAAGTGGAGGAGTGGGGAATCCAACCCGGTTCTCCAGATTAGAGTCCGCCGTTCCTAACCACTACACCAAACTGGCTCTGCCCCATCTGGCCCTGCTCACTTTCTAAAAAATCTTGATGGGTGCTAAGAATGGTGTCAGTGGGTGCCCCAGGGCCCATGGGCATCACGCTGGGGAGCCCCGTACTAGGGGGGAAAGAGGCAGAGTAGCCCATCAGAATATCCCCAAAGTCAAATCCCGCTCACCAGTTTCCACGCGCTGGCACCGACCGGCCTTGTCTCTTACTGGAATGCCCTGGAGGACATCGTAACAAAGCAACTCGAATGGGAACAAACGCTGACAAGGACAGAGGTGAGAATTGATGATAATGATATAAGATTGGATTTATATCCCGCCCTTCACTACCTGAAGGAGTCTCAGAGCGGCTTACAAACTCCTTCCCCTTCCCCTCCCCACCACAGACACCCTGTGAGGTAGGTGGGGCTGAGAGAACTCTGACACAAATGGCTCTTTTTCAAGGACAGCTGTGCCAGAACTATGGCTTGCCCAAGGTCATCCAGCCAGGTGCAAGTGGAGGAGTGGGCGATCAAACCTGGTTCTCCCAGACTAGAGTCCGCACTCCTAACCACTACACCAAACTGGCTCTCACCAGAGAGAGAAGGGGAAGGGATTTGGGTTGGTACACTGGTTCAGTTCTAGTTGGGCTTGCGTCACATTGATGGTAGTCCTATGTGATAGGTATGTCAGTTTGTACGTTAGCAGCTACAGGTCTGAGATCTATCTATCTATCTATCTATCTATCTATCTATCTATCTATCTATCTATCTATCTATCTATCTTCTATCATCTATCTTCTATCATCTATCATCTATCTATCTATCTATCTATCTATCTATCTGGTTTACGAAGGGTTAGGGGGCTGACCATCAACAGCTCCACATGAATACCTTGGTGGCTAGTCCAGAACATTCTGAGTTTTATACCAGTGCATTATTTCAAGTATTAGGTTGAAACAGTCTATGTTGAATACTGAAATGCTATGCTGAATATTGAGATCGAAATGCTACAAAGTGTTTTTTTGTCTTAAGAGTGTATAGTGGAATAAACTGAGCTTTGTTTAAGAGCCACTGTCTCTCTCTATACTAGATTCAGTCCCTTACCAGTCTCCACCCAACCAATGAAAGAACTCAGGGGGACTGAGGGGTCCCCCCCACAGGAAAAGTCCTGGGTCCCAGTCCCAGACAGTGCTCCCTCTAAGCCAGGGGTGTCGAACGTGCTGCCCGGGGGCCGGATTAGGCCCCCGGAGGTCTTCTATCAGGCCTGCAGTAGAACTGGCTGTCTTCTGCTTCTTCTTCCAGTTCTGCTGCTGCATCATTGTAGGTTTGCAGCTTACAGATACACACCTGAACAGCATACTCAAGACTGCAACTGCGCAGACATTTTGATGCAATGATTCAGAGCAAGAGGTGTCAGTTATCAGACACTGTTAAGTAAACAAAATATTGCGAGAGTGCTAATGGTTTAAGCATGTTTTTATTTTAAGTTAAAAAAAACCCTTTGTGTTTGTTTCCTTTATAAAGTTTATATGTCCGCTACCTGGCATTACATTTTATGACACGCATGGCCCCACCCAACAAGGTCTCGTTTATGTCAGATCCGGCCCTCATAACAAATGAGTTCGACACCCTTGCTTTAAGGGGCTCACGTCCCAAAAGGGTGGGCCATTGGCCTGATCCAACATTGGCTTCTCTCATGTTCTTATGCGTTCCCGTCTACTGGTTCACATCAGCCAGGAGCAGCCCCCTTGGGTCTCAGGCAGACAATCTCTTCCCTTCACCTGACCCCCCCCCCCCAAAGTTCAGTTCTGTGCTCCTCTGGCCATTTTCGGCTCAATCCTCACCTTATAGAGCCAAGAGGCCCGCCCCACAGCGCCTACGGTCCCTGTGACGTTGAAGAAGCTCACGCTGCCCTCCGTCATGCCGTACGTCTCCACAATGCGCAGGTCCCCAAAGCGGCGGAGGAACTCGCGCCAGACGTCTGCCCGCAGTCCGCTCCCGACCGCCATCCGTAAGCTGTGCTCCCGGTCCTGGGGACTCTGAAGGGGGTGGAGGAGAAAGGACAGGTTGAGAGCCAAGAAGGGAGACCGCTGCTCTGTCCCTTGCATGGGAGTTTCATGGAGGAGGGGCAAGCACTGAAAAGGCCCTGTCTCCTACAGATGCCCTCCTAGCTTCCAAAGAAGGGGGAGGCACTCAGAACAGGGTCTCCGATGACTATCTTATCTGATGGGAAGTCAACAGTTTAAACAGATAAAACACGAAAAAGTGGTTCGGTCTGGGCCGAAGCGCGCTTGCTCCAGAGGGCTTCCCAAGGTCATCCCGCCCGTGGGCCGACAGAGGGGGAGCCTTCCCCGTGCTAACCTGAGGCTGTTTCACCAGGTAGCGGCAAAGCTCTCCGATGTACTGGAAGACGGTCACGCCGTAGTGCCGGCAGTCGGGCCAAAACTGACTGGCCGAGAATTTCTTCTTCAGCACGCAGGTGGCACCTGGGAAGGAACAAAGCACCATGAATGGCCAGCCTCTCGCCCTTTGGGATGATCTTTCTGAGGAGACTTTGGGATGATCTTTCTGAGGAGACTTTGGGATGATCCTTCTGAGGAGACTTTGGGATGATCCTTCTGAGGAGACTTTGGGATGATCTTTCTGAGGAGACTTTGGAATGATCTTTCTGAGGAGACTTTGGCTTGAACTAAACAATTATTGAAAGGCGCCTTCTGGACCAGAAATTATTATCAGTGAAACATCATTTGACATATGATGGGCTCTTGGGAGTCCTCATTTATACTTGTATTCTATGCCTCGCAATTTCACTTTGGAACAATTCTTTTCTGGTCCATTTTGTATTTGTGTTGTATAATTGTATTGTATGATGTATTGTGGTAGAAGCCAATTTGCTCCTCGTGGTGTTTGCGCTCTGAAGAAGGCCCTGACAGGCCGAAACGCGTCAGGTCAAGTCCATTGGCCTTTGTGTACATATATGATTTTGGAATTTTTTATGTAAGGTGTAATTGGGTCCCTATATTTTTTTAATCCTTTACAAACAAGTACATGCATTTTTACAGATTATATATATATATTAAGTTTTAATTGTTGGCCCTCTATTCAGTTTAGCTTACGTTTTTTGATTCTTGATCCTAGGTTTCAGGGTTGTTTGTTTCCCATTTTGTACACAGACTGAGGGGAACCTTCACATTTGTAGGCAGTTAACCACTGAATCACAGAGCCAGAAGGCAACATCAGGAGAAGACCTCAGCCTCTCTGCCCTGTTGTCGGCTCTCAAGAGGAATTGGTTGAGGCCACTGTGTGAGACGGGATGCTGGACTAGAGGGACCCTCACTGGTCTGATCCAGCAGGGCTCTTCTGATGTTCTTATGAGGGGAAGGCCTCGGCCTCTCTGCCCTGTTGTTGGCCCTCGAGAGGAACTAGCTGAGGCCACTGTGAGAGGCAGGATGCTGGACTAGATGGACCCTCAATGGTCTGATCCAGCAGGGCTCTTCTGATGTTTTTATGAAGGGAAGGCCTCGGCCTCTCTGCCCTGTTGTTGGCCCTTCAGAGGAACTGGTTGATGCTGCTGTGTGAGACGGGATGCCGGACTAGATGGACCCTCACTGGTCTGATCCAGCAGGGCTCTTCTGATGTTTTTATGAAGGGAAGGCCTTGGCCTCTCTGCCCTGTTGCTGGACCTCCAGAGGAACTGGTTGAGGCCACTGTGTGAAACGGGATGCTGGACTAGATGAACCCTCACTGGTCTGATCCTGCAGGGCTCTTCTGATGTTCTTATGAGGGGAAGGCCTCGGCCTCTCTGCCCTGTTGCTGGACCTCCAGAGGAACTGGTTGAGGCCACTGTGTGAAACGGGATGCTGGACTAGATGAACCCTCACTGGTCTGATCCAGCAAGGCTCTCCTGAGGGGAAGGCCTCTCTGCCCTGTTGTTGGCCTTCCAGAGGAAGGGGCTGAGGCCACTGTGTGAGACGGGATGCTGGACTAGATGGTCCCTCACTGGTCTGATCCAGCAAGGCTCTCCTGAGGGGAAGGCCTCTCTGCCCTGTTGTTGGCCTTCCAGAGGAAGGGGCTGAGGCCACTGTGTGAGACGGGATGCTGGACTAGATGAACCCTCACTGGTCTGATCCAGCAGGGCTCTTCTGATGTTCTTATGAGGGGAAGGCCTCGGCCTCTCTGCCCTGTTGTTGGCCCTCCAGAGGAACTGGTTGAGGCCACTGTGTGAAACGGGATGCTGGACTAGATGGTCCCTCACTGGTCTGATCCAGCAGGGCTCTCCTGAGGGGAAGGCCTCTCTGCCCTGTTGTTGGCCTTCCAGAGGAAGGGGCTGAGGCCACTGTGTGAGACGGGATGCTGGACTAGATGGTCCCTCACTGGTCTGATCCAGCGGGGCTCTCCTGAGGGGAAGGCCTCGGCCTCTCTGCCCTATTGTTGGCCTTCCAGAGGAACTGGTTGAGGCCACTGTGTGAGACGGGATGCTGGACTAGATGGACCCTCACTGGTCTGATCCAGCAGGCCTCTTCTAATGTTCTTATGATAAGCTGCAACAGCAATTTTGTGCCTGTTCCTCTCATACTGTGTCCGAATCCCAAAGTAATCTGCCGGCTCAAAAAGACTGGGAACTCCCGCTGTTGAATTTAATTAACAGAAGCCTGCAAAACTGGCCGGTGCATCCTCGCAGTCTCCCCCCTCCCTGCGAATAATTACCCGCACGCCCCAGCACAAAAGAACTAGAATGCCCCGGCAGGCACCAGACTCACCCAAGCCAAAGGTGCCAAGGATCCCCAGGAGGGCCCCCGCCAAGTGGTAGAGGGGCAGGGCGACATAGATGATGTCGGAGCTGGTCCCACCTACCAGGTGATAGAACCTCAAGCACAAGATGCATTTCATGTGGCTGATGCGAGCAGCCTTCGGGAGTCCTGGAAGAGAGAGAGAGAGAAGCCCCTCAGATGAAACAGAGTCGATCCATTTTTCGCCTTCCTTCTTTGCCCCAAAAATCCAGCGTTTCAGGAACTGAAACGCTGTGAGGTTCTGATTTCAGACAGTTTAAGAGGTGTTTGGAGAGAATTCTCCACTGCACAAGCCTATTCTGAAAGGGCCACAGTGGACTTCAGCTGTGACATGGGAAGAGAGGGGACACGAAGGTCCAAATCCTGGCACAGTGAAAAACTTGTTTGATAGCCTGAGGCAAGAAGAAGAGTTGGGTTTTTATACCCCGCATTTCACTACCCGAAGGAGTCTCAGAGCGGCTTACAATCTCCTTCCCTTCCCGTCCCCACAACAGACACCCTCTGAGGTCGGTGGGCCTGAGAGAGACTGCTCTTGAGATAACAGCTCTGAGAGAACTTGTGACTGACCCAAGATCACCCAGGTGGCTGCATGTGGAGCGGTGGGGAATCAAACCCGGTTCTCCCAGATTAGAGTCCGCTGCTCTTAACCACTACATCAAACTGGCTCTCTCAGACCACTACACCAAACTGGCAAGCCACACTCTGTCAGTGTGAACTTTCCCCTCACCTACAAATGTGGGGGTGCCCTGGCCTGGACGGCCCACGATAGGCTGATCTAGTCAGATCTCGGAAGCTAAGCAGCATTGGCTGTGGTTAGTCTTTGGATGGGAGACCACCAAGGAAGTCCGGGGTTGCTGCGCAGAGGCAGGCAAGGGCAAACCACCTCTGTGCGTCTCTTGCCTTGAAAACCCTGCAGGGTCTCCATTGGTTGGCTGTGACCTGATGGCTCTTTCCATCGCCGCAATATGGGGATAACAGTGCTAGCCTACTTTACAGGGCTGTTGCATGGATGCAATGCTCATTGAATACACGGAGGTGCTATACAAAGGCTCAGTGCTGTTCTTAAACATGGGATGGGGCGTGATATATTGCCGTCCTTCTTCTGAATCAGAGAATCAACCAAGAATTAGATTCCTGGCTCTTATGGGAGTAACTTATACCAGAGTGATAGATTCATCCTCTATCCTTCATCCTTCCGTATTGTAAGAAGAAGAGAAGAGATTGGATTTATACCCCGCCCCTCACTACCCAAAGGTGTCTCAGAGCGGCTTACAAACTCCTTTCCCTTCCCCTCCCCACAACAGACACCCTGTGAGGTTAAAGAAGAAGAAGAAGAGATTGGATTTACACCCTGCCCTTCACTACCCGAAGGTGTCTCAGAGCGGCTTACAAACTCCTTTCCCTTCCCCTCCCCACAACAGACACCCTGTGAGGTAAAAGAAGAAGAAGAAGAGATTGGATTTACACCCTGCCCTTCACTACCCGAAGGTGTCTCAGAGCTGCTTACAAACTCCTTTCCCTTCCCCTCCCCACAACAGACACCCTGTGAGGCAGGCGGGACCGAAAGAGCTCTGACAAAAACTGCTCTTTTTCAAGAACAGCTCTTGACAGAACTACGGCTTGCCCAAGGTCATCCAGCCAGGTGCGAGTGGAGGAGTGGGGAATCAAACCCGGTTCTCCCAAATTAGAGTCCATGCACTCAACCACTACACCAAACTGGCTCTAAACCACTTTGAGTCTCCATTGGGAGGAAAAGTGAGATATAAATAAACATGTAAATGAGTAAAGGGGCTCAGGGTGGTACAGATGGGTCTCTGTCTCCTCCATTTATCCCCACAACCACCTGTGAGGTAGCGTGGACTGGGAGACTGCGACTTCCCCAAAGTCACCAAATAAGCTCTGTGGCAGAATGCGGATTTGAACTCGGGTCTCCCCAATCCTGGGTCTCTGGTGCCTCAAGTGGTTAAGACGCTGAACTGCAGACTGGAAGGTCAGTAGTGCAGCAGTTCGAAACCCGGGTGCCGCGTGACGGAGTGAGCTCCTGTCTCTGGCCCCAGCTCCTGCCAACCTAGCAGTTTAAAGGCAAGAAGTTGCAAGTAGATAAATAGGTACCACTTCAATGGGAAGGTAACAGCGTTCCGTGCACCTTGGCGTCTAATCATGCCGGCCACAGGACCGTGGAAACGTCTTCGGACAGCGGTGGCTCTTCGGCTTGGAAACGGAGATGAGCACGGCATCCCTAGAGTTGGATTCGACTGGCTTCCGAGCAAGGGAAACCTTTACCCGTTACCTCCCCGATCCTAGCCCATCACTCTAACCCAGGAGTTTGGGCATGACGGCACCCACTGACACCTTTACTGGTGCCCACCAAGTGTTTTTGGAAAGTAGCTGGGGCCAGGTAGGGCTTTGGATTGACTACTGAAGATTTGGTTGTCTGTGCAGATTAAAAAAAAATTTTTTTTTTAGCAGCTGCCACCACAGCACAAGAATCTACACTGTGTTACTGAAATTAAGCCATGGCAATCATTTTGTAGCCTCCAGTGAGAGCCAGTTTGGTGTAGTGGTTAAGAGCGGTGGACTCTAATCTGGGAGAACAGGGTTTGATTCCCCTCGCTTCCACATGCAGCCAGCTGGGTGACCTTGGGTCAGTCACAAGTTCTCTCAGAGCTGTTTCCTCAAAGGCAATCCTTGAAAGAGCTCTCTCAGTCCCACCTACCTCACAGGGTGTCTGTTGTGGGGAGGGGAAGGGAAAGGAGTTTGTAAGCCACACTGAGGCTCCGAATGAAGGGTGGGGTATAAATCCAATCTCTTCTCTTCTTCTCTATGTCAGCCATTTTGTTGTCGTACCCAACGTGCCATGTCAGGATTCCAAATATGCCCGCAGTCTCAAAAATGTTGGGGATCCCTGCTCTAACCACAACACCACCCCAGCTGCATTTCACAGGACTTCACACTGGTTATTCCAGGCAAAAACACATTAAATCAAAGCGGATTCAGAGGATGTTCTTCTTTGGAATGGCCACCGCTCATCGTAGAAACAGAGAGGCCTTGTTAGTCATTATGGGAATTTCCTTACCTGCCTCCTGAGTTATCTAGGAATTCAAGCAACGCATCGCTCTTTGATCACATCTTTGTGCTCATAAAATTTGCAGTGGCCTGTGCTTTCCAGAGAGCCAAATTAAAACAAACAAACCTGACGATTACTTGCCTTGGGTCCCAGTTGCCTGGCAGACAGACAGGGTTATAAATGTTTTAAAGAAATCAACAGGATTGAAGCGATGATTCAGCGTGGAGAGGAAGCATCGGCAAAGCTGCCGGGAATGGAGGCTCTTCGGAGAATCGGATGCAGCCAGTGGTCCAAAGCTCACCACTTGCGTCCCCCATCTCTGCCTCAGTCGCATATCAGTAAAGTGGGGGCAGCAGTTGAACGTGGGGGGCAAAGCTCAAGACGTTTTCACAAGCATTGGCAAGATTTAAAGTGCTGCATACCAAAGTCTTTCGAGGAAAGGCTGTAAGAGTTGGGTCTGTTTAGCCTGGGAAAGAGAAGGCTTAGAGGGGACAGGATTGCAGTCTTCAAGTATTTGAAGGGCCGTCATGTAGAAGATGGAGCGGATCTATTCTCCCTTGCTCTGGATTGCAAGACTAGATCTAATGGGTGGAAATTACAAGGGAGTCGATACCGGGTAAATATCAGGAGAAACTTCCTAACTGTAAGAGTGGTTGAGCAGCGGAACAGACGGCCTCGGGAGGTGGTGGATGCTCCTTCGCTGGATGTTTTCAAGTGGAGGCTGGACAACCATCTTTCGGATATATTGTAGGGCTCTCTTTTGGCTGTGCTCCTGCAGAGTGCAGGGGGTTGGACGAGATGACCTGCAAGGTCCCTTCCAACCCTAACATTCTGCCCCAGGACAACAGCAATATCAAAATTTAAAATTAGTTTTGATATACATTTAAACACTTCAACTTTTTTTTTTCTGTTTTAGGCAAAATGTAATAGATTTTTTTTGTGTGTGTGGGCCTGTGTCACCTTGAAGTGACTTGGGCGGGTCGGTGATGTTTGGGGGGAGCACTCTGGATTTTGGGCAAAACTCTGCGGCTCGAGTCTGATTTTCTTTGACCCTAGAAGTTTGGGTTTTCTTCCTTCTGATTTTAAAAGAAATGAAAACATTTCTGCGGGCCCCAAAAAGTATGGTGGGCCCTACACACTGTGCCTACTAATAATTATAATTATTGTATGGCATTGTGTGTAGTACAGCCAGGAGAGGCATGTTGGGTCCTGTTACACAGAAGCAGCTCACTAAAGCTTAGGAGACCTGGCCCATAAAGAAACTGAATAGTATTGTCCTATAAGGAAATGGAATGAGACTTCCTGTAGTTGTTCTTTGTTCCTGAGGAAGGACCAGAAGTTTGAAACACTGAATACTACCTAGGAAAAGTGTTGCACATCTACTCCGGACTTTTTATTTTCCTTTCATGGATCCTGTGGGCTTCTGTATTTTCCTAGGATGGATTATATGTATAGGTTCATTCTTGATGACATGTGCATTTCACCTTATTGAAGTCTCCTTTTGTATATATTTTTGCGGGTAATTCAGCTCACAGTTGTTTTCTGATGGTCTTTGCTATTGTGTGTAGTATAGCCAGGAGAACCGAAGATTGTCTGGCAGCCAGAAGTTCTAGCTCTTTAGGCATTACATGCCACTAGGTGGTGAGCTAAACTTGTTTTTAAGGCAAGAGATGTTTCAAGAGGTGGTTTGCCACTCCCTGACTCTGCGTCACGACTGGTATTCCTTGGAGGTCACCCATCTAGATACAAGCCAAGGCTGACCGCACTAAGCTTCCGAGATCTGACAGGATCTGGCTAGCATGGACTATCCAGGTCAGGGCATAACCAGTGTTCCCTCTAAGCTGAGTTAGTGTGAGCTAGCTCACAGATTTTTAACCTCCGGCTCACACCTTTTTGTCTTAGCTCAGGAAGGATGGCTCCAGAGCAAACTAATTTATGCAGTAGCCAAGTTGCTTGCTCACAACTTTAATGGCAGTAGCTCACAAAGTAGAATTTTTGCTCAGAAGGCTCCACAGTTTAGAGGGAACATTGGCGCGTAACTGGGCCTACTGGGCCTAATGGATAAGTCAGCCCTGGATTTCTAAGAGAACTTGTGACTGACCCAAGGTCACCCAGCATGCTTCACATGGAAGAGCAGGGGATTAAACCCAGTTCTCCAGATTAGAGGCCGCAATTTAACCACTGAACCACACTGGATAGTAGAGCTTTTCCAGGACTGTAACAATGCAAGCCGGGTGTGTGTGTGTGGTTGGCACTATTCAAGCCAATTCCATAGGAAACACCAATACTTCTCACATGTAGAAAAGCAGCATGTTAAGCGCTTTCACCTTCCCCAGTATGCAGCTATTCTATGAGCAGGGACTAGCACTGAAGTAACTCGCACACACGACCACAGTGTGAAGTGATTTAGTTCAGGAAATAGCTTTACTCTTGAGTTGGAGAGAGAGGGTGGGGGGAGAGAGAGAGAGAGCCTTTCCACACTAGACCTTTAAACCTGGTTCAACACTATCTCCTACTAGCTATTCTGCACTACACTTGAGTTCACCCCTATTTTTATCCCGGTTTTTTTTGTCAATTCTGCATTACATTGTAGTCACCCCAGGTGCAGACTGCCGTCGCCCCGGGGGAAACGCAGATCCTGTTTTGCTGTGGGCTTTCCCTCAATCCAGAGTGGCCCCGGTACAGGTTTACGTGTAGAATTTTTAACTTGGTTTTGATCCCCGCCCGCTCTTTTCCCGCCACACCTAGGACACTAAACCCGAGTTTACTGTTCGCAATGCAGAATTTATAACCCCGGGGCAGGCAAGCAAACTGGAGCGGGACAAAATTAGTGCAGAAAACAACAGATAAACAGAGATAACAGCAAGGTATATGGCCGCAAGTCGAACACAGAGAAATCCCGGGGTGAGGTCTAAGTGCGGAAAGGGCTGGTGAGAGAGAGAGAGGGAGCGCACAGACATCAGCCATGTTGGTCATTTCTGGCCAACCAGCAGCTGCGCAAGATGTTACCTGTGGTCCCAGAGGTGAAGATGTACAGGCAGGTGTCCGAGAGGTCTCTGGGGGTGGAGAGATCGTCGGGCACTGGCTCATCAGAAGCCTTCTCCAGCAAGTCATCGAGACCGGTCACCCCGGGAGGGTAGGGCCCCTTCCCCAGCACCCAGACCGCGATGCTCATCTCCTCCAAGTCGGGGAGGATGGGTTCCACAGCCTCGAAAAGATCTGCAGAGACAGAGAGCAGAGCCAGTAAGTGGCGGGGCTCGTTTTGGACCTTGCAGACAGAACCCAGAGAAGTCACTTCTTATGAGAACATGAGAGAAGCCATGTTGGATCAGGCCCAACAGTCTGTGTCACACAGTGGCCAAAAATACCAGGTGCCACCAGGAAGTCCACCAGCGGGGCCAGAACCCCAGAAGCCCCCCCCACTGTTGCCTCCCCCCAAGCACCAAGAATACTGAGAATCACTGCCCCAGACAGAGTGTTCCATCTATACCTTGTGGCTAATAGCCACTGATGGACCCCTGCTCCGTATAAGAACATAAGAGAAGCCAAGGTTGGATCAGGCCAATGGCCCGTCTAGTCCAACATTCTGTGTCACACAGCGGCCAAACCCCAGACGCCATCAGGAGGTCCACCAGCGGGGCCAGGACTCCAGAAGCCCTCCCACTGTTGCACCCCCCAAGCACCAAGAATACAGAGCATCACTTGCCCCAGACAGAGTGTTCCCTCTAGACCTTGTGGCTAATAGTCACTGATGGACCCCTGCTCCATATAAGAACATAAGAGAAGCCAAGGTTGGATCAGGCCAATCGCCCATCCAACCAACCCCCCCCCCCTTTCCCCCCCCCCCCCCAAGCACCAAGAATACAGAGAATCACTGTCTCAGGCATAAGAGAAGCCTTGATGGATCAGGCCAGTGGCCCATCCAGACCAACACTCTGTGTCACACAGTGGCCAAAACCCCAGGGGCCACCAGGAGGTCCACCAGAAGGGCCAGAACACCAGAAGCCCTCCCAGGTTCAATCCCCGACATCTCCAGTTAAAAGGACCAGGCAGGAGGTGACGTGAAGGACCTCCCACCTGAGACCCTGGAGAGCCACTGCCAGTCTGAGTAGACAAGACTGACCTTGATGGATGGAGGGTCTGATTCAGTATGCGGCAGCTTCATGTGTTTCTGATCCAAAGCCCCCCACATGGGATCATGGAGATCTGTTCTCCCAATGGCTATACCGTCCTCTGACGCAAAGGAGCCTTTGCTTGATGCAAGAACTGGGGGAGGTGCTATCATCTGTGGAACCGATCCACAGGATCCAGACAGATCTGGTAGGGGATGCCCCATATCTGGGGTAAGATATGGGGAGCTAAGCGTCACGAGGGTTTGGGATGTGTCTAAAAAGACCAATGTCTAGTGTTCAGCCGATGCTTAAGAGCCATGCTGTGGACAACATGAAGCTGCCTTCTATTAATTAATTAATATTATTCGTATGAGCCAAGTAGTTGTGGTTGGGCACAGGGAAAGCGGCTGTCTTGAGAAGAAGAATGGCCCCTGTATAAATCGATAGTGCAACCTCATTTGGAGTACCATGTACAGTTCTGGTCACCACACGTCAAAAAGGATAGCATTGAGAGTCCCTTGGACTGCAAGATCAAATCAGTCAATCCTAAAAGAAATCAACCCTGACTGTTCCCTGGAAGGCCAGATAATGAAGCTGAAGCTCAAATACTTTGGCCACCAAATGAGACAGGAGCACTCACCGGAGAAGACCCTGATGCTGGGAAAGATTGAAGGTCAAAGAAGACGGGGACGGCAAAGGATGAGATCGTTAGACAGTGTCATAGATGCAACAAACATGAAACTGAGCAAGCTTCAGAGGACGGCGGAAGACAGAAGGGCCTGGCGGGATCTGGTCCATGGGGTTGCGAAGAGTTGGACTTGACTGTGTAACTGAACAACAAAAAAGCATTGGAAAAAGTGCAGAAAAGGGCAACGAGAATGATAAAAGGGTTGAACCACTTTCCCTATGAAGAAAGGTCAAAGCCCTTGGGGCTCTTTAGGTTGGAGAAACAACGGCTGAGGGGTGACATGATCGAGGTTTACGAGATTCTGCCTGGGACAGAGCAGGTCGAGAAAGAAGGACTTTTCTCCCTTTCTCACAAGACAAGAACTCATGGGCACTCCACGATATTGCTGAGCGGTCAGGTTAGAATGGATAAAAGGAAGTCCTCCTTCACCCAAAGAGTGATGAACACGTGGAATTCTCTGCCACAGGATGTGGTGGCAGCTACAAGCATGGACAGCTTCAAGAGGGAATTGGATAAGCATATGGAGCAGAGGTCCATCAGTGGCTATGAGCCACAAGGTACAGATAGGAACTCTCAGGCTGGGGCAAGGGATGCACTGTATTCTTCTTGGTGCTGGGAGGGGGGCAACAGTGGGAGGGCCTCTAATGTCCTGGCCCCACTGATGGACCTCCTGATGGCACCTGGTATTTTTGGCCACTGTGTGACAAAGTGTTGGACTGGATGGGCCATTGGCCCGATCCAACATTGGCTTCTTATGTTCTTAAGAAGAAGAGGAGGAGGAGGAGGAGATTGGATTTATACCCTGCCCTTTACTACCTGAAGGAGTCTCATAGCAGCTTACAATCTCCTTTTCCTTCCCCTCCCCACAACAGACACCCTGTGAGGTAGGTGGGGCCGAGAGAGCTCTCTCGAGGACCGCTCGTGAGAGAACAGCTCTGAGAGAACTTGTGACTGACTCAAGGTCACACCACCGACTGCACGTGGAAGAGCAGGGAATCAAACCCGGTTCTCCCAGATTAGAGTCCATGCTCCTAACCACTATACCAAGCTGGCTCTAAGAGAGGCCAAGGTCATGAAGGGCTTGCACGTGATAGCCAACACCTTAAACTAAGCCCTGTAACGGAGGGACAGCCAGTGGAGCGTTTGCAGAATGATAGTAATAGGCACGCTCCCTCTGTCTCGCTTCTACTGAATCAGACCACTGGTCCGTCAAGGTCAGGACTGTCTACTCTCCAGGGTCTCAGGCAGAAGCCTTTCACATCGCCAGCTACCTGATCCTTCTTCTTTTTTTTAATATATTTTTATTTTGCATATCACATGATAACAACACAAATCATATATTTTTTTAAGATACTATACAGTCCATTACATCCTCTTTTACACCGTATCCCTGGCAATGGCTGTTTACATTATAATGGTTATTAAAACAAAAAGATTTTTTCCCCTGTCATTGCCAGTGATTGCTTAGAAAACTATTTTTTATTTCCTTAAACTCCAACTCAAGTA
>NW_015166425.1:783976-790565 GCF_001447785.1 Gekko japonicus
TCAGTCCTTTCCCGCAGATCTGTTAGGCTGAGATTCATAACATCCAGTTTCTGATGAATAGGGGTGATGCTGTCTCTAATTTCTTTTTTCATTTCCACCAGCATGGTCTGTATGTCTTTCTTAGTAATTGAGTCCTCACGTTTTCTTTTACTCTGCCGGCTAGGTGCCTCTTCTTCCAAGTCGACTTCTAATGGGGGAGGGGAGTCCTCATCCGATGGTTGCATAGTTTGCTCATTTTGTTGAGCTCCCTCGTTGTTTTTCTTGGCTGCTTTCCCTCCTTTCCCTCCTCTTTGCTTCCCCATTCTTATCAGCAAGTTGTTTTTGTCGTTATAGTCCTCAATTAGTCTTTATTTTGCGTTTTTTGGAGCAAAGACGCGGAGGCTCTCTCGGTCCGACTGCGCAATCTCGCAGCCACCGGAAACTCCCCTACCTGATCCTTCTAACTGGAGATGCTGGAGATTAAACCTGGGACCTTCTGCATACGAAGCAGACACTCTGCCACTGAGCCACCGCCCTGGTCTACCTTGAAAGCTCTGAGAACTTCACTGCTGGGTCAGAACATCTAACCCAGCCTCCTGTTACCAACAGGGGAAACTCACCATTAGGGTATTGTGACGACCCCTTATCTGGGGAGGTCTGGTTTCCCTTTAAAATGTTCTTTATGTTTTTTTTTTTTACTGTGTATATCCGGCTGCCACCGGGAAATTTAAGGCTTTCCAAACCTTTATATTATAATAGTTCTATCACTGGGTAGGTAGGTCGAGGTTTTAGGCTTTCATGAGGGTCTATGTGTTTCATGAGAAATTATTTCTTTCAGAGCTGGCAAACTTAAATAAAAGTAGATTTATTGATATAATTCGTAAATAATATGGTAGAACACTGTAACTAGGATTGGGTAAATACTAAACAATTGCTTTGGGTAATTCACACACTTTTCTCTCCACTGTCAGGGATCTTGGCATGTAACTTTGTAACTTTAACTCAAGGTCATGTAAGTTCACTGTTTCTCTCCAGGACATACAGCCTTTCCTAAACTTTGTCTTCAATTACTTTCATTTACATTTTACTATTCTCTCAGAACAACCTCAGCTGTTCTTAACTGCACACACAGACTGCTTCTCTCACAGACTTCCGAACGAACTAACTCTTGACAACTGTCTTTATCAACTGTCACTCTTCAACTGTCAAAACCTCAAACTGTCACTCCTGATAGACATACATATTCATCCACACAGCATCACTTCCAAACCCCCTCCCCCCTCTGTCACTCACCAATCACACTACACTTGCCTCTTCAAGCACTCTAGACTATCACATGCAACCAAACTTTTAAAGAGACACACACCCATAAACAAGGAATTGTTACAGGTATAAAAGAGACAGACACGCCCTGCTGCCCCTGTGACTAACCCCTGGCACCCAGAGGTACACTGCCACCCCAAGTCTGCTTTTAACCAGCTAATTGTAAAAACAACCTTGCCAAACTCCACAGGTTAGAGGAAGCGCTGCTTTCCACCACCACCAATGCTGTATTGCACAATTCTTAGAAAGTATTTCAAGCAAAGTCTTGTCCTTAAAAAGCACTCCACTCATACTACACAAGGAAATATTTTGTTGGAGTCCCCCCCCCCACACGTTTCCAAAACAACCAATTTTTTCCCCACTGAAAAACTTGAGGGAAAGGTCCTTGGGGAAACAATAGCTTTTGTGCCAAACTTTCCAAGGCATTTATATCTCTGTCCCTCTATGTCAGGATACCGAGTTCCTAGGGAAAGGAGAGTACTGTTAAACCAGATAAAAGCTGCACGGATACGAAATCCTTGTCACTTGGACTCCTGTCCAAGGCAAGAGCAGTACAGATAAGGCAATCTCCGTAACTGTCGACTTTTGACTGTAAAAAGCTTTTGTGTTACACAGAACTGTTCCACAGGCAGCCAGAATTCTGTGATATATGAAAGCTGATTTTTTAATACGGGTCAGTTATAGCTTTAATTCAAGCAGGACTCTGAAGAGGCGAGAAATATCATAAATAAATAAATACCTATACTAGGTCAAAATTTAGCCACCCAATGAGAAGGGAGCACTCGCTGGAGAAGACCCTGATGCTGGGAAAGATTGAAGGTCAAAGAAGAAGGGGACGGAAGAGGATAAGATGGTGAGACAGTGTTATTGATGCAACAACGAACATGAAATTGAGCAAACTCCGGAGCTCAATGGAAGATAGGAGAGCCTGGCGTAGAGATGTGAAGGCCCGGGAAAAAATCGGAAAAATTTGGGAAAAACCCGTCCCCCCCACCGTTTTTTTCCTGAAGCCTTGTTTGTTTTTTCCCCGAAAAAATTGGAAAAATTGAAAAAAGAAAAGAAAAAAAATTGATTATGGAACATTTTATTTTAACTTGATGAATAAAATATTTTAAGACAAGGTGTTCAAATATTTTTCAAATAATTTCTAAAAAATATGTATGGTATCAGATTGATCTAATTTCTGTGCACTGAGGACAAGTAAGTCCTAGGTTACAAACTGAACTCTCCAATGCAAGAACAAGATGCATTTCTTCCTTTAGGAGGTGCTATTGTCACGAGAAAAGAAAAAGTTTTCAGGTTTTGTTTTTGCATGTGGGTGGGTATTCTGTTTGTAATAATTGGTTAGATACACTATATTTTTAATATGTTAGTCGTGATAATTTCATGCCAAGTAAAAATGTCCATAGTCATATTTTATGTTCCTAAAGTAACAAAATGACTTTCAACCTGGAAAAGAAAAAAGAAGTGCTAATGTAGCATTTTTTTCAATTTTTCCGAAAATTTCCGTTTCTCTAGCCTGGCGTGATATGGTCCATGGGGTCATGAAGAGTCGGAATCAACTATGCGACCAAAAAGGTCAAAATCACCCAGATTTTTGGCCTGAAATATTTTATGTCTGGGGGACCAGAGGATCAGGGAAGAACCAGACCACGTGTGGCTCTGCCTAACCTCTGGTGGTGGTGGTGGAAACTGCTGTAAAATGATAGCCAACTTATGGCCACCCAGTACGTTTTTCAAGGCAAGCAACATTCAGCGGTGGTTTGCCAAGAGCACTGTTAGGTACTCATGGAGCTCGGGTCTAAGTGAAGGTTCCAAAGGCCTTCAAGACTATTGGCTGTGTTGCCAGTAACAGCCAATCATATTTGTTGCTTATAATCCAATAGCTGCACTATCAACAGTTACTTTGTGTATGGTTCAAGCAAATGAAGGATCCTAGCTGCTTGCTTGGTATTGGTTGTTGTTTAAGGTGGGTGTGGTTTATACAAGTATAAATTGGCTCCTGTTGAGCCTGCGTCTTTGGTTCGGAAGTTCAATAAAAGAAGCATGTTGTTGAGAGCCAGTTTGGTGTAGTGGTTAAGTGCGCGGACTCTAATCTGGGAGAACCAGGTTTGATTCCCCACTCCTCCACTTGCAACAGCTGGATGACCAAGCCATAATTCTGTCAGAGCTGTTCTTGAAAAAGAGCAAGGTAATTTCCTGCAGGAGCACACAGGAGCAGAGCTCCGGCAGTAAAGAGCCCAGGGGGCGGGCACATGCAACAAGCCCCACCCCCTGCTCCCAGCAGACCTCAGTCAGAGCAAGAAGCAGCCAGGTTAGTTGCAGAGACCCCCCCCCCAGCCCCCCGGTCCAAAACAGTCCAGTAGCACTGTGACGACCCCTTAACTGGGGAGGTCTGGTTTTACTTTAAAAGTGTTCTTTATGTTTTGTTCAACTGGGTATACGGCTGACACCAGGAAATTTAAGGCTTTCCAAACCTTTTACTATACTATTTCTATCACTGGGTAGGTGGGTCGAGGGTTTAGGCTTTCATGAGGGTCTATGTGTTTCCTGAGAAATTATTTCTTTCAGAGCTGGCAGACTTAAATAAAAGAAGATTTATTGAAATAATTCGTAAATAACAGGATAGGACTCTGTATCTAGGAATGGGTAAATACTGAACAATTGCTTTGGGTATTTCACACACTTTTCTGTCCACTGTCAGGGATCTTAGCATGTAACTTTGTAACACTAACTCAAGGTCATGTAAGTTCACTGTTTCTCCAGTCTGTCACTCAGACATTCATATAACTTTTCTTCTTCTCTGAACAACATCAACAGACAGCTTAACTGTTTTCACAAAGAGCTGCTTCTCACTTCTTTCATACACAGCGCTTAACTGCCCTCCTGCTTCTCTCACAGAACTCAGAACTTAACAAACTCCCTGTCTTCTTTCAACTGTCACCCTTCTGACAGACATACATATCATCCACACAGCATCACTTCCAAAACCCCTCCCCCTCTCTGTCACTCACCAATCACACCACTTGCCTGTTTCAACCACTCTAGACTATCATACAGCCATGCAACCAAACTTTTAAAGACACACACACACATAAACAAGGAATCGTTACAGGCACCTTTAAGACCAAGTTTTATTCAGGTACAAGCTCTCCCTCCTCTGCGAGGACAGATCTGCAAGCCCCCCCCCCGAAATAGCTAGCAATCCAAAACAGTCCGGTGGAGTCTGAGCGGTGGGCGTTGCCTTCTGACACAAGTCTGGTGATGTCAGGGGGTGTGGCATATGCAAATGAGGTATGCTAATGAGCTCATGCACCTCTTTTTCTACTAAATGACCCCTGAAAAAGAGCAGTTTCTGTCAGAGCTCTCTCGGTCCCGCCTGCCTCGCAGGGTGTCTGTTGTGGGGAGGGGAAGGGGAAGGGAGTTTGTAAGCCGCTCTGAGACTCCCTTGGGTAGTGAAGGGCGGGGTATAAACCCAATCTCTTCTTCTTGTGAAAAGAGCGGCCTCATCTCAATACTTAATAAGCACCAAGCCATTTACCAGTGTGTTCCACCGTGATTCAGACTTCTTCACGCTATTGGGCTCTGTCTCCATTCCTGTAATGCTCATTGCAGCTTGGTCATTGTCTCTTTGAATTTTACTGTTTTTGGAAGAAGGCATCTATACGTCTTGACCAAGGTTTTGTTCCAAGATGGCTCACATCATGGGCTGCACTGCCCTTGGGAGAAGAGATAAACAACTGCAGGGGCGTTTCTGTCGCCTTCATTGTGCCTTCTTAACGTTTAGAAAACAGAATTATAGACTGAGGTGGCTTCATTTGTCACCTTCGTTGCCGTTCTTTTAAAACTCAAGGTCATCAGACAGTATTCTATTCAGTCACATTGTCTTTGTCAGCTTTAAACTCTACAGCAGTGATGGCGAACCTTTTAGAGACCGAGTGCCCAAACTGCGACCCAAAACCCACTTATTGATCGCAAAGTGCCAACGGCCATTTAACCTGAATACTGAGGTTTTACTTTAGAAAAAACAACTCATACGTTAACTTAAGAGGATCCAAACAAAGTAAGGAAAGCAACCCCAAATGCTTTCCTTGACTTAAAATTATTTGGCAGAGGATTCGACACTTTAATGATGGTCTGGGCCTGGCTGGGGCGATGGCACGCGTGCCCGCAGAGAAGGCTCTGAGTGCCACCTCTGGCACCTGTGCCATAGGTTCCCCACCACTGCTCTACAGGGTTTGTCGTTCATATTGTGTTAAATCGCCCTGCAATCTCTCATGGAATCTTTGTCATGCTTAAGAATATTCATGTTCCTTTACATGTGATTGTTATGGTCCTTTTATTTCAATTAGACTGTAGTTTCCTGCACTAGTGACTATTGGTTTTTTGTCTCGGGGGGAGTATTTTCCTGCATTTTGTCCGCGATTCCTCCTCGTTCCCGTCTGTTTAACCCGCTTCCGAGATCTGGCAGGTCAGACCCCCTCGCCTCTGCCCTGTCACAAAATCAGCGGCCATCTCCTTCCCCAGAAAGAGTTTAAAGTCGCTTTTTGTAAAAATTATCTGGCCACGTTTGAGCAACTGCAACTCCAGCCGCAGTGCCCGGAAGCAATTCCACATCTTGATCCGCGGCTGCAGCGGAATGGTTTGTTCAGGGCCTCGGCCTGTGGTAGGAACATTTTTTTTAATCCTCCAGAAAGAAGGGGAAAGCCACGATTCCCATGCCTTTGCCTTGGCAGCCTTCCTCCGATTTTGCGCCTGACGGCAACATCTGGATCCATTTGCAGATGAGGCCATCGCAGTAGTAATGCCAGAGATTAGGACTGGGTGAACAACTGGAAAATGACCGCCTATTCCTTGACCTCCTTCAAGTGTACGCTTTATTCACGTGGAATGGTGAATGCAGGTACCCTCCTGCACGCACAGGTGTCCATCTGTTCGTGAGAACGAGCCAACGCACTTTGACTTTGCAAATGAATCCAGGGACTGGTACCCTGGATGGTTATCTCATTACCAGAACTTACTGCCTTTCAGGTATTCCATTCAGATTCATTGAAAGGAGGATGGATGGAACATTCCACCTTTTTCATGACTTTTGCAACTGCTTTGCATTTACATGGCACCAGGGGTCATTTAGTAGAAAAAGAGGTGCAGGAGCTCATTGGCATAACTCATTTGCATATGCCACACCCCCTGGCATCACCGGAAGTGCATCAGAAGGCAACACCCACCACTCAGGCGCCACTGGACTGTTTTGGATTGCTAGCTATTTGGGGGGGGGGGGGACTCG
>NW_015166425.1:790852-799377 GCF_001447785.1 Gekko japonicus
CCCGGGCTCGTGCGCTTGGGGTTCTGCAACTTACCTGGCTGCTTCTTGCTCCTCGTGGCCTGACTGAGGGCTGCTGGGAGCAGGGGGCAGGGCTTGTTGCATGTTCCCGCCCCCTGGGCTCCTTACTGCTGGAGCTCCGCCCCTCTGCGCTCCCTCCCCTTACCACCTATAGATCTCTGGCCAGTCACTTCTTAGCCTCCGTGCACCTGACGAAGAGAGTAGTGTTTCTCGAAAGCTGATGCTGCAATAAAGTTGGTTAGTCTTGAAGGTGCTACTGGGCTTTTTGCTAGTTTGCAGCAATGGACGAACACGGCTAACTCCTCTGGATGAATGCAGGGTCTCAACCCCATGCTCAGCTTCTGCCATGTTGAATGTCACGTGAGACTGACTCCAGGCACATACGAGGCATGTGGTTTCAGAGGGTAGCCCCGTTGCTCTGTGGCAGAACAGCTCGGTTCGAGTCCAGTGGCCCCGTAAGACACCAGCAAGATTTTGGGGGGGACATAATCAATGTCCCCTCTAAGCTGTGGAGTCCTGTGAGCAATAATTCTGCTTTGTGAGCGACTGGCATCAAAGTTGTGAGCGAGCTACTTGGCTACGGCATAAATTAGTTTGCTCTGGAGCAGTGTTCCCTCTAAGCTGAGTCCGTGTGAGCTAGCTCACAGTTTTTTAGCCTCCAGCTCACTCGTTTTTGTCTCAGCTCAAGAAGGATGGCTCCAGAGCAAACTAATTGATGCAGCAGCCAAATCGCTAGCTCACAACTTTAATGCCGGCAGCTCACAGTGTAGAATTTTTGCTCCCCAGATTCCACGGCTTAGAGGGAGCATTGCTCTGGAGCCATCCCCTCCTGAGCTGAGAGAAAAATATGTGAGCCGGAAGCTAAAAAACTGTGAGCTGGCTCACACTGACTCAGGTTAGAGGGAACACTGGACATAACCAATGTTCCCTCTAAGCTGCGGAGTCTTGTGAGCAAAAAAATTCCAATTTGTGAGCCACTGGCATTAAAGTTGTGAGCGAGCGATTTGACTACTACATAAATTAGTTTGCTCTGGAGCCCTCCTTCCTGAGCTGAGACAAAAGTGTGTGAGCCGGAGGCTAAAAAACTGGCTCACACCGACCTGGCTGCTGGCCCAGGTTGGCCCGATGGGATCAGATCTCGGAAGCCAAGCAGGGTCGGCCCTGGTTAGGACTTGTTGTACCTAAGAGCTGTTTACAGAATGTTAAATCACATCTTATTTCAAGTTTGACTTAAATTTGACGCTTGTTCCCAACAGTTAACCTACACCTATATATCTTCCCCTAATATCAATAGTCCATAGAAGATTTTATCTCCACTACTGAAGGGTTATTCATGCTTAACCACTTAGAGTTCCCATCATTAACTTCAATAGTACAAAGAAAAAACATTCATAGTTCTAACACAAGAATAGCCTATAGTATTCCAAACCCTATGTAGGAATTTTTCAATGTTTAATTTTCTATAAACAAATCAAGAAGAGTGTGTTATATGCTACATGTTTGGCATTCCCTTCATTAACTTCAATAGTACAAAGAAAAAACACTCATGGTTCTAACACAAGAATATCCTATAATATTCAAAACACCATGTAGGAATTTTTTCAATGTTTCCTATTCTGTAAACAAATCAAAAATAGTATGCTAGTAAGGGGACCCGCGATACTCGCGCGGGGGGGGGGAGTATTCCCCACAGCTCCCGGCCTGCAGAAGTGGCAGCAGGTAAGCCCAGCCTTCTCCCCCCCCCCCCCCCCAGTGGTGGCGGTGAGGCCAGCCCGCCAACTTTTCTCCTTCCCCCCTCCTTCCCCTTACTTGTAAAGGAGGAGGAAGCCACTGCAGGTAAGCCTTCTTTCCCACTCCTGCCTGGCCCCGATGGCGAGACCCGTGCGGCTCTGAGCTACTGGGTCTGCCAAACCTCCCCCGCCGCCCCCGGCAACAGCGGTGAGGTCTCAGCTCGGCCCACCAAGCCTCCCCTGGCGGCGGCGAGGCAGTTTACAGAGCGTTCCCTGCGCATGCGCAGGGGACGCTCTGTCACTTTTGGGGGGATTTACATATCCCCCCCCGATATTTTTTTCACGTTTTCATATTTTTGTGCACACCTGGGGACGGTACCAAGTGTGCTCAAAAATCTCCCTCCCCCCCCCAGGTGCCCCCGATGCGCGGATTTAGGTATCCGCACACAGGGGGCATCTTCGGAATTAGATATATAGATATGCTACAATACAATAGCAAACCTAATAAACCATTTATTTTGCCCATTCACAGACTTTTTTCTAGTACTACCATTATTTCACATACCTCTTTTCCCATAGAAAAAAACCCTTTTTAGTATTCTATTACCTAATCTCTCATTCCTCTTTAACATTTATTTGTTTCCAGTCCTATTCGCTTTTATCCAATAACCAATCTGAAGATATCAAAAATGTCTATATTATGGGCTTTCCCCCCTCCATACTTACTTTTAACTTTATTTCAGCCTATTCAATTATCTAACCATCCTTTAAATATATAGACAATATAATATATACTGATAAACACTACTAATTATCTTTTCATATTTAAAAAAGAAGAAAACAAATCCATAATAGTAAATTATCAGCATTCCAACATATCAAAAACCATCCTTTTAAAGCATTTATGGGTATTAGAAATTTTCAATCATTCATTATATATTATCTGGTTCTACTTCTTAATATTTCAAATTTTGTCTCCCATCCTAAAGGCAAAGGTTCCCTTGCTCGAAAGCCAGTCAAATCCGACTCTAGGGTTGCGGTGCTCATCCCCGTTTCAAAGCCGAAGAGCCAGCGCTGTCCGAAGACGTTTCCGTGGCCGGCATGACTAAACACCAAGGTGCACGGAACGCTGTTACCTTCCCACCAAAGTGGTACCTATTTATCTACTTGCAGCTCTGATGGAACTATGGCTTGCCCAAGGTAACACCAGCAGCTGCGAGCAGAGGAGTGGGGAATCAAACCCGGTTCTCCCAGATTAGAGTCCCCGCACTTAACCCCTACACCAAACTGGCTCTCTAGGTTAAGAGAACCAAAAGGGAGATGGCACCCGAGAAAAAAAAGAGAAGAAGAGATTGGATGTATACCCCACCCTTCACTGCCCAAAGGTGTCTCAGAGCGGCTTACAAACTCCTTTCCCTTCCCCTCCCCACAACAGACACCCTGTGAGGTAAAAGAGGGAGAAGAGATTGGACTCATACACTGCCCTTCACTACCCAAAGGAATCTCAGAGTGGCTTACAAAGTCCTTTCCCTTCCCCTCCCCACAACAGACACCCTGTGAGGTAAAAGAGGGAGAAGAGATTGGACTCATACACTGCCCTTCACTACCCAAAGGAATCTCAGAGTGGCTTACAAAGTCCTTTCCCTTCCCCTCCCCACAACAGACACCCTGTAAGGTAGGCGGGGCTGAGAGAGCTCTTGACACAAACTGCTCTTTTTCAAGGACAGCTGTGCCAGAGCTTGTGACTGACCCAAGGTCACATCAGCAGGTGCAAGTGGAGGAGTGGAGAATCAAACCCGGTTCTCCCAGATTAGAGTCCGCGCACTTAATCACTACACCAAACTGGCTCCAGAAGAAACCAGAAGGAGATCGAAACAGGGAAGGGGAGCTATGCAGGAGCTGGGAAAGATACTTCTGTGTCAGGAGTCGTGTTGCTGGCGACGAAGATCAAGATACTTCATGCCATGGGATTCCTCATTACTATGTATGGGTGTGAAAGTTGGACAATGAAGAAAGTGGACAGGAAGAAAGTTGATTCCTCTGAAATGGGGTGCTGGAGGAGCGTTTTACGGATACCCTGGACTGCCCAAAAGGCAAATCAGCGGGTTCTGGATCAAATCAAGCCTGAACTCTCCCTAGAAGCCAAAACGATTAAACGGAGGCTACCATACTTTGGTCACAGGATAAGAAGACAAGAGTCACTGGAGAAGGCAACCATGCTAGGAAAAAGGAAGGAGGAAAAGAGGAAGACATAAGAGAACATCAGAGAAGCCAAGGTTGGATCAAGCCAAAGGCCCCTCCAGTCCAACACTCTGTGTCACACAGTGGCCAAAAACACCAGGGGCCATCAGGAGGTCCAGCAGTGGGCCAGGACACTAGAAGCCCTCCCACCGTTGCCCCCCACCCCCAAGCACCAAGAAGACAGAGCATCACCTGCCCCAGACTGAGAGTCCCTATCTATACCTTGTGGCTCATAGCCACTGATGGGCCTCTGCTCCATATAAGAACATAAGAGAAGCCAATGTTGGATCAGGCCAAAGGCCCATCCAGTCCAACACTCTGTCACACAGTGGCCAAAGATACCAGGGGCCATCAGGAGGTCCAGCAGCGGGGTCAGGACACTAGAAGCACCCCCCACTGTTGCCCCCCACCCCCAAGCACCAAGGATACAGAGCATCCCTTGCCCCAGACTGAGTTCCTCTCTATACCTTGTGGCTAATAGCCACTGATGGACCTCTGCTCCATATAAGAACATAAGAGAAGCCAATGTTGGATCAGGCCAAAGGCCCCTCCAGTCCAATACTCTGGGTCGCACAGTGGCCAGAAATACCAGGTGCCCTCAGGAGCTCCAGCAGTGGGGTCAGGACACTAGAAGCCCCCCCACTGTTGCCCCCCCCAGCACCAAGAATCACTTGCCCCAGACCGAGAGTTCCTATCTAGACCTTGTGGCTAATAGATGAGACGGACTGACTCTATCAAGGAAGCCACGGCCCTCCCTTTGCAAGACCTTGAGCAAGGCCGTTAACGACAGGATGTTTATGAGGGCGTTAGAAGGACACTTCACACATACTGCAAGAGAGCCTCCAACGTCCGCCCCAGCATCCTCTGTTCTGATTCACAAGGAAGGTCACTTCATCCGACAGGAGTCTGCAGCCCAATCCTACACCTAGAGCATACCGAAATCGCTTCAAGGTACTGGTGCTTACCTTTATGGTCAGGGGCCAGCGGACCTGACCTCACATGTTCCCCAGAAAGCACTGCGTTCAAGGAACAAAACTGGGGACACAAAATTTCCTAGTGTTCCCTGGCCCTAAAGAGGCCAGACCAGGGCTAGGGCCTTCTCTGTGGCCCTAAAGAGGAGACCAGGGCCCTGCGGAACTTACTACAATTCCGCAGGGCCTGCAAGACGGAGCTCTTCCACCAGGCGTTTGACCACATTTAACACCTGGATAGAACATTAGAGCCTTCCCTGGGACCTTTTCCATTGCCATTGTTGTACTGACCGACTCTTGACAGTTTGGTGTAGTGGTTAAGAGCGGTGGACTCTAATCTGGGAGAACCGGGTTTGATTCCCCACTCCTCCACTCGCAGCTGCTGGATGACCTTGGGCAAGCCATAGTTCTGGCAAGCCATAGTTCTGGCACAGCTGTCCTTGAAAAAGAGCAGTTTCTGTCAAGAGCTCTCTCAGCCTCACCTCCCTCACAGGGTGTCTGTTGTGGGGAAGGGAAGGGAAAGGAGATTGTAATCTGCTCTGAGACTCCTTCGAGTAGTGAAGGGCGGGGTATAAATCACCAATCTCTCCTCCTTCTTGTTATGAATACTGGCAATGCTGGATCACTGTTCGCCGCCGTATAGGAAAAGTATGGATGTATAGCACTTCAGGTTTTATGCTGGTTTAAATTTTTTGTTATGTAAGCCGCCCTGAGCCTGCTTCGGCAGGGAGGGCGGGGAACAAATTTAATTAATAAATAAATAATACATATTTGGTCAGAGATCAGCTCAGCTGCTGTGCACAGGATTGTAACCTGGCAAGACTATGGCACCCAAAGCAGGGGAAGCCTGTGGCAACTGGCCCACTGCTGGAGGCAGAGACCTTGGAGGCAGCTGAATCATCGAATCACAGAGTCGGGAGGGGCCAGACAGACCCTCTAGTCCAGCCCCCTTGCCCAATGAAGGACCAGCCTAGTGCATCTCTGACAAATATTCGTCCGGCCTCTTCTTGAAAGCTGTCAGTCAAGGGGAGCTCACCGCAAAAAGAAGAAAGAAACTGCGAGGTAACTGCGCTAGATAATATTTCAGTAATAATCACAAAATTGTACAAAAATGTGTGCAGAAAATTATATAAATATAGAAGACAATAGAAAATGATGTGTTGACGATGGTCTCCGGAATGCTCTATCGTTTCGATACTATTCTTCTTCCGAGAGTGAATGAAAACAGCGACTCTTGGTCTGTCTTTTCAACTAGTAGGTATCAAAAATCCATAATATTCACCGATGTAGCATGACTTAATTGCAAGAATTTCTCTGACAGAATGTTCCTGGGGCAATATACAAGCACCTTGCCCCAGGAACATTCTGTCAGAGAAATTCTTGCAATTATTAAGTGAATTTTCATTCACTCTCGGAAGAAGAGTAGTATTGAAACGATAGAGCATTCCGGAGACCATCGTCAACACATCATTTTCTATTGTCTTGTATATTTATATAATTTTCTGCACACATTTCTGTACAATTTTGTGATTATTATTGAAATATTATCTAGCGCAGTTACCTCACAGTTTCTTTCTTCTTTTTGCGGTCTGTTCTGTGACCGTGACCATCATTTTTGAGTCAAGGGGAGCTCACCACCTCCCTAGCCAGCTGATTCCACCCTTGAACCACTCTGACCGTGAAAAAAGTTTTTCCTAATAGGGGTGCCAGCCTTCCCCACCCATCAGCAGGGGATTTTTTTTGGGGGGGGGCTGTGGCTGAGTGGTACAGCATCTGCTTGGCATGCAGAAGGTCCCAGGTTCATAGTATCATAGAGCTGGAAGGGACCTCCAGGGTCATCTAGTCTGACCCCCTAAATCCCCAGCATCTCCAATTAAAGCAATCGGGTAGCAGGTGATGGGAAAGACCTCTGCCTGGGACCCTGGAGAGCCGCTGCCAGTCTGAGTCAACAATCCTGGCTGTGATGGACCCAGGGTCTGGTTCAGTATAAGGCAGTTTCATGTGTGTTCATGTGATCCCGCAAACTACTGGAGATTTGGAGTTTGGGGAAGACACGGATTGGTAGGATCCGCGCTGGAGAGTCCACCCTCCCAAGCACCCATTTTCTCCAGGGGATCCCCAGGTCCCACCTGGAGACTGGCATGGGCACCAGTGTTTCCTCTAAGCTGAGTTAGTGTGAGCTAGCTCACGGTGTTTTAGCCTCCGGCTCACACATTTTTGCCTTAGCTCAGGAAGGAGGGCTCCAGAGCAAACTAACTGATGCAGTCGCCAAATCGCTCGCTCACAAGTTTAATGCCAGTAGCTCACAAAGCAGGATTTTTGCTCACAAGACTCCACAGCTTAGAGGGAACATTAATGGGCTCCCCAAGTGTCCCCTCTAAGCTGAGTTAGTGCAGCTAACGCGGGGCCCGTGGGGCCTGGCCCCCTAGCATTTCTTTTGGGCACCTCCCAGGCTGGCACCAAAGTGCCTCAACTCACCACCTTTGACTTGCCTGGCAGAAAACTGAACACTATGAGTGCCTTGGTCATTCCCCCCCTCCACTTGCCCTGGAGCCTGGCCAGGGGTACAGTGCTGCCTTATTAGGGGAAGGCCCGCTTCCAAGGAGTCCCACTAATCAATTTACAAATAATTTAATTACCTTTTATTAGCTGGCGGCTCCCACGCAGTGTTCCCTCTAAGCTGAGTTAGTGTGGCATTAAAGTTTTTTAACCTCCGGCTCACACATTTTGGCCTCAGCTCACTCCAGAGCAGTGTTCCCTCTAAGCTGAGTTAGTGTGAGCTAGCTCACAGATTTGTAGCCTCTGGCTCTCACATTTTTGTCTCGGCTCAGGAAGGATGACACCAGAGCAAACTAATTCATGCAGTAGCCAAATGGCTCACTCACAACTTTAATGCCAGTAGCTCACAAAGTTGAAGTTTTGCTCACAGGGCTCCACAGCTTAGAGGGAGCACTGGTTGGATCCCTGAGTATTTAGAGCTATCCTGCTTCTGTCCATGGAGGTTCCGATTTGCGGTCATGGCTTTTAGCTGTGGAACAGACCTATCCTTCTCCCGTGATTCACGTACTCCTTTCTGAAAGTTTTCAAGAACTCTAGCGGCTAGAGATTTTCTACGTTTCTTCCCTGTGTGCTCACTCACAACTTTAAGGCCAGGAGCTCACAAAAAAATAGAATTTTTTGCTCACAAGACCCCCCAGCTTAGAGGAAACACTGCTCCAAAGCAAACTAACTTTATGCAGCAGTCCAATCGCTCGCTCACAAAGTCGAAATTTTGCTCGCCAGACTCCACAGCTTAGAGGGAGCACTTGGCCCCCCCCCCCCATGGTCTTTCAGGTGCCCCCCACCAGTGTTCCCTCTATGAGTTAGTGTGAGCTAGCTCACGGTTTTTTAGCCTCCAGCTCACACATTTTTGTCTCAGCTCAGGAAGGAGGGCTCCAGAGCAAACTGATTTATGCAGTAGCCAAATGCCTCGCTCACAACTTTAATGCCAGCAGCTCACAAAGTAGAATTTTTGCTCACAAGACTCCGCAGCTTAGAGGGAACATTGCCCCCCACCCCGGGCCCG
>NW_015166425.1:799566-861853 GCF_001447785.1 Gekko japonicus
CCCGCCGGCCCCGCCAGGAGCGGAGCAGGAAGGCCAGCTCGGCCCACACGTGCGGCCACAGCCGGCGGTGCAGCAGCAGCAGCCCCACGGCGGCCGCGCTCAGCGCCAGCGCCAGCAGCCCCCCGCCGGCCGACATCGCCGCCTCGCTCGCTCCTCGCTCTGCGCGCAGCAGGAAAGACGGCGCTGGCGGCGCCTGCCGGAGCTGGGCGAGGGCGGGCCCGGCGGGAAGGCGCCGCCTCTGCCCGCCGGAGGAGGAGGAGGAGGAGAAGGAGGAGGAGGGGAGGGGAGAGAAAGGGGAGGGGGCTGTCCCGGGCCCGCACGTTTCGTGCGCCCGCGGCGGCTGGAGAGGCGCCTGGCGCTGCCAAGGGAACCAAGGCCCTGGCTGGGTACAATGTTATCCAAACCCTTCTCAGTGCCGGATTTACGCATAAGCGAAATAAGCTACAGCTTAGGGCCTCGCAATCTGCTGGGGCCTCAAATAAAAACACTATATAAAAAATGATTTCAAATACTAAAAAGGCGTACATATTTTAAATTTTTCTGAGACCAGCTGATGTAATTTAAAACAGTAGGGGGCCTCTGGGTTTTGTATAGCTTAGGGCCTCAGCAAGTCTAAATCCGGCCCTGCTTGGACTGCAAGAAGATCAACTCAGTCAATCCTAAAAGAAATCAGCCCTGACTGTTCCCTGGAAGGCCAGATCATGAAACTGAAGCTCAACTACTTTGGCCACCCAATGAGAAGGGAGCCCTCACTGGAGAAGAAGACCCTGATGCTGGGAAAGATTGAAGGTCAAAGAAGACGGGGACGGCAAAGGATGAGATGGTTAGACAGTGTCAAAGATGCAACGAACATGAAACTGAGCAAACTTCGGAGGACGGCAGAAGACAGGAGGGCCTGGCGGGATCTTGTCCATGGGGTCGCAAAGAGTCGGACTCGACTGTGCGACTGAACAACAACAACCCTAAACCCCATTTGCCTTGGAAGCGCCAGATGGTTAGTAGCCTTGTGAGTCTGTCCGTAGCAGCAGAAAAGGGCAACAGTCCAGCGGCACCTTCAAGACTAAGCAAATCTGTGGCAGATCCAGATGTTGGTCTGAAGCCGTAGAACAAATTGAGAGTCCAGTGGCACCTTTAAGACCAACAAAGGTTTATTCACGGTAACCAGTGATAGGCTTCTCCTCCGTAAATCATATCTAAAGTAAAGGTAAAGGTTCCCTTGCTCGAATCCGACTCTAGGGTTGCGGTGCTCATCTCCATTTCCAAGCCGAAGAGCCAGTGCTGTCCGAAGACATTTCCGTGGTCATGTGGCCGGCATGACTAAACACCAAGGCGCACACGCTGTTACCTTCCCACCGGAGTGGTACCTATTGATCTACTTGCAATTTCTTGCTTTCGAACTGCTAGGTTGGCAGGAGCTGGAACTAGAGACGGGAGCTCACTCCGTCATGCAGCAACTCAGGTCTTGAACTGCTGAACTACTGACCTTCCACAGCCTGCAGTTCAGCATCTTAACCACTTGAGCCACCGCAGCTCCTAATCATATCTATTCCCCTTTTAAAACTGTGGCCATCACTACATAATCTAGGGAAGAGCAAAGTAGCACCTTCAAGACTAACAACATTTGTGGCAGGCGATGAGCTCTCCTGAGTCACTGCTCACTTCTTCGGATACCGGTGACACGGGAAAGCTCCTCCCCTGCCACAAATTTTGTCAAGTCTTTAAGGTGCTACTGGACTCTTGCTCTTTTCTACGGCTACAGAGAGACTAACACGGCTACCCATCTTGATCTAACAATGTTCTCTGGCAGCCAATTCCACATTTTAATAAGGCTATAGGACAGAGTTTTGAATGGAGTTTTGTGGCACCTGAGAAGCTAACAGACTGAGTGTGGCATAATCCACAGATTTCGGCGGAGGAAAGAAGCGCTAGCATGGGCGGGCAGATAGTGTGCCCAGGGGTCATTTCCTGCAGGAGCGCACAAGAGCGGAGCTTTGGCAGTAAAGAGCCCAGGAGGCGGGCACATGCAACAAACCCCACCCCCTGCTCCCAGCAACCCTCAGTCAGGCCACGAGGAGCAAGAAACAGCCAGGTAAGTTGCAGAGCTCCCCTACCCCACCCCCGGTCCAAAACAGTTCAGTGGCACCTTTAAGACCAAGTTTTATTCAGGTACAAGCTCTCCCTCCTCTGCAAGTACAGATCTGTACATCCCCCCAATAGCTAGCCATACAAAACAGTCCAGTGGAACCTAAGCGGTGGGTGTTGCCTTCTGACACACTTCTGGTGATGCCAGGGGGTGTGGTATATGCAAATAAGTTATGCTAATCAGTTATGCTAATGAGCTCCTGCACGTCTTTTTCTACAAAATGACCCCTGAGTGTCTATCTGTTTAGGTATATATGTGGGGAATAACCAGGGGTCATTTCGTAGAAAAAGAGGTGCAGGAGCTCATTAGCATAACTTATTAGTATAACTTATTTGCATACGCCACCCCCCCTGACATCACCGGAAGTGTGTCAGAAGGCAACACCCACCGCTCAGGCTCCACTGGACTGTTTTGGATTGCTAGCTATTGGGGGGGGGACTTGCAGATCTGTCCTCGCAGAGGAGGGAGAGCTTGTACCTGAATAAAACATGGTCTTAAAGGTGCCACTGGACTGTTTTGGATTGCTAGCTATGGGGGGGGGACACACACGCAGATCTGCCCTCACAGAAGAGGGAGAGCTTGTACCTGAAGGTGGGCCGGGGGGGGCTCTACAACTTACCTGGCTGCTTCTTGCTCCTTGTGGCCCGACTGAGGGCTGCTGGGAGCAGGGGGGCGGGGCATGTGCCCACCCACTGGGCTCCTTACTGCTGGAGCTCCTGTGCGCTCCTGCAGGAAATGACCCCTGAGAATAACAGAGAGTGTGACCACATGCCATGACCAATGTTCCCTCTAAGCTGTGGAGTCCTGTGAACAAAAATTCTACTTGGTGAGCTGCTGGCATTAAAGTTGTGAGCAAGCCATTTGGCTACTGCATACATTAGTTTGCTCTGGAGCCCTCCTTCCTGAACTAAGACAAAAATGTGTGAGCCGGAGGCTAAGAAACTGTGAGCTAGCTCACACTAACTCAGCTTAGAGGGAACACTGGCCATGACATATGAGCCAAAAGGAAACAAAGACTCACAGCATTTACACAACCATATCTGTCAATACTTTAACAACATACAAAATTTAATAAAGTTATCTAAGTCCAAAATACAAGAATTGAAGAAGGTCCAAAAATAATCTTATTCTGATTCTAACAAAGTTTCCGGAAGTTATGAATGCTTACCTGACACTCACTCTGAGATATGCCTTATATGCCTTATACATCTATTGATTTATGAAGAATGTGGAGTATTGATTTTCCAACCTTACTCGACTAGTCTTGATAGACGTTAAGAAAGAAACCAAATGTGCAGTTAGATCTGGTCCTTCTTTGATGAAGACCTGGGAAACGAAAGCATTATCCGGAAACTTCGTTAGAATACGATTATTTTTGGACCTTCTGCAATCCTTGTATTTTGGACTTAGATGACTTTATTAAATTTTGTATGTTGTTAAAGTATTGACAGATATTATGATAACATGTTACCTAAAGAGAGGAAATGAAAAAGGGCAATTAGAGAGGGGGGAAAGAAAAGGAGAGGAAGGGGACTCGCACTGTGGGAAGCCAAGCAGAGGGGGAGGGGAGGAGAAAAATTAGAAAATGGATATATTTGATATATTTGAATTGTGTAATTTTTTGTTAAAGTTGTTATATCCTTCTAATAAATAGGTTTTTTTTAAAAAAAAGTATTGACAGATATGGTTGTGTAAATACTGCATTATTATAGCGTCCCAAACAGCCTTGTTTCCTTTCTGCTCTTCTAGTGGGCAGCCGTGGCTCTTTCATTCATTCCACCCCGAGATGTGAGCCAGCCAGTCTGTGACATTTTCATACAAAAGGCCAAGCACATACCAGATAAGCAGAAAGCCTTGCGACATCTGCGCTGATTAGAGATAAGAAGATCGCCCTCCCTTTGTTTGTGTGTCTGTGTGACACAGCTAATTTATAGCAACCCCGTTGGGTTTCAAGGCAACAGACGTTCAGGGGTGGTCTTGCCATTGCCTGCCTCTGCGTAGCCTAGGGCTGATGGCCTCCAGGTGGGACTCGGAGATCTCTTGGAAACACAAGGACAGAGGATCAGGTCCCCTGGAAAAAGCGGCTACTGTGCAGGGAGGCCTCTAGGGAATTACTCATGTTCATTCAGTCATTCTCTGTGGTGGCCCCTATCTTATCAAATGGTCTCCCTGACAAAGTCAGGAAGGGTCCCACCCTCTCGGCTTTCTGGGAACGCTGCAAAACGGAATTGTTCGAGAGGGCTTTTGGCCGAGGTAACTAGAACTGGACTGTAATGAAATGGTCAGAAGGTTGCATTGGCAGGGAGAAGAAGAAGAGAAGGAGGGGGGAGGAGGAGGAGGAAGAAAAAGAAGAAGAGGAGGTGGTGGTGGTGGAGGAGGAGAAGATAAGAAAAGCTGATGTTGGATCAGGCCAATGGCCCATCCAGAAGAGGAGGAGGAGGAGGAAGAGGAGATTGGATTTATACCCCACCCTTCACTGCCCAAAGGAGTCTCAGAGCGGCTTACAAACTCTTTTCCCTTCCCCTCCCCACAACAGACACCCTGTGAGGTAAAAGAAGAAGAAGAGGAGATTGGATTTATACCCCGCCCTTAACTGCCCAAAGGAGTCTCAGAGCGGCTTACAATCTCCTTTCCCTTCCCCTCCCCACAACAGACACCCTGTGAGGTAAAAGAAGAAGAAGAGGAGATTGGATTTATACCCCGCCCTTCACTGCCCAAAGGAGTCTCAGAGTGGCTTACAATCTCCTTTCCCTTCCCCTCCCCACAACAGACACCCTGTGAGGTAAAAGAAGAAGAGGAGATTGGATTTATACCCCGCCCTTCACTGCCCAAAGGAGTCTCAGAGTGGCTCACAATCTCCTTTCCCTTCCCCTCCCCACAACAGACACCCTGTGAGGTAAAAGAAGAAGAAGAGGAGATTGGATTTATACCCCGCCCTTCACTGCCCAAAGGAGTCTCAGAGTGGCTCACAATCTCCTTTCCCTTCCCCTCCCCACAACAGACACCCTGTGAGGTAAAAGAAGAAGAGGAGATTGGATTTATACCCCGCCCTTCACTGCCCAAAGGAGTCTCAGAGTGGCTTACAATCTCCTTTCCCTTCCCCTCCCCACAACAGACACCCTGTGAGGTAAAAGAAGAAGAGGAGATTGGATTTATACCCCGCCCTTCACTGCCCAAAGGAGTCTCAGAGTGGCTCACAATCTCCTTTCCCTTCCCCTCCCCACAACAGACACCCTGTGAGGTAAAAGAAGAAGAAGAGGAGATTGGATTTATACCCCGCCCTTCACTGCCCAAAGGAGTCTCAGAGTGGCTCACAATCTCCTTTCCCTTCCCCTCCCCACAACAGACACCCTGTGAGGCAGGTGGGGCCAAGAGAGCTCCCTTGAGGACTGCTTCTGGGAGAACAGCTCTGCGAGAACTTGTGACTGACCCCACATCACACCAGCAGCTGCATGTGGAGGAGTGGGGGAATCATACCTGGTTCTTCGATATTAGAGTCCACGCTCCTAGCCACCACACCACACTGGCACAGGATAGAGACTGTGGTCTACGCACCACTGTATTGCTACCTAATACTGGAAGTATGCTTCACATAAGGTTGTTTCGACGCCACTTCACATATGATGTCTAAAAGGTCTGGCTCTGTGTCCGGGAACAAAATGAGGGGGAAGAAAAACTTAACCCAAACAAATTGAATTAAGAAACCAAAACGTTAATTGTCACAAATATGAGGGCCAAATAACCTCAATTAGAACATATAACATCAATATTATCAAACATCCCAAAACACACATATTCATTAGAAATGAGATAAAAACAGATACCGGCCCAATCATCGCCTCAGCCCCAGATAGAATCAAACATAGTTATCAAACAGAAAACGTGACGAAGACCCACAAGCGTTTCGAAGCCGCCCTGAGTCTGCTTTGGCGGGGTATGAAATAAATAAATAAATAATATCCGGCCTTCCTCAGTGGTCATAACATATCTACTGCATGTTAGCTCCAAGTAATACAATGAATACTGAAAACAGGACCAATTAAAATCTGTTTCCTAAAAGAGCTCAGTGACTCAAGGCAGGGATTAAATACAGAGGCCTCCTTTTCAAATACCTTTTCTGCCCTGGTCATCTGTAATTTACGTGTCTTTTTCTCTCGGTCCAAGGAAAGTATATGCTCAAGAGTGTAGCTAGACCTACCCCCCCCCACCTCTCCTCAACCTCTGTACTTTTCAAAGGATTTATTTCTTTGTAGTGGTTTCGTGTAGTGGTTAAGTGTGCAGACTCTAATCTGGGAGAACCGGGTTTGATTCCCCACTCCTCCATTTGCACCTGGCTGGATGACCTTGGGCAAGCCATAGTTCTGACAAGAGCTGTCCTTGAAAAAGAGCCACTCTCTCAGCCCCACCTCCCTCACAGAGTGTCTGGTTGTGGGGTGGGGAGGGGAAGGGAAAGGAGATTGTAAACCGCTCTGAGACTCCAAGTGAAGGGGGTGCATAAATCCAATCTCTTCTTTTTCTTCTTTGTAAGAATCAGATAATCCCCCCCCCCCAGCAAACTGGCAGTGCAGGGGGATCTGGGAATGCAGCTACTGGGTCTTGCAAGGGCTGTATTTGAAAACCGCTAACCAGAAGGATGGCTGCAGAAGTTGTGGCAACGGCACTCTGCGTATTCCCACAGGCAGGGGCCATTTCCTGGCAGTAAAGAGCCCAGGGGGCGGGCACATGCAACAAGCCCCGCCCCCTGCTCCCAGCAGCCCTCAGTCAGAGCAAGAAGCAGCCAGGTAAGTTGCAGAGCCCCCCCACACACAGCAATCCAAAACAGTCCAGTGGCACGTTTAAGGCCAAGGTTTATTCAGGTACAAGCTCTCCCTCCTCTGTGAGGACAGATCTGCATGTTCCACCCCCCAATAGCTAGCAATCCAAAACAGTCTAGTGGAGCCTGAGCAGTGGGTTTTCCTTCTGGCACACTTCTGGTGATGTCAGGGGGTGTGGCATATGTAAATAAGATATGCTAATGAGTTATGCTAATGAGCTCCTGCACCTCTTTTTCTACAAAATGACTCACAGGGTTGTTTCCCAGTTTTTGCAGCTGCCTGGCCAAGGGATACGCGTGGCCTAAGAGGGTTTTCTTTGCAGAAGAAGGACGCAGAAGGGGGGGGGCGGGTAGAAAGAGGCCCGGCTTAAAGATCCGGCTTCGCCTTGTCTTAACGACCCTACCCAGGGCCTTCGACTGAATCTCGGAGGAGGATTAAATGGATCGAGCGCAGATGCCAATGACGTTTTAACCCATTTTGGCAGCTTTGCAGAAGCTCAACGCAGGCGGCCTATTTCAGATGCCGAAGGAAGCCCGGGAGATCTGTATTTGATCAGTAAAAACTAGCCAGCCAATGGGGAAAGCCTGAGCCAAGGTTAATATTTTCTTTTCCATTCCACTTTACACACTCGGCCCAAAATAGCTGGGGAAAAATAAACCTTTTCAATCTCGGTTCGTGGCTCTCAGCCCCACTGTTCAAAAACGATTCCTGAATGATCTGTCTAGTTCAGGGTGACATATGTCATTCTCCGTACGGCTGATTCTCACAACAACCCTGTGAGGTAGGTCAGGCCGAGAGAGTTTTCCTATCAGACTGGGAATTTGATCCTAGGGGAACCCCCCAACTCCTAATCCAGCACCACAACAGCTCAGGTAAATCAAGAAGAAGAGATTGGGTTTATATCCCACCCTTCACTACCCGAAGGAGTCTCAGAGCGGCTTACAAACTCCTTTCCCTTCCTCTCCTCACAACAGACACCCTGTGAGGCAGGCGGGGCTGAGAGAGCTCTGACAGAAACTGTTCTTGAAGAAGAAGAAGAGAAGAAGAGATTGGATTTATACCCCGTCCTTCACTACCCGAAGGAGTCTCAGAGCGACTTACAAACTCCTTTCCCTTCCCCTCCCCACAACAGACACCCTGTGAGGTAAAAGAAGAAGAAGAGATTGGATTTATACCCTGCCCTTTACTACCCAAAGGAGTCTCAGAGCGGCTTACAAACTCCTTTCCGTTCCCCTCCCTACAACAGACACCCTGTGAGGTAGGTGGGGCTGAGAGAGCTCTTTTGAGGACCGCTCCTGAGAGAACAGCTCTGACAGGACTTGTGACGGACCGAAAGTCACACCAGCTGGCTTCATGTGGAGGAGTGGGGAATCAAACTTGGTTATAGAATCACAGAATCATAGAGTTGGAAGGGGCCATACAGACCATCTAGTCCGACCCCCTGCCCAATGAAGGACCAGCCTAAAGCATCTCTGACAAATATCAAAAATCTCTGACAAATAATGGTTGTTCCAGATTAGAGTCCATATCGACTACACGAAAGTTTACAGCAATGGCCAGACGTTCAGCCCACTGAAATCCCCAAAGCAAGACGGGTATTTACCCGATATGGCCTCGTCCCATGGCCAGGGGTCCCCAGCCTTCTTGAGCCTGTGGGCACCTTTGAAATTCTGACATGGTGGACTGGGCACAGCCAGGCGAAAAAGAAAAGCTGCCACCACTGTTCCCTCTAAACTGAGTTAGTGTGAGCCAGCACACAGTTTTCTAGCCTCTGACTCACACATTCTTGTCTTCGCCAAGGAAGGATGGCTCCAGAGCAAGCTAATTTATGCCACAGCCAAATCGCTCACTCACAACTTTAGTGCCAGCAGCTCACAAAGGAGAATTTTTGCTCGCAAGACTCCGCAGCTTAGAGGGAGCATTGGCTGCCACAGCTTCCGTCACCAGGACAGTTTGGCCAGGGGATCCTGGAGGTTTTTTGCCATCTTCTGGGCGTGGAGCAGGAGTCATTGGAGGTGTAGGGGGGAGGTGTTTGTGAATCTCCTGCATTGTGCAGGGGGTTGGACTAGATGACCCTGGAGGTCCCTTCCAGCTCTGATTCTAAAGACCTCAGCCTGAGACGCCGGAGAGCAGCTGCTACTCTGAGTAGACGATACTGACTTTATTAGCTGTTGTATATTTTTCCGGGTTGTGTGGCCGTGGTCTTGGCATTGTAGGACCTGACGTTTCGCCAGCAGCTGTGTCTGGCATCCTCAGAGGTATAACACAGACAGATGGAGTACTCTCTGTGTCAAGGTGAGAAAAAAAACCCGGTAGGCAGGTAATTTATATCTACTCAGGAAGGTGGGGGCAGGGCTGAGTCATTATCTTGCAGGAGTTCCCCAGGCTGTGAAACATGCTAATGGAGGAGCTTTCCTGAGGAGATTCTTTTGTATATGGATTGTTTCCTGAGGAGACTTCCTGTTTCCTGATACATAAACCTACAACAGCTAATGAACTCCGGCTGTGAAAGCCTTCGACAGCATATTGATACTGACTCTGATGGACCAAAAGGGTCTGATTCAGAATAAGGCCCCTTCTCTCTCCTATGTCGTGTCACGACACTGGGTCCAATCTGTTCGTAAGCTGTCCGTCATGGACGGCTGCGAGAGTTGGACTATAAGGAAGGCCGAGCGCCGAAGAATAGATTCTTTTGAACTGTGGTGTTGGAGAAGACTCTTGAGAGTCCCTTGGACTGCAAGAAGATCAGATCAGTCAATCCTAAAAAGAAATCAACCCTGACTGTTCCCTGGAAGGCCAGATAATGAAACTGAAGCTCAAATTCTTTGGCCACCAAATGAGAGGGGAGCACTCACTGGAGAAGACCCTGATGCTGGGAAAGACTGAAGGTCAAAGGAGACGGGGACGGCAAAGGATGGGATGGTTAGACAGTGTCATAGATGCAACGAACATGAAATTGAGCAAACTTCAGAGGATGGCGGAAGACAGGAGGGCCTGGCGTAACCTGGTCCATGGGGTCGCGAAGAGTCAGACTGTGCGACTGAACAACAACAGCCCACCCGCCCTCTTGAAAATTCACCCAGATGCTTCAGACCCGCGGCTCTAACCCTGCCATTTCTCAAGCTGTGGCCTGGCTGGCGCTCCCGTAAATTCCAGCAGCCCCCAAACCACCCTGACCTTTCCCCTACTTAAACCGAACAGGATTGTTTCCCCCTCTCCTTCTGGCTCCGGGCAACCTCTCCTCCGTCCTATGAATTACAGATGTTGGGAGGAGAGGCGGGAACCGCAAGCGAAAATTCCCTTGTTTTGCCGCCTTCCTCTATATGCCTGATTCGGTGGTTCTGGAATGCTTCTCCCTCCAGGGGGTAAAAGGGATGCCAGAACTGCACACACGTGGACGGGCTCGTGCTTGTTGAGAGATGCCGAGATGTGGGGAGGAGGGGGGGGGGGGAGGAACAAAACCAGAGCCGTTCCAAGCCACCCTTGAAGGCAGAGGTTGGATTTCAGATGAAGAACACCGAGGTAGGGACGTAGGCCAACGTCTCTCCCCCCCCCCAATTAGTTTCAGCCTTTAATCGGCGGCGATCCTCGGCTCTCAAAGAGTTTTCTCGGTGCTCTGGTAAGTGTGATGCGATAGGAAGGGGGCTCCTCTGAGCCTGCACAAAGTGCAGTTCTACTGGCCGAAAGAACACCGCACTTAAAAATCCATATAAGATTTCACTGCTGCCTTTCGTCCTCAAGTTATAACCTACTGAATGCAGAAATCGGCGTTGGAAAGAGTCAGTACATTGGTCCACCAGGGTCAGTAGCAGTGTTCCTTCTAGGCTGAGTTAGTGTGGAGCTAGCTCACAGTTTTTTAGCCTCCGGCTCACACATTTTTGCCTTATCTCAGGAAGGAGGGCTCCAGAGCAAACTAACGTATGCAGTAGCCAAATCGCTCGCTCACAACGGAATTTTTGCTCACAAGACTCCACAGCTTAGTACTGTCTTCTCTGATTGGGCAGTGGCTCTCAGAGAATCACAGAGTTGGAAGGGACCTCTGGGGTCATCTAGTCCAACCCTTGTTGGAGGTGGCTACAAGCATGGACGGCTTCAAGAGGGAATTGGATAAGCATATGGAGCAGAGATCCATCAGTGGCTATGAGCCACAGGGTGTAGATAGGAACTCTCAGTCTGGGGCAAGGGATGTTCTGTCTTCTTGGTGCTTGGCAACAGTGGGAGGGCTTCTAGTGTCCTGGCCCCACTGCTGGACCTCCTGATAGCACCTGGTATGTTTGGCCACTGTGGGACAGAGTGTTGGACTGGATGGGCCATTGGCCTGATCCAAAATGGCTTCTCTTATGTTCTTACGTAACCCCTTGCACAATGCAGGAGATTCACAAACGCCGCCTCCCCACACCCCCAGTGACCCCTGCTCCTTGCCCAGGAGAAGGGGGGAAATCCCTCCAGGATCCCCTGGCCAAACTGGCCTGGAGAACAAGTGTTTCCTGACCCCAAAGTGGCGATCAGCATTTCCCATGGCGTGGCACGTTTCACTTCGCCTCCTGCAGGGTGCTTCTAACTGGACATGCTGGGGATCGAACCTGGGGCCTTCGGCATGCCAAGCGGACGCTCTGCCCCTGAGCCACAGAGCCTCTGCCCCTGAGCCACAAGCTCTGGCACAGCTGTCCTTGAAAAAGAGCAGTTTGTGTCAGAGTTCTCTCAGCCCCACCCACCTCACAGGGTGTCTGTTGTGGGGAGGGGAAGGGAAAGGAGTTTGTAAGCCGCTCTGAGACACCTTTGGGTAGTGAAGGGCGGGGTAGAAATCCAATCTCCTCTTCTTCTTCTTTTACCTCACAGGGTGTCTGTTGTGGGGAGGGGAAGGGAAAGGAGATTGTAAGCCGCTCTGAGACACCTTTGGGTAGTGAAGGGCAGGGTAGAAATCCAATCTCCTCTTCTTCTTCTTTTACCTCACAGGGTGTCTGTTGAGGGGAAGGGAAGGGGAAGGAGTTTGTCAGCCGCTCTGAGACACCTTTGGGCAGTGAAGGGTGGGGTATAAATCCAATCTCTTCTTCTTCTTCTTTTACCTCACAGGGTGTCTGTTGTGGGGAGAGGAAAGGAAAGGAGTTTGTAAGCCGCTCTGAGACACCTTTGGGTAGTGAAGGGCGGGGTATAAATCCAATCTCTTCTCTTCTTCTCTTCTCCCCTCCTGAGCCCAGATTCAGCCCCGGAAGGGCCAAGTGCAAGGCTGCATTGCACCTCTTTGGAGGCAGGCTGTGCGCGACCCCATCTCTCTTCCCCCAGTCACCTGACGCTGCATGTCAAGAACCTGCCAGGTTAAATCACCGAGCAGGTCTCCTCTTGCGCTTCCGTGCCTTTCAGTGAGGCTCGCGTGAGAGACCTTCTGGGGTGGATTGTGCTCCAGGCTCGTTACCGGTGATGGAAGAAGACAGGAAAGGGGTAGGGAGAAGAGATGCCAACATCTCCTGGAGCCATGTCCTTCTCTTCTGCACCCAGCCAAGAAAATACACGCGAAGCAGCTTGCAACTGAGTCAGACCACCAGTCCATCAAGGATGGGGTTGCCTACTCTGACTGGCAGCCGCTCTCCAGGGTCTCAGGCCGAGGTCTTTCGTGTTAGCAACTACCTGATCTTTTTTGCTGGACTGGGGACTGAACCCAGGATCTTCTGCCAGCAGTTTGGTGTAGTAGTTAAGAGCGCGGACTCTAATCTGGGAGGACTGGGTTTGATTCCCCGCTCCTCCGCTCGCAGCTGCTGGCGTGACCTTGGGTCAGTCACAAGTTCTTTCAGAGCTGTTCTCTCAAGGGCAGTCCTCGAAAGAGCTCTCTCAGCCCACTGACCTCACGGGATGTCTGTTGTGGGGAGGGGAAGGGAAAGGAGTTTGTAAGCTGCTCTGAGACTCCTTTGGGTAGTGAAGGGCGGGGTATAAATCCAATCTCTTCTTCTTCTTTTACCTCACAGGGTGTCTGTTGTGGGGAGGGGAAGGGAAAGGAGTTTGTAAGCCGCTCTGAGACTCCGAGGGAAGGGCGAGGTATAAATCCAATCTCTTCTTCTTCTTCTGAGCCATGGATCGACTTCCAAGGAGATGAGTCCCTCCCTCAAAACATCTGGCTGTGGGAGGAATGAAGAGTACGAACCCCCTGCCCTCTCAATCTCTGTCTTTGTCACACACATACGAAATAGCAGCAGGTCCTACAGAGCCCGCCAAGGCAAGCTGTGCCGTAGGGAGAGAACTTGGAACATTCTGGCTTCTGGCTGAAATAAGATTTCTATCAGCCTGGCCATGTCTGCCTACAGGGAGGTGTCTGCTACCTCATTTCTCAGTTTGCTTTGCCGCCAACATCCTCCTCCACTGGGGCTGGTACACAGATTTGCTCTTATGTTTGCATTGGGCATGACTGGAATGTTCAGTTGCACCTGAGGCACAGAGAATCACTTGTCCTTGCGAGGTTGTCTGTTGCATCTCCGCATGAGTCGCTGTGTTGGGCTTACTGGCTTCGAGAGCCAGTTTCGTGTAGTGGTTAAGTGCGCGGACTCTAATCTGGGAGAACCAGGTTTGATTCCACTCCTCCACTCACTCGCACCTGCTGGATGACCTTGGGCAAGCCATAGTTCTGACAAGAGCTGTCCTTGAAAGGGCAGTTCTCGAAAGAGCTCTCTCAGCCCCACCTACCTCACAGGGTGTCTGTTGTGGGGAGGGGAAGGGAAAGGAGTTTGTAAGACACTCTGAGACTCCGAGTGAAGGGTGGGGTATAAATCCAGTCTCCTCTTCTTCTTCCGGTTTGGGAGACTTGCACAAATACACAAAAAGTGAGTGACTCTGGGCCCCTAGACCAGAGGTGTCAAACATGTGGCCCGGGGGCCGGAACTGGCCCTTCCAGGGCTCTTATCCGGCTGGTGAGCAACTAGTGTGACAGAGGGAAGGCAGGAGGCTGCTTGGGGGGAGCAGACACATAGGCACACATGGTGAGGTGTGTGTGGTCAAAGCTGTCAAGAAATGAAAGGAAATGGCTAGGGGGCAGGTATAGTATCCTTTGGAAAAAACCTAGTTTTTTATTTAAGAAAAATTAAATACATTCATTGGGATTTTTGAGGATTCCTCGGTAAATCAATTACTTCAACTCCTAGGAATCAATTGCTTTTGTTTGTATTTTGGGTAAAAAATAATATCGTTAATTGGTTTTGCCTGTGTCATTTATAAAGTTTATATCTCTGGTACCTGGCATTTCATTTTACGGCAGACATGGCCCAGCCCAACAAAATATCTTTCATGTCAGATCCGGCCCTCGTAACAAACGAGTTTGACACCCCTACTGTAGACTTTCCTCTTATGTGCGAGCGTGAAGTCTGCCGTACTTTTCAAAAATTAATTCACCTATCAGGCATTTTGTGGGAACGCAGAATTGAGAGTTCTCTCTTACGGTTCCTGTTTTGTTTTACTTCCTGGGAGAAACGCCTCAGACTCCTGTTTTGGAGGACTGAAACCAGGGGTGGACTGGGATGCGACCGATCGAAGCTTGGAAGGCAAGAGTTGAAGAGGCAGAAGGTACCCTGGGGGCTATCCAATCCAGTTCCTTTCTGACCACGAAAGTCCATTTTTATAGGACTCAGAAGACCACGGAGTGCTCTTGACAAGCAGCCATTCTGCAAGAGAGACCGAGGCCCCTCCTGCCATAGAGTGGCCCGAACACCACGAGAAAGGAGTTATAATGTGAGGTCCTGGGAGCGAATAGCTGGACAGCGGAGCGTGGAAACGAAAGGGCCGTCGAGTGGCAGCTGACTTGTGGCAACTCCTTAGGGTTCTGAAAGCAAGAGGTGAACGGGGTGGTTTGCCCTTGCCTGCCTCTGCGCAGCAACCCTGGACTTCCTTGGGGGGGGGTCTCCCATCCAAGTGCTAACCAAGGACCACCCTGCTTAGCTTCCGAGATCTGATGAGATCGGGCTAGCCTGGGCCAGCCAGGACAGGACTCAGAGGGGTATGCTTGTTCATAAATAAAGACATGGATACATTAAACAAAGGAGAGGGACTGTGAACTGACTACAGAAGGTCAAAGGAGAGATATTGTCAGAGGAACTGAAGCATACTGTGAAGTGGGGAAAGGCAACTCTCGACTCGGCCACAGTCTAGTCTGCGGCAACTCAGCAGTTTGACCCCGGGGTTCAAATTCCTCTCCCACCAGCAAGCGGGGCCTGTTGCCTTCCGTCCACTCTGTAAGAGTGGTTGAGCAGTGGAACGGACGGCCTCGGGAGGTGGTGGATGCTCCTTCACTGGACGTTTTCAAGCAAAGGCTGGAAGACCATCTTTCGGGTATGTTGTAGGGCTATCTTTCGGCTATGTTCCTTCAGAGTGCAGGGGGTTGGACTAGATGACCTTGCATGGTCCCTTCCAACTCTTAACGTTCTATGATTCTATCTCCAAAAGCATTTTTATAGGACTCAGAATTTCTAGCCTCCTTTCTCTGTGGCTGAAATGAAAGTGGGAGGAAGGGAATAGTCCTCTCCCCCATACCCATCAGATCATATGCGTAATCGTCTTTACCTGCAGTCAGTTCCATGTTCCCTCTAAGCTGTGGAGTCTTGTGAGCAAAAATTCTACTTTGTGAGCTACAGGCCTTAAAGTTGTGAGCGAGCGATTTGGTGACTGCATAAATCAGTTTGCTCTGGAGCCGGCCTTCCTGAGCTAAGACAAAAATCTGTGAGCTGGAGGCTAAAAAACTGTGAGCTAGCTCACACTAACTCAGCTTAGAGGGAACACTGGTTCCAAACGGGAGGCATCACAAACATGGACCGGCAGCCATTTGAACCCGGGCCCCAACTCAAGCACAAACTCCCCCATGGGATCCATGAACCCTCCACTGGCCACGTCTGAGATTTTCTGTATGCTGTTTTCACTTGCCCTGTGCATCGGTCTGACTCTGTCCTGCTCCCTGTCTCTCTCCTTCTCCAGAGGGTGGCTGCGGTACCGCTCATATGAATGATCTCAGGTCAAGTTGCAGCCTGCGTGAGAAGACCTGCGGGGTTAGACGACACGACTCGATAGTCAATCCGCCTCAGTTTCTGGATTCGAAAGAGGTAGCTGACCTTTGGGAGGAAGAAGTAGTAGTAGTAGTAGTAGAAATAGTAGAAGTAGAATAAGAATTAGAAGTAGTAGTAGAAGAAGAGGTAAAAGAAGGAGAATAAGAATTAGAAGTAGTAGAAGAAGAAAGAGGTAGAAGAAGAAGAAGAAGATTTAGAGTAGGAGTAGAAGAGGTAAAAGAAGAAGTAGAAGAGGGGGAGACTTTCCCTTCCCCTCCCCACAACAGACACCCTGTGAGCAATGCTCCCTCTAAGCTGTGGAGTCTGGTGAGCAAAAATTCTACTTTGTGAGCTGCTGGCATGAAAGTTGTGAGCGAGCAACTTGGCTACTGCATAAATTAGTTTGCTCTGGAGCCGTCCTTCCTGAGCTAAGACAAAAATATATGAGCCAGAGGCTTAAAAACTGTGACCTAGCTCACACTAACTCAGCTTAGAGGAAACACTGCCTGTGAGGTAGGTGGGGCTGAGAGAGCTCTCTCTCGAGGACTGCTCTTGAGAGAACAGCTCTGAAAGAACTTGTGACTGACCCAAGGTCACCCAGCAACTACATGTGGAGGAGTGGGGAATCAAACCCGGTTCTCCCAGATTAGAGTCCACGCTCCTAACCATTACACCAAAAAGAGGAGGGTTAGCTTTGGATTGAAGTCCCCCTCCATACTCAAGCTGTTGGTCCCCCACCTTGATTTTCTGCCTGTTCCCATCCAGCCCCAACATAAACGCGAGGCAACGGAAATGGCTTGTACAAAACATGTCGACAGTTTTTATTGTCTCTTTAAAAACCACTTAAAAATGATAATCTCTCGGTGGGTAGATGGGGAATTAAAAATATAACCGCCATCTTGTCTTGCTGGCCGGTTGCTCTGATAAACTGTTCCCCACCACCACCCTGGCAAGCTCCTCCAAGCGGGTGGGGTGGGGGCCCACAGGAAGACAGGATGTTCTCTTCAGAGCCTGCCGGGAAGCCTTCGGCACCTGTCCTTTGTGCCAATAGCCTAGGGGAGGGATGCATGGGGTTGTTGCAGGGCGGGCTGAAGGCAGGGTACAGCGGGTGGGTGGTGGGAGATGGTGGCTTGCACGTGTCCGGTTGGCAACCCAGGAATGGCGAGGAAGCCACAGCGAGTCTGGCCTGGGGGGGGGGGCTGGGGGATGGGGGGGGAGGGACTGGGGCCCCAGCGGTGGTTCAATGCAAGGAGAAAATAGGAACTTCACCTCCCCTACTGGGGGGTGAGGGAGGAGAAATGTGAGAAGTCGGAAAATGACATCTCTGCTGAGATGCCTGGAAGAGACGGTCCCGGACGAGCCCCCTCCCCGCATCCCGATCCCCCTAGCCAGGAGCACCGAGGGAGCTGTAAGCCGGTTCACACGCTTTATTTGCTTTTTTGTGGAGGATGGGGTGGGGGGTGGAGTGGGAGGTGGACCCGGTTTCTCGCTGGCCTGGTAACACTTCTGATTACAGATCCCCTGGCAGTGGTGACCAGTGTCTTCCGTGCCCCCTGGTGGACGGCCATACAGAATCCCCCTTTCCCTGCCGTGTCAGTCTAGACAGGATGGCAAGGAGCAGGACAATGCCGGGCGTGGAGCACAGGTCACATGGGGAGCGGGGTGGGGAGGCAGGGGCAGAGGGGGTGCTGCTCAGGAAAGGGACAGTCAGAGCGTTCAAGTCTCGCTGAGTGGGGGGGCACACACACGCAGATGCATCTCTCGCGCGTTTCATTGCTGCCGATGGTGTCCGTCCAGGTGCTCCGGGACCACTCTCTGCTAACGCCGCTGTTGCCTGGGAACCGCTGGCGCCGAGGCAGATGGGAGGCAGGCGGGCAAGCGGTGCTGCCAGGGCCCTGACCCCCCCTCCTCAGTCACTGTCTGAGCCCACTGCTGAGGAGCCTTTCCGCTTCCGCTTCGTTGGTTTCGGTTTGGTGTCTTCCTCCTCCTAGGAGCGAAGAAAACCTCATGTTAAAGGCAGGCTTTAGAGAAGGTTTGGGGAAGGGGCGAGGGTTATGAATATCAAATCAAGGGTGGCCCCGGTATTGCCTAATGGGGCAGATATGGCCCCCTTCCCCCGAGCATTATATCTGCCCCTTAACGACCCTACTAGCCACATGTACAAGAAGAGCTGCCGTTTGATTTAGAGAAATCTTAGCTGATCTATTTTGGTCTGCGTCTATCTGCAAATGAGAAGGCATAAGAGATCTACTGAAAACCCCTCCACGCTTTTCAGAGGATATCCTCCCTGGGCTGTAACAGGCATCATCTCATTCCCCCTTCCTCTCACATTGCCTCAGAAGGGCATTCCCCCCTTCTCTCACATTACCTCAGAAGAGACATTCCCCCCTTCTCTCACATCGCCTCAGAAGAGACATCCCCCCCTTCTCTCACATCACCGCAGAAGAGACATTCCCCCCTTCTCTCGCATCACCTCAGAAGAAGCATTCCCCCTCTCACATCACCTCAGAAGAAGCATTCCCCCTTCCTCTCACATCGCCTCAGAAAAGGTATTTCTTCCTTCTCCTGCATCACCTCAGAAGAAGCATTCCCCGTTCTCTCGCATCACCTCAGAAGAAGCATTCCCCGTTCTCTCGCATCGCCTCAGAAGAAACATTCCCCCCTTCTCTCACATCACCTCAGAAAAGGCATTCCTTCCTTCTCTCGCATCGCCTCAGAAGAGACATTCCCCCCTTCTCTTGCATCACCTAAGAAGAAGCATTCCCCCCCTCTCTCGCATCGCCTTTGAAGAGGCATTTCCATTTCTCTCGCATGGCCTCAGAAGAGGCATTCCCCCTTCCTCTCGCATCACCTCAGAAGAAGCATTCCCCCTTCCTCTCACATTGCCTCAGAAGGGGCATTCCCCCCTTCTCTCGCATCGCCTCAGGAGAGACATCCCCCCCTTCTCTCGCATCACCTCAGAAGAGACATTCCCCCCTTCTCTCACATCGCCTCAGAAGAGACATTCCCCTCTTCTCTCGCATCGCCTCAGAAGAGACATTCCCCCCTTCTCTCACATCGTCTCAGAAGAGACATTCCCCCTTTCACTTGCATCACCTCAGAAGCATTCCCCCTTCTCTCGCATCACCTCAGAAGAAGCATTCCCCTTTCCTCTCACATTGCCTCAGAAGGGGCATTCCCCCCTTTTCTTGCATTGCCTCAGGAGAGACATTCCCCCTTCTCTCACATCACCTCAGAAAAGGTATTCCTTTCTTCTCTCGCATCGCTTCAGAAGAGACATTCCCCCCTTCTCTTGCATCACCTTAGAAGAGGCATTCCTTCCTTCTCTTGCCTCACCTCAGAAGAGACATTCCCCCTTCTCTTCCATTACCTCAGAAGAGGCATTCCCGCCTTCTCTGACACACAGGAGGGAATTCCTCTGATGGCACATGTGATCTTTAGCATTTATAGGTACCCAATGTTGGCTCTGCCGCTAGTATCTGGCATTCTAGACCGGAAGCAATTCCAGCACACCCGGCAAGGTCGTTCTTATCAAAGGCCTGGCAAGTGGCAGATAGGAGGCTGGATTTACAGTGCACAATATTGGTGGAACTCTACCCTACAGGGTCTCGCTCAGAGGGCAACCCCTCAGTGTGACGATAAAAGGAATGAGGGCTTTGTATGCTGCCCCAAGAACCTCAGAGGAACCGTTGATTTCACTGCTGGCTCCAGATCAGTGGTGGCTGGGGAACTACTGCTAGCTATCCTCCCTTCCCACCGCTCCATGAGGAGTCCCCCGAGGGTTTACTCCATGTGCCGCTGCCCACAACTCACCGAGGCGCTACTGGAGGCAGACTCCTCTTCGTTGTTGGCCGGCTGGGCTGCGTTCTTGCGGCTGCGGGGGCTGGACATCGTGGCTTTCCGGCGGCTCTTGGGGGGCTTGCTGGAGGAGTCCTCGTACTCCTCGGCCAGAGAGAAGAGGTCGCTGAACCTGGGGAGGGGGGGGAGGGTCACAAAGGATTGGGGACGGGCAATGAAAACCGGAGGGGGCAACCATGTGATCCCTGGCTCTCCCCCCAATCCTTTTCCTTGCAGGCGTCAGGATGCATTACCCTTCCAGGAAAGGTTCTGCTCCTGTTCTTGGGTTCCCCGTACCCTTCTTTAAAGTACACCTCCTCCTACCTAATGGAGGAAGCTTTGACTCTCTTGACTTGTTGGTCTCCAAGGTGCCACTGGGCAAATCTAGCAGTTCTTCTGGAGACCAACGCAGGTACCCCCTGGAATCCCCCTCCCGTGGTCCTGAAGAGACCCCCCCCCGGCCACTTACTTCATCTTGTGGGCCTCGTCGCAGCTGGCCTGGACGTGCTGCAGCGCTTGAAGGATCGGGGTTTGGCTGAAGACTGCCAGGGAAGAGAGGAGGAGGGGCCATCAGAGTGGATCGAAGGAGGAGGACACAGTAGTTGGCCCTCCAGAGGAACTGGTTGAGGCCACTGTGTGAGGCAGAATGCTGGACTAGATGGACCCTCACTGGTTTGATCCAGCAGGGCTCTTCTGATGTTCTCATGAGGGGAAGGCCTCGGCCTCTCTGCCCTGTTGTTGGCCCTTCCAGAGGAACTGGTTGAGGCCACTGTGTGAGGCAGGAGGCTGGACTAGATGCACCCTTACTGGTCTGATCCAGCAGGGCTCTTCTTGTGTTCTTATGAGGGGAAGGTCTCGGCCTCTTTGTTGTTGGCCCTCCAGAGGAACTGGTTGAGGCCACTGTGTGAGACGGGATGCTGGACTAGATGGACCCTCACTGGTCTGATCCAGCAGGGCTCTTCAGATGTTCTTATGAGGGGAAGGCCTCAGCCTCTCTGCCCTGTTGTTGGCCCTCCAGGGGAACTGGTTGGCCACTGAGTGAGACAGGATGCTGGACTAGGTGGACCACCGGCCTGATCCAGCAGAGCTCTTCTGACACTCTTAAGACCCTCTGTTCTACCAACAAAGAAAAGGTTTCCATCACAAGCTTCCCTATCCCTGTTTAACCCGTACCCCTGTTTTCCCCATACGACAAACCCAGTGATAGAGCAAGACGGTATCATCTTGATGGGGGGGGGGGGGTAGATCAAAATTCATATCTGAAGGAGTGAGCGGTGACCTACGAACACTCCTACCCCGCCACAAATTTTGTTAGTCTCTTTAAGGTGCTACTGGACTCTTGCTCTTTTCTGCGACGACCCAGTGAGGCAGGCCAGGTGGAGAGTGGGTGGAACGTGCACCGTGGGTTTTGCGAACGGGGGGAGCGCGGGGGGGGTGGGGACTTGTTACGTACAGTTCTGTTTGGTGTTGGTGAGGTTCAGGCGCAAATTGTCCAGGTGCTCCAGGATCTGCTCCAGAGTCAGCTGGGCCAGTTTGCTGCTGGAACTCCGCAGGCTGGAAGGTGAAAGAGAGAGCGAGAAAAATAAGAGGCGGGGCTGAAGGGGCTCTTCGGAGGACTATTCGGCCTTCTGAACCTCCGTATGGAAGCAAGAATATCACAATTCAGACACAGTGTTCGGATTCGCTCGCTCTGGGGCTGTGTGAGTGCCCCGGCCCGGCGCACAACCTCCCTGCGAGGCAGGTTTGGCTAAGAGAGCGTGACTCGTCTGTGGTCGCCCAGGATGCTTCGTGACCGAGAGCGGGTTCCGAACCTGGGTCTCCCGGATTTGAGTCCAGCACCTTCACTGGTACATCACACTGACTAAACCTAAAGAGAGGGCGAATGAGTGCTGTATTACACCCAGCCTACAGCTGTTTCACTGCCTGCCCATCAATGACTGGGTTCAGTTCAAGGTACCGGGCGATGGCGTGCAAAACCTTTCACAGGCCTGGACCCTCGTATCTACAGGACTGCCTCTCCTCGGACGCTCCGCCACGACAGCCTCTCTCCTCTGAGCAGGACTTTCTGTGGGTGCAAACGGGCAAGATCGACAGTCGCCTGTACGTGCGCATTCTCCATGGTGGCGGACAAAAGGACACGCTGCTTTACGGAGAGGGTTATTAAAATGTGGGCTTTGCTGCCAGAGGATGTAGTGATGGCTACAGGAATAAACAGCTTTAAAAAGGGGTTAGAGGGATTCATGGAGGATAAGTCTATCAATGGCTGCTAGCCATGGTGGCTGAGGGGAACCTCCACATTCAGGGGCACTGAGCCTCTGAATCCCAGAGCCAGGAGGCAACATCAGGAGAAGGCCTTGGCCTTTCTGCCCTGTTGTGGACCTCCAGAGGAACTGGTTGAGGCCACTGTGTGAGACAGGATGCTGGACTAGATGGACCCTCACTGGTCTGACCCAGCAGGGCTCTTCTGATGTTCTTATGAGGGGAAGGCCTCAGCCTCTATGCCCTGTTGTTGGCCCTTCCAGAGGAACTGGGCGAGGCCACTGTGTGAGGCAGGATGCTGGACTAGATGGACCCTCACTGGTCTGACTCAGCAGGGCTCTTCTGATGTTCTTATGAATGGAAGGCCTCAGCCTCTATGCCCTGTTGTTGGCCCTACTGGAGGAACTGGGCGAGGCCACTGTGTGAGACAAGATGCTGGACGAGATGGACCCTCACTGGTCTGCCTCAGCAGGGCTCTTCTGATGTCCTTATGAGCGGAAGGCCTCGGCCTCTCTGCCCTGTCGTTGGCCCTCCAGAGGAACTGGTTGAGGCCACTGTGTGAGACGGGATGCTGGACTAGATGGACCCTCACTGGTCTGCCTCAGCAGGGCTCTTCTGATGTCCTTATGAGCGGAAGGCCTCGGCCTCTCTGCCCTGTCGTTGGCCCTCCAGAGGAACTGGTTGAGGCCACTGTGTGAGACAAGATGCTGGACTGGATGGACCACTGGTCTGATCCAGCAGGGCTTACTTTCTTATGTTGGGCAGCTAAGGCAAACCACCTCTGAACGTCTCTTGACTTGAGAACCCTTCAGGGTTGCCAGAAGCCGGCTGCGACGTGACGGCACTTTCCATCAGAAGCCCTATTAGATTGCTATTGAGACGTCTCAACCTACGGATTGCCTTAACATCCGCTGTGTGATCTGTCTTGTGCCTCGGTGAGAAAGGAGGGCTACAAATAACTGAGTTTCAAACAATAAAATGAAACCAACGTAACTCCTGTGGACTCCGCAACTCACTGCAAAAAACCCCCAAGTTCTACTCGAGAAGCTCTTCCGAGGAGCACATCTGGGAAACCTGTTATTTCAGGGCAGCAGAAAGCCCCATGGAAGTTCCCCTCCTCTAGCCCCCTCATTCTCTGTTCCCTTGGCTAATGCTCAGATGCCAGAGAGGAGGAAGAGAGAGCCACTAGATGTCCCTCTAGTTCCATAGACAAAAGCCAGGTGCCCGGCTAACTGTGGCCGCCAGCAGAGGGCGCTGTTCTCCATGCCGGACCAAGGGACGGCGCATCATCCACACACACACACCCTTTCTCTATGCCTTGTTTCCTCTTCTGGGATACAGGTTTGCATCTGACCCGAAGGGACCAAGGCACAACGTCTCCAGGCAGTGTTCTTCTTCATGCCCTTGGTTTTCAAATGAGCAGGAAGAATCCTTTTAAAAGAGACGAGGCCGAACTTCCGAGATATAGTGGTGCTGGAGGGTAAGCGGCCCAATGGCAGGGCGCTGCTTCGTCCTCTTTGGACTGCGGGAGCGGGGACCGCCCAACTGAATCACTCCCCTCCATGTTGTTCTGGACCTTCTCACAGAGAAGAGCAGCATTTCGGGGGGGGGGGGAGCGCAGGGGCCTGCGCGGCGAACTTTTCTGCTTTTTGGGCAGGGAAGGAGAAGAAGAAGAGGAGGAGGAAGAGATTGGATTTATACCCCGCCCTTCACTACCCGAAGGAGTCTCAGAGTGGCTTACAAACTCCTTTTCCCTTCCCCGCCCCACAACGGACACCCTGTGAGGTAGGTGGGGCTGAGAGAGCTCTCTCGAGAAGTGCCCTTGAGAGAACAGCTCTGAGAGAACTTGTGACTGACCCAAGGTCACACCAGCAGCTGCATGTGGAGGAGGCACAGGGAGTCAAACCCGGTTCTCTTCGATTAGAGTCCGCGGACTTAACCACTACACTGAACTGGCTCTCAGTGGGATTTCCTGCCTTTCAGCTACCTCCTGGCATCGCCCTGCCGTGCCCATGGGGGGTGCTGAAGCCCACACTGACCATCCCCCAGCTCTGCCCCCAAGAAGACCCTCCTGCGTCTTCAGATGCCGCACCTCCTTTTGTTTAAGGCAAGGTTCAGATTACGTTTCTTTTCTCTTTTTTTGGAGGGGGCCACACAGTCCCGAATCAAAGACTCAGTGGGCCCCCCGGATCCTGCCAGGCTCCAAAGGAGGCATCGATCCACTCTGGTACAGGGGCAGAGACAAACACAGGGGGCCTCTCACTTTCCCACAGGTTGGGGGATTATGAATACCTTTGGAATCCGGGGCTTCTTTAGTCCGGGTTGGAGGGCGGGGAGGTCAGAAAGACTGTTCTGGTAAAAGGCAGGGGGGGGGGGCAAGCTGAGGCCTCAGAGCTCACGGTGGCTGCCGGCAAGAGAACCCCAAAGAAGGGGCCCGGCCCTCCACGCCCTTTTGTGTAGCCAGGATCTTGTGGCTTGTGGGGCAAATTTTCATCTGGTGGGGTTGCTGTTATTTTCACGTCAGTTCCAATCCGCCTCCAAGCCTGACCGCCGGTGGCCACCCCCCTCCCTCCCGCCAGGTTGGTGCAGTGGTTAAGTGCGCAGACTCTAATCTGGGAGAACCGGGTTTGACTCCCCCACTCCTCTACTTGCAGCTGCTGGATGACCTTGGGCAAGCTGTAGCTCTGATAAGAGCTGTCCTTGAAAAAGAGCACTTTCTGTCAAGAGCTCTCTCAGCCCCACCCACCTCACAGGGTGTCTGTTGTGGGGAGGGGAAGGGAAAGGAGTTTGTAAGCTGCTCTGAGACACCTTCGGGTAGTGAAGGGCAAGGTATAAATCCAATCTCTTCTTCTTCTTCTTGAAAAAGAGCAGTTTCTGTCAGAGCTCTCTCAGCCCCACCCACCTCTCAGGGTGTCTGTTGTGGGGAGGGGAAGGGAAAGGAGTTTGTAAGCCGCTCTGAGACACCTTTGGGTAGTGAAGGGCGGGATATAAATCCAATCTCTTCTTCTTCTTCTTCTCCTGCAAGATTTAAAGGGTCCCTCAGCTGATGGGGGAACCACCTGGCCCGCCAGTCAGCTGGAGGGCCCTTTAAATCTTGCAGGAGGGGAGGGAGGGGGGCATGCACCATGCCCTGCTTCTTCTCAAAAGCGTTTAAAGGATCCCTTCAAACGCTTTTGAGGAAAAGCGAGGGGGGCCGTGCACGCGACCCCCCCCCACTCTTCTCCCAAAAAATCTTGTGGGGCTGGACCTTCAAGAAAAGGAGCAGAGCCCCCAAGCAGTGTTCCCTCTGAGCCGAGTTAGTGTGAGCTAGCTCGCAGTTCTTTAGCCTCCGGCTCACATATTTTTGACTTCGCTCAGGAAGGAGGGCTCCAGAGCAAGCTGACTGATGCAGCAGCCAAGTCGCTCGCAAACAGCTTTAATGCCGGCAGCTCACAAAGTAGGGTTTTTGCTCGCAAGACCCCACAGCTTAGAGGGGGCATTGCCCCCAAGAGCCCCACTGTAGCTACGGGCCAGCCTCCAATCCTCCCTTGGCAAAGGAATGCTCCGCCGAGGCCTCCCCCTCTCCAGCCGGGCTTGAAACCTAGACCTTCCCCTCTGGCTCTAATTGGGCTTGGGGGCCTGGTGCTGGGGTGGCGCCTGTCAGTCAGCGCTCTGGCCCCAGGGGAGAAAGCTTCCGAATAAATTGCACCGAGTTTTGCAATGCAGATGAGGGTGCAGGCGGGGAATCCAATTACAGGGGCTGCGGAGGGAGAAGCGGGCCTCTCTTTCCTCCTCTCTGGGAACAGAATGAGGACAAGAGATGCACGGAAGCTAATGCCCACGGATGGGCAATGCGGGGCTTGTCCTCAGGGAGGGGCTGGAGGCTGCTTGGGGGTGGGTCGGGGACACAGTGTTCCCTCTAAGCTGAGTTAGTGTGAGCTAACTGACAGTTTCTTAGCCTCCGGCTCACACATTTTTGTCTCCGCTCAGGAAGGGATGGCTCCGGAGCAAACCAATTTATGCGGCGGCCAAATCGCCGGCTCACAACTTTAATGCCGGCGGCTCGCGAAGCAGAATATTTGCTCGCAAGACTCCACAGCTTAAGAGAGAGCATTGTGGCAGGGATCCGTCATCCGTTGCCAATTTGGTGCCAGAGACTTGCAGCCTTCTGTTTCTAACACTCATTAAAGCAGGGGTTTCCAACGCCTTTTTTACGAGGCCCGGATCTGATGTAATTGTTACTTTGTCCTGCGGAGCCAGGTGTGCCATAAAATGTAATGCCAGGTACTGGAGATATAAACTTTATAAGCGACATGGGCAAACCCAATTAATTGATTCCTAAGACCTAGCAGTTCGAAAGCAAGAAATTGCAAGTAGATAAATAGGTACCACTTCAGTGGGAAGGTAACAGCTTCCCATGCGCCTTGGTGTTTAGTCATGCCGGCCACATGACCACGGAAATGTCTTCGGACAGCACTGGCTCTTCGGCTTTGAAACGGAGATGAGCACCGCAACCCTAGAGTCGGATTCGACTGGCTTTCGAGCAAGGGAACCTTTACCTTTTAAGACAAAGTTTGAGTCTAGTGGCACCCTTTAAAACCAACAAAGGTTTATTCAAGGTATGAACTTTGATGTGCACGCACACTTCCTCTGATACATTAAAATGGAAGGTAAGAGTCTACGTTACATATGCTAACTCATTCAGTCCTCACATATGGATTCTAAACAAGAAGGACTATACATCCTCTGTATTTCAGCGTATTTTTCAGAATACTATATTAGAACACTGAATGTAATGCAAGGAATGTCGGAATGTTTTGCTGAAAGAACACTGTACCCAGGGATCATTTCCTGCAGGAGCGCACAGGAGCGGAGCTCCGGCAGTAAAGAGTCCAGGGGGTGGGCACATGCAACAAGCCCCACCCCCTGCTACCAGCAGCCCTCAGTCAGAGCAAGAAGCAGCCAGGTAAGCTGCAGAGCTCCCCCCGGCCCAAAACAGTCCAGTGGCACCTTTAAGACCAAGTTTTATTCAGGCACAAGCTCTCCCTCCTCTGCGATGACAGATCTGCAAGTCCCCCCCCCCCAATAGCTAGCCATCCAAAACAGTCCAGTGGAGCCTGAGCGGTGGGTGTTGCCTTCTGACACACTTCCGGTGATGTCAGGGGGTGTGGCATATGCAAATGAGTAATGCAAATGAGTTGTGCTAATGAGCTCCTGCACCTCTTTTTCTACGAAAGGACCCCTGATTGCACCTACCTCGAAAAAAAGAAAAAAATGCTGTCAGGTTAGCTCCACGCCTGAGAGGAGACGAATGGAGAGTCTCAGTTTACTTCACACAATTAGAAAAGTTACCTTTACACATTTATCTCCTGTTTTGACATATCTGTTGCTTTACTCTTCTTCCCCTCCCCTTAATTAAATCAAAACAACTGCTGACCTTATAACCTTGGCTTGTTGTTTAGTTTTGTTTCTGCGTGTCTTAAAATACCTTCATCATGTTATGTGTTACTCTGCTGTTCAGCCTCTGTCTATAGGTGTGAACTCTTCCGTTTCAATGTATCTGAGGCAGTGTGCGCCCACATGCAAGCTCATGCCTTGAATAAGCCTTCGTTGGTCTGAAAGGTGCCACCGGACTCTAGATCTGCTCTACTGCTTCAGACCAGCACTGACTTCCTGATTCCTATTAGCGAAAGCAACTGATTTACTGGCGAATCCACAAAAGGGGGCAGGGGTCTGAACCTGGTTCTCCCAGATCCCCTACCGCCAGTTATCATCCCCCCCCCCCGCATTTGTCACAGAAGCTGAGGGGAAGGCCAAACGGAGAGGCTGTTTCTGAAACCTCTGAGGGGTGTTTTTTGACCTCACGCGAGCCCTTTTCCTTCATGGGCTGAGAACAGGTGCTGCGGAGAAGGGAGGTCGCCATCCCCCCTCCCCCCCCTCCCCGACGCTCACTCTGCCTCCTGGCACCGGGGCTGTTCAAACGTGCGGCGGTGACAGTGGCACCCCCCTTCCCCCTCCGCTCCTCCACGCGCTTTCCCCTCTGAGCGGCGTGCACGAGGCAGCCCAGTTGCCTCCCAGTCGACGCGCCGGCCCTCCTCTCTCCCCTACCGGCCCCATCCCTTCGGCAGCAAACCACCGCTTCACGTGCCCGCACTGGCCAACCCCCCCCCCCAATGGTCGCTGTTTGGTACAGCAGTGGCAGCGCTGGCCGCTTGGCTCCGCCCCTCCCTGTAGTGGCTTCGCCAATCCTCGCTAAGCTGCGGCCGAAGGAGGCGGGAGGGGGAAAAAAACACCACACGACTTCTCTTTCGCCGCCGTCACTCCCATTCCCCCCGCACTATTTTACCTCAGTCTCATAGTCCTGCCCCCTAGCAATTTCCTTTCTGTTTCTTGACAACCACACACACCTCACCACGTGCACCCACTTGCCTTCTCCTCTCCCTTGAGCAGCCTCCTGCTTTCCCTCCCTTGCACCAGTTGCTGTTGGGCTGGATAAGAGCACTGTCCCTGGACAGGCCGGTTCTGGCCCCGAGGCCGTATGTTTGACACCCCTGCATTAGGTGAGGGCAGCACCTGAAGCAATCGTTAGAAGGCGAAAGAAAACGGCTTTGGAGAGCTACTGGAGGCAGTGTGCTGTGGTGATTAAGAGAACGGAGACCTGGGTTCAAATTCCCACTCTGTCAGAAAGGTCCTCTAGAGACAGCGGCATATAAAATTTCCAAAATTGATTTATTTACTTCATTCGTACCTCCCCTTTCTCCCAGATGGGGACCCAAAGCAACGCACATCATTCCCCTTCGTTTTATCCTTACAACAACCCTGAGAGGTAGCTGAGGCTGAGGGAGTGTGACGGGCCCAAGGTCACCCAGCAAGCTTATTCGAACCTTAGTCTCCCCGATCCTGACCCGACACTCTAATGGCTACACTGCGCTGGAAGACGGAGCTCAGCAGGGGAGCTTGGGGGTGGCTGCTGTCCTTCAGACTGTCCTACCTCACGGGATTGTTGTTAGGATAAACAAGGAAGGGGGAATCAAGTGCTCCTTGTAGGAAGGCGGAGCAAGGTCCGTGTGGAGCGGCAAAGGTGAGGGATTCCCGCAGCCAAAAAACCCTCCCCCAAACCCAAGACCGCTCCTTTTTTTCTACGTACGGCAGTTACAACAGCTGTTCCCAACCTGTGGGTCCTGATCCTGACCCCAAAGTGGGTTGTGAACCATGGAAAAGAGGGTGGTGGGCATTTGCAGATTTGTTTGCCCACAGGCTGGGTCGCTATCTCGAGTAAACTCGGGACTCGCGGGCCACCGTACCAAAAAAGGCTGGGAGCTACGGGGTTCCGCAACCTAAGCGGATGCACTTGTTCTTCCTCCCGCCCCGCCCCACCTCCGCACTCCTTCCCCGTGCCTGGCCTCACCTTTGGCGTTTCCGGGGCAGGCTGTTGTTCTTGATCAGGAGGGACTTGATGTGCTCCGCCAAGAGGTCGTCGTGTTTGATGCACCAGTGCCGGAGGATGCTGGTGGTGAACTGGTCGTCCGGGTGGCACGGCCGGCTCAGCACCATCTTCACCATCTCTTCGCTGGGCCTGCGGCAGAACACAGGTGGGGACTGGTTTTTATTTCTCCTCCTTTTTATTAAAAAAAGGGGGGGACCGGAAATGACAGGTAAGGGTCTCCTGAGAGACGATCTCCTCCAGGGACGGGCTGGATTTGGGCTGAAGAACATAAGAGACGCCAGTGTTGGATCAGGCCAAAGGCCCATCTAGTCCAACACTCTGTCACACAGTGGCCAAAAATACCAGGTGCCATCAGGAGGTCCACCATTGGGGCCAGGACATTAGAAGCCCTCCCACTGTTGACCCCCCCCCCCAAGCACCAAGAAGACAGAGCATCACATGCCCCAGAGCCCCTATCTATACCTTGTAGCTAATAGCCACTGATGGACCTCTGCTCCATATGCCTATCTAATTCCCTTTTGAAGCCATCCATGCTTGTAGCCACCACCACTTCCTGTGGCAGTGAATTCCATGTGTTAATCACTCTTTGGGTGAAGGCTTCCTTCAGAGTCGGCTTGCTTTAACCACGCCCACGGGAAACCAAACCAAACCAAACAAACCTCCTGTTAAAAAAAAGCAGATGTGGCCCTGACCCGGATAGTCCGGGCAAGCCCGATCTTGCCAGATCTCAGAAGCTAAGCGGGGTCGACTGTGGCAGGTCCTTGGATGGGAGACCTCCTTGGGATACCAGCAGTCGGGAGGCGGGGGCAGGCTTTATTCAGCCACTCTCCGAATATCCTCCAGGCCACCAGTAGGGGTCACTCACCAGAGGCCGCCATGACTTCCAGGTACGTACACACACGCACAGATGAAAAATACAGAAAATACTCAAAAAAGCAGATATGAAAGAATTTGCAATAAACGTGCCTCTGAGCATACATAGAGCGCAAATACACTCACCAATGGCAGCCAGTTTCTATCAATCTAAAATGCAGGACTTGCTTCTAGAAGAAACGGCCGTCGGCCAGGCAGGCCTGAGCCCTCCAAACCTTTTCTTTCCAGAACTTATGCTTGGCCACCGTCTTCCCCAGTTGCGCCCCCAGGACACGCCCCACAGAGCCGGCGCTGGCACACCGCAGGGTGGGGGCATCTGCCAAGGGCCCCGTTGCTGCCGCTCCCATCCGCTCACCCACCCTGCTGCACATCTGCTTGTTGTGAGCCTTCCCGCCACCCCCCCACCCTCCCAGCCGCCTGCCCTGCCTGGCACAGACAGTGATGGGGTTGTGAGCGATGGGAGGACTGGGAAACAGGCCAGTGGGTGGGGAGAGGACAGGTGGCTAGGCAGTGGGGTGGGAGAGCAGTGTTCCTTCTCGGCTGAGTCAGTGTGAGCTAGCTCACAGTCTTTTTAGCCCCCGGCTCACACATTTTCGTCTTCGCTCGGGAAGGACGGCTCCAGAGCAAACTAACTGATGTGGCAGCCGAATCGCTGGCTCACAACTTTAATGCCAGCAGCCCACAAAGAATTTTTGCTCACAAGACTCCACAGCTTAGGGGGAGCCAGGGTTCACTTCCTGTGGGAGCGCATAGGAGCGGCGCTCCGGCAGTAAGGAGCCCAGGGAGCGTGCACATGCAACAATCCCCACCCCCTGCTCCCAGCAGCCCTCAGTCGGGCCATGAGGAGCAAGAAGCAGCCAGGTAAGTTGCAGAGCCCCACCCCGCCTTCAGGTACAAGCTCTCCCTCCTCTGTGAGGGCAGATCTGCACTTGTCACCCCTACCCATAGCTAGCAATCCAGAACAGTCCAGTGGCACCTTTAAGACCAAGTTTTATTCAGGTACAAGCTCTCCCTCCTCTGCGAGGACAGATCTGCATGTCCCCCCTCCCCCAATAGCTAGCAATCCAAAACAGTCCAGTGGAGCCTGAGCGGTGGGTGTTGCCTTCTGACACATTTCTGGTGATGTCAGGGGGTGTGGCATATGCAAATAAGTTATGCTAATGAGCTACTGCACCTCTTTTTCTACGAAATGATCCCTGGAGGGAGCACTGGTGGGGAGGTGCGAGGGGGGGGGCTCAGTGGCCAGCGGAGGAGAGGCAGGGCCCCCCGGGCACTCCCACCAAAACCTGGAACCCACCCCGACGGCCCACAGACTTTACTGAAATGTTTAAGCTTTTCGACGGCGATCCTCCCCCGCTGCTAATCCTCTGGGCCTGGACTACACTTTTCATCACCACATTAGTAGCATCGCTGACCCAAACCCCACAGGAAAGCACCCCTGCGCGGAGTGGGCCTTAAATGCCCACCTCCGCGTGCGCCGAGGCTCGGTGTGAGGCCTGGCTCTTCAAAGCGTGCTTCGCCATTAACACACAGCCAGGGACCGCTTGCAACTTCCCGGCGGCAGAACACAAGCAGCGGGACGTGCTTGGAGGCGGAGGTCCTGCCTTCCCTCTCCCGGGGCGATCGGGAATGGCTGTTAAGGGAAACCCACCCTTCGGTCTGCGTTAGCCTGTTTCCTGCCAGGCCTTCATGAATGGGAATTAAAGCGCTCTCCTGAGAAGTACTGCGGGCGGCCCTACAGGGACGGACCATGATGTTGCAGGTTCCCTGTGGATCTGGGTCAGGGCAAATGCTGCCACCGGCAACAAAATACAATTGATGCGGGCTTGCTTCTAAGAGAGAGAGGGGCCATGGCCACCCACACAGAGAGGCTCAGGGCAGCTTAGCTGGAAAGCCAAAGAGCCTTCAAAAGGGGGGGGGGGGGGAGATGGCATCTATGGATGTTAGATAAGAGGGGCCAGTGTTTTCTAATAATATCCCTCCCTTGAGCAGATCTCCCATCATACGTCACTGGAATAATCATTCTATCTGTTTGTCTGTTTTGGGGGCTTTGCGGGCTCTGCCCCCTTTCTTCAAGACACAGCCCCACAAGAATTTCTACCGCAAACGCTTTTTTCAATCACTTTAAAACGTTTTTAAAAGTTGTGTGCTCCTTTAAGCAGAGTGGGGTGCTGTAGTTGACTGATTCCCGCACTGAGCAAGGGGGTTGGAGTAGGTGACCTCTAGGATACCCTCACTCTGTGTCAAGAAACTGGTCTCCTCTAAGAGAGTTTTTCTGCCTAAGTGTGAGCTGTCTTGACTATAGAAGTCATCACCCCCACCTGCCCGCTTGTTGTCAGAATTGTTGCTTAGGCTGGCAGAAGTCATTAACTTGCAGCAGCTGAGAACTGTCATCTAAAGTGGTTGATAGCTTGCAGTTGTTTTTTCTCTCTGCCCTGAGAACTTCAGCCTCGCCAGAAAAAAAATCTGCCCCACAAGCCACAAAATCCTGGCTATGGGCCTGGGCATGCACGGGCCCAAGTTGGATTGGGACCCCCACACACACACCTTCTGTGCAAAGAAACTGCCAGGAACCCCGTTAATGGTCTACTGGCAGCCATTTGCTGGCTATCCCACCCCTTAGGGTGGCCCGTCAAGCAACAACTGGAGGCCAGGCCTCTTCCCCATCGTGGCTCTGGCTCTGTGGAATGGGCTCCCTGAAGAGGCGAGGGGGGGGGGACCCCTTCCTTGGAGATCTTCAGCAGGCGCGCTGGTTGATAGTTTTGCCAGTACTTTTGAGGGGGATGTGAATGGCAGGTGTCTTTTAAGGGGGCGAGGCAAGGAGCAATGTGGGCCGTCTGCCGCGAGCAGCAGAATCAAGAGAAGAAAACAGGCTGTCGTTCTCCGGAGCCCGCGCCAGATCCCACGCAGAGAAAGGCCGGAGACGGCCGGCGAGACCCTCGGCTGGGATATCGACAGCATCAGAAAAGATGGAGAGGGTCCACTTGAGCGCTCCGCCGGCCACCCGCCTGCCTCGAGTCCACCGACACCCCCGCTCTCCTGCCACGGCTCCGGGTGCACAGGAAATTGAAAGCCATCTCGATGGTCAGCACGGCAGCCTGATAACACCTTCCCTGGTGCCGGATCGCCAATTAACATTTCAGAAGGGCAAGAGGGGTGGGGGCGCCGATGAAAGCGCTCTGCCATTCAGCGTGGCCCCTCCACCAGACACACCAGGAAAAGCTTTTTGATAACAGCCCCCCCCCCCGACTCTTCCTGAACGCGGAGTGTTTATATCAAAGGGAGTCTGCTGATACCGGGCCAAGGAGGCAGGCAGCGGTGTGCGGCATATGAAAAACAGCTTTGGTTCCTGCCCCTAACCTGCCATGTGTCAAAACTGGAGCTGGCTGAAGCACTAGGAACACGAGAGCTGCTTGGGGATTGGTGAACGTCTTGCAGGTGGCCTCCTGTGACTTGGGTAAAGAGAGCCATATACCGGCAGAGTCCCAGAGAGAGAGAGAGAGGAGCAGCAGGAGGGGCTGTGGCTCAGTGGGGAGAGCCTCTGCCTGGCATGCGGAAGGTCCCCGGTTCGATCCCCGGCATTCCAAATTAAAAAGGACCAGGCAGCAGGGGATGGGAAAGACCTCTGCCTGAGACCCTGGAGAGCCGCTGCCAGTCTGAGTAGGCAATATTGATGATGATGTACTGAGGGTCTGATCCTGTCTAAGGCAGCTCCATGCGCTCATGTGGCTCGTTTCAGAGGGGAGCCGTGTTGGTCTGCAGTGGAACAGCTTGGCTTGAGCCCAGCGGCACCTTAAGAAGCAAAGGAACTGGTTGAGGCCCCTGTGTGAGGCAGGACGCTGGACTAGATGGACCCTCACAGGTCTGATCCAGCAGGGCTCTTCTGATGTTCTTATGAGGGGAAGGCCTCGGCTTCTCTGCCCTGTTGTTGGCCCTCCAGAGGAACTGGTTGAGGTCACTGTGTGAGACAGGATGCTAGACTGGATGGACCCTCACTGGTCTGATCCGGCAGGGCTCTTGTGCTGTTCTTATGAGGGGAAGGCCTCGGCTTCTCTGCCCTGTTGTTGGCCCTCCAGAGGAACTGGTTGAGGTCACTGTGTGAGACAGGATGCTAGACTGGATGGACCCTCACTGGTCTGATCCGGCAGGGCTCTTGTGCTGTTCTTATGAGGGGAAGGCCTCGGCTTCTCTGCCCTGTTGTTGGCCCTCCAGAGGAACTGGTTGAGGTCACTGTGTGAGACAGGATGCTAGACTGGATGGACCCTCACTGGTCTGATCCGGCAGGGCTCTTGTGCTGTTCTTATGAGGGGAAGGCCTCGGCTTCTCTGCCCTGTTGTTGGCCCTCCAGAGGAACTGGTTGAGGTCACTGTGTGAGACAGGATGCTAGACTGGATGGACCCTCACTGGTCTGATCCGGCAGGGCTCTTGTGCTGTTCTTATGAGGGGAAGGCCTCGGCTTCTCTGCCCTGTTGTTGGCCCTCCAGAGGAACTGGTTGAGGCCACTGTGTGAGACAGGGTGCTGGACTAGATGGATCCAGCGGGGCTCTTCATATGTCCATATCTCTGGGGGGGTGGCGTCTGTGGCTGCAGGGTATAACAACATCACGCAGATGGTATTCTGACCAAGAGGAACAATTCCTTCCTTGCACTATGGACATCATTTCAGCTGCCTGAGTGCAAGATAAACCCTTTCACAAAACCTTTCCTAGGCGAATCTTATTGGCATGCCGTGTTACTGGGAGAGACCTTGAAGTATTCTTCCCTGCTGTACTGGACCAGCATGAATCAAAGATTAAAACTTCCGACACAAGGCCAGCCCTTCCCTCCACTCCGAGCCTCTCTCTCCCGGAAAGTGCTCTGTGCTCCTGCGTGCCGATTTTAGCTCCTCAGTGCCACTTTCGTGGCAGATGAAAGTCTTCTTATCGAGTCTAAATTGATTAGAGCTGAGAGCTCTCTCTATCAGGGGAGCTATCGCCTCACCACAGTGCTCGGCGCTTCAGAGCGGAGCGGCAGCCGGGAGCGGAGAAATTAAAGGTTCCATCTGCCAGCGCTGGCTTCTCAAGAAACCCTCTGATTAAGGAATGAAAGTGCCGCTCGCTGTGCTTCAGTTTCCTCTCTGTCTCAGGGGGACCGTGCTCAATTAGAGCCTTCACGCACCATTGGAGGGACCTAGGGTCCGGAGGTGGGCTCAGAGCCACTTCTCTTGGACTTAAACCAGACCCCGGGGGGTTCTCGGAAACCAGCCGGGAGAGAGGGGGACCCCAGAAGAGGAACGGGGAGGCCGAAGACAAGACCCAGCCGGGGAGAGCCCATCCCATGGAGAGGGAAATCTGGGATATAACCAAGTCGCCCCTGTCTTCAGACGACAAGACGGAAAGCCCTTGGGGGTATGGCCTGGGGGCCCCCGGTGTCTTGCCCCGTGACCGGCTTGGCGAATTGCATCTGTGACGAAATGGCTGCCAGGCCTTAAAGTGGATGCCAGCCTGGTAGTTCTTTACGTGTGTGGGGAGGTACTCCTTAGGGAACCATGGAGCTGCCATACCTCCCTGCCTACAGTTCCCAGCAGCCTTGAGGGGAAAGAGAGGGAAAAGATGGACACACCCCAGGGGCGGGGCCAAGGAGAAAGGAGTTTTTTGGCTCCTGAGGGGAAAAGAGTCAGTCTCAGCCTGGTCTTCATCGTGGACGGCAGGTTCAAGGGAGAGTACAGGTGGGACTCCTGTCACCAGAGACTCCGTGGGCAGTCCAGGCCACCATAGATCATGGTGGAGAGCCAGGAGGGTGGCAGTACTGGTGGCCAGTCCTGAGGAGGAGGGCTGGAGTTTCTCTCCACAACAGGAGGGGGAAATGCCTAACCTGTATATAGTTGAATAAATCTTCCTTTTTGAGTTTAAAAAGCCTGGTGTGCCTTAACCACATAGTCCTCCATGCTCTGCACGTTACCAGGGGCAAAGGGAGGCCAGGGGACATAAACGGGCCCAGATCGGAGGGCTTGCCAACTCTCCAGGGGGCGCCCAAAGATCGAGGTACCCGCTTCCCAAGGTGGGGAAATCAGCCAGAGGGGTCTCACTGTCCCTCTAGGAAGGCGGTGTCAATTCAGTGAGTGGTGGCAGCATGTAACGGAGAGAAATAGCCCCGCCAGGCAGGGTAAAGGTTCCCTTGCTCGAAAGCCAGTCGAGTCCGACTCTAGGGTTGCGGTGCTCATCTCCGTTTCAAAGCTGAAGAGCCAGCGCTGTCTGAAGACATTTTCCGTGGTCATGTGGCCGGCATGACTAAACACCAAGGCGCACGGAACGCTGTTACCTTCCCACCGAAGTGGTACCTATTTATCTACTTGCAATTTCTTGCTTTCGAACTGCTAGGTTGGCAGGAGCTGGAACTAGAGACGGGAGCTCACTCCGTCATGTGGCACACTCGGGTCTCGAACTGCTGAACTACCGACCTTCCACAGCCTGCAGTTCAGTGTCTTAACCACTTGAGCCACCGCAGGCAGGGTGGGAGGGGGCAAAAGCAGGGCCTTGCAAGCCACAGGACGGCACCTCGGTCTCCCAGGGCTGAGGGCGGGTCCCCGTTTTGCCACACCATCCGTGAAAGGAGGCCGAGGCGGGCGGCAGCCCCTGAGAAGATGGCTTGATAGAGAAGAAGAAGGATGGAACCGAGAGAATCGAATTGGGGAACTGGCTAGCCCCGTGGCCGCTCTCCTCTGAAGCCCGGGAGGGAGGGAGGGAGGAGTGGTGGCAGGGCTGGGAGATTTAAGGGGGAGCAGGCCGGGGAGGAAGAACCCGGGACCTCTATGCCGAAGGGATACAGAGAGAGAGAGACAGAGGACCCTGCTAATAGGGGTCCGGGAAGGGAACGAGAGGATCCGAGTGAGTTAACCCCCTCCGTCGTGCTGGATGTCGTCTCCCAAAATCAAAAGCCCTGGAGCCAGCTCTTCCTCTTGTCATCCCAGGAGAGCCGATGAAACCTGGCACCCAGACTGTGCCGAATGCCTGCCCCCCCCCCTCCAGTGACACGATTGGGGTACAGTGGGGCAAAGGAGCGCTCTACAGTGGGGTGGAGATTCCGGAAGCCCGACCTGCTCCCACACCAGCGCAACTGGCTGAAGGCCCCCAATCCCTTAGGAACCGGAGAAGGGGCAGTTTAGACTCTCTTTAGGACATGAACGCACAAAGCTGCCTTCTCCCCAAATCAGGCCATTGGTCCCTTGACGTCAGTATCGTCTACTCAGACGGGCGGCGGCTCTCCGGGTTCTCAGGCCGGGGGTCTTTCACCTCGCCTACAACCAGACCCTTTAACAGGAGGTGTCAGGGGATTGAACCTGGGACCTTCTGCACGCCAAATGGTTACTCTAACAGCGAGCGATGGCTCAGAGCGGTGCTGTGTCAATGGAGCCAAATTCTGCCCCGTTGCTGTTTTTGAAGACACGTCTTCTTCCGCTCCATTGTGAGGAACGTAGGAGGAGCTAAGCAACCACCCTGGGTCAGTGGATGACTCCTTGCCGCCTCCTCTGGCTCCGGAGATTCTACCAGGCCTTGTGTGCATATTTGCAAGCCCCATTTTGCATCCTTAAGGACTAGAAACTTGACGATAATAACAACCAGGGGTCATTTCCTGCGGGAGCACACAGGAGCGGAGCTCCGGCAGTAAAGAGCCCAGGGGGCGGGCACATGCAACAAGCCCCGCCCCCTGCTCCCAGCAGCCTTCAGTCAGAGCAAGAAGCAGCCAGGTAAGTTGCAGAGCTCCCCTTGGCTTCCCAAGTCCAAAACAGTCCAGTGGCCAAGGTTTATTCAGGTACAAGCTCTCCCTCCTCTGCGAGGGCAGATCTGCATGTCAAACCCCCCCCCCCAATAGCTAGCAATTCCAAAACAGTCCAGTGGATCCTGAGTGGTGGGTGTTGCCTTCTGACACACTTCCGGTGATGTCATGGTATGTGGCATATGCAAATAAGTCATGCTAATGAGTTATGCTAATGAGCTCCTGCACCTCTTTTTCTACGAAATGACCCCTGATATCAACTTTTAAAGCAGAGAAGTTTACAGTGTGGAAGTCGGCACTCACTACCTGCATTGAGTTGCGACTGTAGAAATACAGGGTATATACGGCTCTCCTGGGATGACAAGAGGAAGAGCCGGCTTTGCTGGGAGGGCGGGGTAAAAATCTAATGAAATAAAATAAATTAATATAGAGAGCCCTGACCATCTCTCTGCCTTTCTTCTGCAGCTGTGTTTAAGGATACTGATAAGCTTTCTCTACAGGCTGTTCATGTTCTTATTAGGTTAAGATCAAAAGAAAATACTTCTTCACCCAAAGAGTAACACATGGAATTCACTGCCTAAAGAAGTGGTGGCAGCTACAAGCATAGACATAGACAAGGACTGAATAAACATACGGAGTAGAGGTCCATCAGTGGTTGTTAGCCACAAGGTACAGATGGAACACTCTGTCTAGGGCAGTGATGCTCTGTATTCTTGGTGCTTGGGGGGCAAGAGTGGGAGGGCAGCTGGAGTTCTGGCCCCGCTGGTGGACCTCCTGACGGCACCTGGGTTTTGGCCACTGTGTGACACAGAGTGTTGGACTGGATGGGCCATTGGCCTGATCCAGCATGGCTTCTCTTATGTTTGGGGCAAGTGATGCTCTGTATTCTTGGTGCTTGGGGGGCAAGAGTGGGAAGGCAGCTGGAGTACTGGTCCTGATGGTGGACCTTCTGATGGCACCTGGGTTTTGGCCACTGTGTGACACAGAGTGTGAGATAGAGTGTGTGTGACTGGATGCTAGACTGGATGGACCACTGGTCTGATCCAGCAGGGCTCTTATGTTCTTACGAGGGTTCTTCTCTTACGTTCTTGGTGCTTGGGGGGGGGCAACAGTGGGAGGGCTTCTGGAGTTCTGGTCCCGCTGGTGGACCTCCTGATGGCCCCTGGGTTTTGGCCAATGTGTGACACAGAGTGTTGGACTGGGTGGGCCACTGGCCTGATCCAACATGGCTTCTCTTATGTTCTTACGACCCTGAAATAAGCCACCCCTGCCAGAGCAGCACTTCAGATAACTGGCAAATCAGTTCCGATACGTACTTTTCGCGTCTCAGCTGGAGCAGCAGGCAGGAAAGCGCCTCGGGGTGTTCTGCAAAAGAAAGCGATGCTTGTTAAGCTCCGCTGACTTGCTAATCACTTAGAACAGCTGGATGCTGTTTCCCCCCGGCACGGGAGAAGGGGAGACAAGCCCTGGTCTCTCGGAGAAGGTGAGCCCACATCTGGACTGGACTGCTCCAGATGGGGCTCGCACGATGGAATGCTTACCAATATATTCTGAATCTCCTGGGGTATAGAATGTTAGGATGTCAGGGAGAAGGCTGGAATACTCCGTAACACACTAGCTTTTTACATACACAGAAGTCTGGTTTTCGCATTTGTATCTGAGGAGACTCTGAAGGGTGGGGGCGCTGAAGGATGGTTTTGTATTGGGGGGGGGCCTTCCATCACCTGAGCCCCCACCTGCAGTCTGAGGCGGCACAGTCCTGAAGCAGGTTTATGATCCCAGGGGGAACTGGGCCACCGTCTCCCTGACGTGTGATTCTGGGAGAGGGAGAAGAGACTGGGGGGGGGGACCAGCCTGCCTCGGCTTGGTCAGCCCAACCTGACAATGACATGGTGGTCCCCGTATTTGGCTGTCCTCGGCCAGAGCCGGGGCTTTTTCGGCCCTTGCTCCAGCCTGGTGGGGCTCTCCCCCGAATGAGATCCGGGTCCTGCGGGACTTGATGCAGTTTCCCAGGACCTGTAAGACGGAGATGTCCCGCCAGGCCTATGGTTGAGGGCAGCAATGGTTTCTTCATGGACTGACTTCCTTCCCTTAGAGAAGGGGCACCATGTTCACAGAACCATAGAATCATAGAGTTGGGAGGAACCTCCAGGGTCATCTAGTCCAACCCCCTGCACCATGCAGGAAATTCAAAACTACCCCCCCACACCCCCCCAGTGACTCCCTGCTCCATGACCAGAAGATGGCAAAAAACCTCCAGGATCCCCGGACAAACTGGCCTGGAGGAAAAGTGCTTCCTGACCCCAAAGTGGCGATCGGCATTTCCCTGGGCGTGTCAGAAGGGGCCACGAGAACCAAGCACTGAGGCAGCCCTTCCTCAGCCCTTCCCTCTCATGACCCGCCTAAGTTCACAGATCATGTTGTGATTCCCTTTTATGTGCCATCTTATTGCATCAGTATTACTGTAATGAGATGTTTTTAATAGTTTTAATTTAGTAATACTAATGTCACCTGCCAAGAGCCCTGTTGTACAGGGGAGGGTGGGCTATAGATCTAATAAAGAAGAAAATAAACCCTTCCCTTCCCCTTGCAAGCTGCAACCCCCCCCCGGGGGGGGGTTGGACGCAGGGCAAGCAGTGGAAGTGATATTGCGCAACACACTTAAGTCCCTTGTGGATGAAAACCCAGCTGTGACGCCAATGCACCAGGTGAAGCTCCGGAATTGCCCCACATTCTAGAGTAGTGCCTGATGTGCTGACGACAAGAAGAAGAGGAGATGGGATTTATACCCTGCCCTTCACTACCCAAAGGACTCTCAGAGCGGCTTCCAATCTCTTTTCCCTTCCCCTCCCCACAACAGACACCCTGTGAGGCAGGTGGGGCTGAGAGAGGTCTCAGAGAAGTGCTCTTGAGAAAACAGCTCTGAGAGAACTTGTGACTGACCCAAGGTCACTCCAGCAGCTGCATGTGGAGGAGTGGGGGAATCAAACTCGGTTCTCCCAGATTAGAGTCCGCCGTTCTTAACCACTACATCAAACTGGCTCTTAAGTTCCAGGTTTTCAACTGGAAGTTGCGGGGCAGGCAGGTGGGCGGGTCGAACCGCCAGCAGACCAGCAGTCAAGCCTGGCGCCAGTTGCTTGGTGCCCAGTCCCAGCTGGACCTCACCTTTGTACTTGAGATGCTGCAGGATGGAGATGATGCTCTCCAGGGGGATGTTATGCGCCAGGAACAGCTGCCACGTGCAGTACTGCTCAAACGTCTCCCAATCCAAGCTCTGAACTGGAGGAAGGAAAAAGCAAGGGTTGGTGTCACGGACGCTTTCGCGGAGGGCGCGAGCACCTTTCCAAAATGCAACGGAATCCTGACTATCCCAAGAACAGTGTCCTAAGCAGAGTGGAGCTCAGAACCAGTTCTGGACAGCGGCTCAGAGGTGGCGTTTGGGACCTGAGTGCGTTAGGTCCCGGGCTCACTCCCTCGTTCACTCACGGTTGACTTCTGGCGACCCCTAGTGGGGCTCGGCCGTTTCAGAGAGGGGGCTTGCCATTGCTTGCCTCTGCCTCCCAGCCCTGGTATTCCTTGGAATACCTCCTCCCAGCCCTGGTATTCCTCTGCCTCCCAGCCCTTCCTAGTACTTGGCAGGGTCGGCCCTGCTTGGCTTCCGAGATCTGGTGAGATCGGGCTTGCCTGGGCTGGGGCAACATTTGGATCTTTGTTTGTTTCACTGCTGAGAGGTGGAAGAACCGTGCCTCACAAGTATTCATGGATTTCGCCATGACCCCAAGAATGCTCCCTCTGAGCCGTGGAGTCCTGCGAGCAAAAATCCCACTTTGGGAGCTACTGGCATTAAAGTTGGGAGTGAGCCATTTGGCTGCCGCATAAACTAGTTTCCTTGGGAGCCATCCCTTCCTGAGCCAAGACAAAAATCTGTCAGCTAGAGGCTGAAAAACTGCGAGCTAGCTCACACTCAGCTTAGAGGGAACAGTGGTCCACTGTACTTTTATATACTGAGAGAGCTGTCGGTCTATCGAGCCTCAGACAGCCATGGCTATCTAGCGTACGACTGTCATGACTCATAGCTGAGGCTCTTCAACGCCTTAAAGTGTTGATCTCCTGAGCCCTCATACTAGAGCAGTGGTGGCGAACCTATGGCACGGGGGCCGGAGGTGGCACTCAGAGCCCTCTCTGTGGGCACGCGTGCCGTCGCCCCAGCCAGGCCCAGACCATCATTAAAGTGTCGAATTCTCTGCCAAATAATTTTAAGTCAATGAAAGCATTTGGGGTTGCTTCCCTTACTTTGTTTGGATCATCTTAATGTATGGGTTGTTTTTTCTAAAGTAAAACCTCAGTATTTGCCGTGTTGGCACTTTGCGATAAATAAGTGGGTTTTGGGTCGCAGTTTGGGCACTCGGCCTCTAAAAGGTTTGCCATCACTGGCCTAGAGGATCCTGTTACTTGAAGAGAGCCAGGGGATGAGCCTGGGAATCCTCTGCATGCAAAAGCTCTGTGCTCTGTGGCTGATTCCCGGAGCCCCTAGCTACCGCCAGGGACGCCGGCTTCTCAGTGTTCCCCTCATACTAGGCATTCTTCTCACAGGGCAAAATGCTCCCCAGACCTCTGTGGGCTGCTTCACGTCCCCTTGGCACCTTTTCCCTCTGTACAGGTAGCCGATGCTCCCTCAGAGCTCTGGAGTCTTGTGAGCAGAAGTCCTACTTTGTGAGCTCCTGGCATTAAAGTTGTGAGGGAGCGATTGGGCTGCTGCATCAATTAGTTTGCTCTGGAGCCAGCCTTCCGGAGCGGAGACAAAAATGGGCGAGCCGGAGGCTAAAAAACTGTGAGCTAGCTCACACTGACTCAGCTTAGAGGGAACACTGCAGGTAGCAGCCAGCAAAGACAGACTGGTTGAGAGTTCGGCACTCTGCAGGGGCCCCAGTGACCTCTTTTCCCCCAAGGCTCTTCCCTGCCCCCTGTCCTGGAAAGGAGGGCTGCCCCGAGGCGGCCTGCCGACTGTGCTCTACTCACTCAGAATATTCAGGACCGAGTCCTTCCGGAACATCATCAGGTTGCCCATCATCACGTGGCACACGAGCTCCTGGAGCTGCGGAAAGGGAGCAAGAGGAAGCGGGGGGGCTGAGTGAGGAGAACTTGCAGAAGAGAGCCAGGCTAGGGGTGGAGGGGGTCAGAAGGCACAGGAGGCCAAGAAAGATTTTGCCTTTGGTCCTTGTCAGGGAGGACCCCCACCCCCCACCCCGCTCAACTTGCATTGTTTTCCCAGGGCTATTTTTGGGCAGGAACGCACAGGAACGGAGTTCCGGCTGGCTCCCAAGTTGGTCACACCCAGCAGGAACTCATTAGCATAATAGGCCACACCCAACAGCAGGAATTCATTAGGATTGGCTACATTAGGGGTGTGTGGCCTAACATGCAAAGGAGTTCCTGCTACAAAAAAGGCCCTGGGTAAACAGAATAAGAAGCAAAAGGTGGATGTGGCTGGATGCGCACACTTCTGGGAACATGGGGGGGTGGCCTAATATGCCAATGAGTTGTGCTGTCAGGGGTGTGCCCTAATATGCTAATGAGTTCCCGCTGGGCTTTTTCTACCAAAAAGGCCCTGGTTTTCACCCTTATTCCTTCAGCCTTTCCTTTATTAACAATGAGCTCCATTGACCTGAGGTCTTGAGCTGAACGATACCATACATTTAAAACACGGAAACGTTTACAAACAATAAATTTTAAACACTGCATCAGCTATCCAGCTGTCCTCATTGCAGGGATTGGCCAATTAAAAAAATGTAATAACTAAATAGATAGGTAGCATCAAAAGGTATAAAACCCTTCGCGTTGTCGCATTAACTCACTGCAGAGGAGCGTCTTACGGACATCGTAAGAGACGAAGATTTGGCCAGAGCTTGTGCCCCCCCCCCCGGCGTTAACATCAGCCAACGGAAAAGAAACTGCCTGGGGTTGGGTGGCAGGATTAGATCTGCTCAGAATGGGCCAGATCCACAGTTCTCATCACGAGGACCGCTGATTGCAGGATAGCAAAGTGTGATCGGTGGTTTCGGTCATACTGGAGGCACAGGGACAAAGGCGATCAGGGAACGGGATGTTTACAAATCGCCCCCCTCAGTTCAGCGGCGGGCAAAGCCCTTCGGCCTGCAGAATGTAAAGCCACGGTGGTTGCTGGGAGCGATAACATGTTTTAAATGTGCAGGAGGAGTCTACACAGAGTGGGCCACAGATCTGGCCAGACCTCCGTGCTTTGCCACTGTCTCTGTTGCAAGCGAAACATGGTTAAGGGTCTCGGAGGGTCCCTGAAGCAGAATGCAGCGGGGGGGTGGGGTGGTTGAGCAGCGGAACAGACTGCCTCGGGAGGTGGTGGATGCTCCTTCGCTGGATGTTTTCAAGCGGAGGCTGGACTCTCAACCTTTCAGGTATGTTGCCGGGCTGTCTTCCTGCTGTACTCCTGCAGAGAGCAGGGGGCTGGACTGGATGACCTGCGAGGTCCCTTCCAGCTCTGACATTCTATGATTCTACGAAGGGCAGAGGAAACACAAAGGGAATTGAGCTGGGAACATCCAGAGCGTGGCAGGAGCCCAGTGAGGTGGGGCGTCACCAAACGTTTCCCACATGCGATACCATCGCGTTGCCCTCCTTGCCAAAGAAAACCAGCCTGAGAGATCCAGTTCTGCCAAGACCCATGTGGGAAAAACACAGAGGATGGGCAGCAAAACTTGACAGCTGAAGCCAGTGGGGATATATGGGGCGGGGGGAGGAGGAGGGGCTTATCAGGGAAACGATTGGTCTGCGGGCCTCTCCTGGCTCAGGAGCCGTTCTGTGTACGGCTGGGCTGGGCTGGCAAGCGTGCTGCCCGCGACGCCCCCCTCTTCCTCCCTGCCTCTCCGCTTTGGCTATTTTTGGGTTACTCCGCGCTGGTGCCATAGCAACTTATTAGCATTGGCACTGGCAGGCTGTTCTCCAAGTCTCAGGAGACTTTGCCCAGAGCTCCGCTCCGTGCAGGGCCTGGGCCCAAGTGCAAATGACACCCCACCCCAGGGGACTGGGCAGCTTCTTTCAATCTGGGAGGGGGTGGGTTGGCTGAGATTATTCTAGGGAAGGGCATTTGCCCCATGGTGAGAGGCTCTAGAGCAGGGGTGTCAAACATAAAGGCCCTGGGGCTGGATGTGGCCCATCCACGTCTCTTACCCGGCCCGCAAGCAACTGGCAGGAATAGAAATATAAGGCACTCCCTTCTTTTATCCCTTGGGGGATAAAAAACCTAGTCTTGGGTATGATTAAATACATTTGTTGGGGATTTTGCGGGTTCCCCAGTAAATCAATTGCTTGCACGGCTAGGAATCAATTGCTTTTGTTTGTATCTTGGGTAAAAAGTAATTGGGTTTGCCTGTGTCCTTTATAAATTTTATATCTCTGGTACCTGGCGTTATCTTTTATGGTACACACAGCCCGGTCCGACAAAGTGACATTCATGTCAGATGAAGAACAAGAAGAAGAGATTGGATTTATACCCTGCCTTCACTACCCAAAGGTGTCTCAGAGTGTTTTATAATCTCCTTTCCCTTCCCCTCCCCACGACAGACACCCTGTGAGGGAGGTGGGGCTGAGAGAGCTCTTGTCAGAAACGGCTCTTTTTTCAAGAACAGCTCTTATCAGAACTATGGCTTGCCCAAGGTGATCCAGCAGGTGCGAGTGGAGGAGTGGGGAATCAAACCCGGTTCTCCCAGATAAGAGTGTGCGCACTTAACCACTACACCAAACCACTACTGCGCACTTAACCACTACACCAAACTGGCTCTCAGATCCGGCCCTCGTGCACAGGAGCGGAGCTCCGGCAGTAAAGAGCCCACCAGGGGGCGGGCACATGCAACAAGCCCCACCCCCTGCTCCCAGCAGCCCTCAGTCAGAGCAAGAAGCAGCCAGGTAACTTGCAGAGCACCCCCCCGCCCCACCCCCCGGTCCAAAACAGTCTAGTGGAACCTTTAAGACCATGTTTTATTCAGGTACAAGCTCTCTCTCCTCTGCGAGGATCTGCATGTCCCCCCCCCCCAATAGCTAGCAATCCAAAATAGTCCAGTGGAGCCTGAGTGGTGGGTGTTGCCATCTGACACATTTCCGGTGATGTCAGGGGGTGTGGCATATGCAAATAAGTTATGCTAATGAGCTCCTCCACCGCTTTTTCTACGAAATGACCCCTGTGTCTTTGTATATAAACACTCTTTTGTACGCTTGCTTACGTTTTTAACTTTTGGCCCTCAATTAGTTTTCTAAACTTCCTTTGGAGGTTTGTGCTTTGTTGGTTTAGATTCCCCCCCCCCTTACACGCTGACCTGCACAGGGCAGGCGGATCAAGCTGGAAATACACCCCCTACCCCCAGCCCCAGATGGGATAGTTGCTGTACACTCTGAGACCAGCCAAACGGATCCCGCCCCTCCCTTCCGCGCGCACATCTTACCTGAGCCGAGTCAATGACCGCCACGATCATGTTCAACAGCTCCCCGCTCCGCAAGGTCTCGTCTGGAAACTGAGAGCGGGGAGGGACAAGGATAAGAATCCGGCGGAAGAGGCACGCGGTCTCACTGAACTAAGGGCATCGCCGCTTCCCCTCTCCCTCCCCTATTTTGTTTCCCTATTATTTATTTAATTAATTTATATCCTGCCCCCCCCCCACCATAGGGTGGGCTCAGGGCGGCTAACAACATATATATCAATGTATACATTGGAACTCCATGGTACGCATCAATAAGATCAGTTACAATCTCTCCTTTATATATAATTGAATAGTGGGTGCCAAAGTTCTAATTCTAAAAGGCACTCCCTTAGTGTATGGCTGATGGCACTGCTCCTCAGCATATATCGCCACCAATCAGAAGGCAAAGCCCGGGTCCCGCCCACACCACAACTGCTGCAACAACCTGGTCTTTTGCATATGGAAGCTGATTGGACTTCACTCCATTCCACACCTCAAACTCCCCCCCCCCCGCAAGGCAGTTGGAATGTCAGTTGCATATGGAACCTGCTGTATTCTGGTGGTGTGCAGGTCCCAGATTCATGTTTTAAAAGCAGACTGACACTGTTTACCCAAAGCCAGAGCACTCTCCCAGAGCCTCTTTCTAGCTCCCGTTGTATTTATTTCCACAACGGGCCTTATTTCTAGTTACAATATAAAACACGGCAGCTCAGCACATGCTGTAATAAAAGATGGCGACGTTCTATCATTGTTGAGTGGCCGCCTACATCCAGAAGAGGGCAACCAGGATGGAATCCAAGTCTTACGAGGAAAGGCTGAAAGAGTTGGGTGTGTTTATCCTGGGAAAGAGAAAGCTTAGAGGGGACACGATCGCCGTCTTCAAGTATCGGAAGGGCTGTCATGTAGAAGATGGAGCAGATCTATTCTCTCTTGCTCCGGATCGCAAGACTAGATCTAATGGGTGGAAATTACAAGGGAGTCGATACCGGCTAAATATCAGGAGAGACTTCCTAACTGTAAGAGTGGTTGAGCAGTGGAACAGTCTGCCTCGGGAGGTGGTGGATGCTCCTTCGCTGGACGTTTTCAAGCGGAGGCTGGACGACCATCTTTCGGGTATATTGTAGGTATGTAGGGCTATCTTCCGGCTATGCTCCTGCAGAGTGCTGGGGGTTGGACTAGATGACCTGCAAGGTCCCTCTGACATTCTATGATTCTATGAATCCAGGCTCCTGCCAGCCTGTTGGCTGCCCAATCGATGGTGGTGTTGAGTGTAAGGGCCAGGGCAGTGATGGTAAGGCGGCCCCTAACTGAAAGCCTGGCAGAAGAGCTCCGTTTTACAGGCCCTGCGGAACTGCGTGAGGTCCCGCGGGGTTCTGATGTCATCCGGGAGCTCGTTCCAGCAGTGAGGGGCCGCCACAGAAAAGGCCCTGGCTCTTGTTGTGGCCAGCCTGGCCTCTTTAGGGCCCAGGAGAACCAGGCGGTTTTGGGATCCCGATCTTAGTGCTCTCTGGGGCACGTGTGGAGAAAGGCAGTCCCTTAGGTAAGCTATGTCTTATGAAATGTTCTATAAAATGTAAGCATATGACGATGTTTTATCCTGGACAAATCGCAGGACTGTCTAGCTCGGTAACATCTTTTCCGATGGACAGCGACTCTCTAGGACCTCAAGCAGAGATTTGAAAGCCTTCTGGAGGAGTCCCCTCTCTCGACTTGGGCTGTGGCTCAGTGGCAGAGCATCTGCTTGGCAAGCAGAAGGTCCCGGGATCAATCCCCGGCACTTCCAGTGAAAGCGATTAGGTAGGAGGCACTGTTCCCTCTGAGCTGAGTTAGTGTGAGGTAGCTCACAGTTTTTTTTTAGCTTCCGGCTCACACATTTTTGTCTCAGCTCGGGAAGGATGGCTCCAGAGCAAACTAATTTATACAGGAGCCAAATCACCTGCTCACAACTTTAATGCCAGTAGCTCACAAAGTAGAATTTTTGCTCACAGGACTCCACAGCTTAGAGGGAGCATTGGTAGGAGGGGAAGTGAAAGAACTCTGCCCAAGCCCCTGGAGAGCAGCTGCCGGTCTGAGTAGACAATACTGACTTTGCTGGACCTAGGGTCTGATTTAGCATAAAGGAGCTTCATGTGCTGTCTGGAGCAAGTGATGCTCTGTCTTCATGGCGCTTGGGGGGGCCACATCTGAGGGCTTCTGGAGCTCTGGCCACAAAGGTGGATCTCCTGGTGGTGCCTGGGTTTGCTCACTGTGTGACACCGAGTGTTGGACTGGATGAGCCACTGGTCTGATCCAACATGGTCTCGCTTATGTTCTTAAGACCAACGAAGCGTTGGCTGTCTGTCTACCGATCAAAGAAGAAGAAGAAGAGATTGGATTTATACCCCGCCCTTCATTACCCAAAGGAGTCTCAGAGCAGCTTACAATTTCCTTTCCCTTCCCCTCCCCACAACAGACACTCTGGGAGGGAGGTGGGGCTGAGAGAGCTCTGACAGAAACTGCTCTTTTTCAAGAACAGCTCTTATCAGAACTACGGCTTGTCTAAGGTCATCCAGCCAAGTGCAAGTGGAGGAGTGGGGAATCAAACCCGGTTTTCCCAGATTAGAGGCCGCGCACTGAACCACTACATGGAACTGGCTCTCTCAAAGAAGAAGAAGAAGAAGAAGAAGAGATTGGATTTATACCCCGCCCTTCAGTTGGAGTCTCAGAGCGGCTTACAAACTCCTTTCCCTTCCCCTCCCCACAACAGACACCCTGTGAGGTAGGTGGGGCTGAGAGAGCTCTGACACAAACTGCTCTTTTTCAAGGACAGCTGTGCCAGAGCTTGGGACTGACCCAAGGTCACATCAGCAGGTGCAAGTGGAGGAGTGGGGAATCAAACCCGGTTCTCCCAGATTAGAGTCCGCACACTTAACCACTACACCAAACTGGCCTGTCATCCACCCGCCATGCAAAGTCAATACCCCTCCTCAGTGGGACTGCTGCCTTCCTACAGTGAATACTGAGACAGCGTTTAAGCTGGGTTAATTTCCTCCAACGGCTGCCAGTGCCCTGAAGCCACCAGTAACAGCCAGGGAGATCCTGGCAGCCTCTCCGATTCCTGATCAGCCACGTGCTGCTCAGACGAAAACGGCAAAACTGGACGCGGCGTTTCTGGCGGCGCTCGAGCCGAAGCGTAGGAAAGCCGTCAGCCAAAAGGATAAACGCCAAATGGATCATCAGTAGTTATGGAGACTTCTCAAAGGAATGATTTATATCAGAAACCTCTCGTTCGTGTTATCAATCGCCAGCTGCTTTGAGCCTCTCCGAGGGAAAAAAGAGCTGCACGGGTCTTGCAGATGAAATGAACGGTAGAAGTCGAAGCTTTTTTTGTTGCATAATTTATCCTGCTGCGATACAAACCAACCCGCCCAATCGGTAAGGTCCACAGACCAAAACCAAAATCATATACATACAGACGCTGAACTTCCCGTTTTTGAGATACCACTAGGGATTGCCACAATAGATCGATGCTGCATGGAATGGTTAACGGCGAAAAAACGTTTGGTAGAAAAGCTAGCTTGCCCCATTTCTCACGGGCCGAGTCAAGAACGCGCCCCCCCCCGGGCGTGCCCCTTTTGAGCAGCAGGGGGCGCAACAGCCTGAGCATAGCTGGCAAAAGAGATGGATGGCGCAGAATGAGCTAGGGCAGTCCAGGGCAGAGAAACCGGAAGCCAAAACCAATTTGCTTGTTAGCTTGTTTGGTGCGGGTGTTTTTTTTTTGCTGTCGAACATGCATAAAAGCCTGACGCCTGCCACTCTGTTCAAAATTAGAACAGAGGCAAAAGCCAAGCAAGTAAAATAAAATAAGATTAAGGCTTGGCAAGGAACCCCTGTTCTGTATGGAAGACATTACTCTTCGCGCGCCAAGGACATGACCAGGCGGGATATTTTTGTAAAACGGCTCTGGCTGGAACGGGCAAGAAGGGCTGGCTGGAAAGGACTGAGGCAGCGGAGCTCAGCTTCAGGGCAGGGCCCAAATGAAGGCTAAGAATATAAGAGCATACGAAGAGCCCTGCTGGGTGAGACCAGTGAGGGCCCATCTAGCCCAGCATCCTGCCTCACACAGTGGCCTCAGCCAGTTCCTCTGGAAGACCCAACAACAGGGCAGAGAGGCCGAGGCCTTCCCCTCATAAGGACATCAGAATAGCCCTGCTGGATCAGACCAGTGAAGGTCCATCTAGTCCAGCATCCTGTCTCACACAGTGGCCTCAACCAGTTCCTCTGGAGGGCCAACAACAGGGCATAGAGGCCAAGGCCTTCCCCTCATAAGAACACCAGAACAGCCCTGCTGGGTCAGACCAGTGAGGGTCCATCTAGTCCCGCATCCTGTCTCACACAGTGGCCTCAACCAGTTCCTCTGGAGGGCCAGCAACAGGGCAGAGGGGCCGAGGCCTTCCCCTCAGAAGAACATCAGAAGAGCCCTGCTGGGTCAGACCAGTGAGGATCCGTCTAGTCCCGCATCCTGCCTCACACAGTGGCCTCAACCAGTTCCTCTGGAGGGCCAGCAACAGGGCAGAGGGGCCGAGGCCTTCCCCTCACAAGAACATCAGAAGAGCCCTGCTGGGTCAGACCAGTGAGGGTCCGTCTAGTCCCGCATCCTGCCTCACACAGTGGCCTCAACCAGTTCCTCTGGATGTTTGGCAACGGGGCATAGAGGCCATCATGCCAAGCAGATATTCTACATGCCAAGCAGAGTGACGAGGATGATCGGGGGCCTGGAGACCAAGAAGCCCTGGGAGGAAAGACTTAGGGAATTGGGAATGTTCAGTCTGGAGAAGAGGAGGCTGAGGTGGGGACATGAGGGCTCTCTCTAAGTCTTTGAAGGGCTGTCACTTAGAGGAGGGTGGGGACCTGTTTCTGTAGGCAGTAGAGTGCAGGCCTCGTAATCATGGGTTTAAATTAAGGGCGGGATCTTAGGCTGGATCTTAGGGAAAACTTTTTTACAGTAAGAATAGTTCAGCAGTGGAATGGGCTGCCTAGGGAGGTGGTGAGCTCCCCCTCCCTGGCAGTCTTGAAGCAGGGTCTGGACAAACCCTTGTCAGGGACGCTCTAGGCTGATCCTGCACTGAGCAGGGGGGTTGGACTAGATGGCTTCTATGGCCCCTTCCAGCTCTGTGATTCTAGGCCTCTACCACTATGCCACGGCCCCTCTCTGTAATAAGCTACCTCCCTTTCTGACTGTTGCTACCATCCCAGGCTTGCTGGATCAGGCTTCAGTGGACTATTGCAACCTTTGGCGAATCAGCGAATTAAGAGATCAGAGACAAGCTCCCATGATGGGCTGGCGGTTGTACGGGCAGCGCTGCGTCTTGCACCAAGCTAAGTGCCGCGACAGCCAAGCTTTGCTAAACGGGAGGAGCATGGTTGGGCAAGGCCTCCCTGCGAAGAGACTCGCCCCCTTGGCCGGCCTGACCCTCGGGAGTGACGGAATCAGCACAGGCCGCTCTCCTCCCGGTCCTCGCCAGGTCCAGGGATGGAGCCGGGCCCGGCAGCCGTTATGCTGCGGCTCATTGAGAATGTGAGGATACGGGCCAAGCTCCTGGGAGAGGAAGCGAAGGGGTGGCCTCAAAGGAGAGACCCCGATCCCCACGCCAGAGACAGGAAGTAGCCAGTGCTGCCCAGTTTGAATCAGAAGCCCCTGGAGAGCACGTGCCAGCCAAGTGCCTCCCCCCCCCCCCCCCGGCAAACTCGCCAGCTGGCCGACAAACCACTCCTCTGCCGGCTGCCAAATCGATTCTAGCGAGTGAACGAGCACAGAGGCGGGGACGCGGTCATGGCAGAAGGGAAACACAGCGGGGAAGTCTGCCCGCTAGTACTGATTTTATTGGGTTTCCAACCCCAAACTCTAAAAGAGGCTTCCGGCAACTGAGAGATAAATTAAAATTTAGAAGATGCCTACGGAGGGGCTGGGGAATGGCGTGATGGAGAGGCCCCTGCCTGCTGATGGGCGATGACTGCCATGGGGGGGGGGGGGCCTCGTGGGGGGGTCGGGGGGTGGAGACAGAGAAGGATTCTCTGCCTCCAAGAGGAATAATCCCCTTTTGGACAGGGATGTCAAATGTGGCTTAGGATGCCCAAAAGGGCATTTAAAAAGTAAAGGTTCCCTTGCTCGAAAGCCAGTCGAGTCCGACTCTAGGGTTGCGGTGCTCATCTCCGTTTCAAAGCCGAAGAGCCAGCGCTGTCCGAAGACGTTTCCGTGGTCATGTGGCCGGCATGACTAAACACCAAGGCGAACGGAACGCTGTCACCTTCCCACCGAAGTGGTCCCTATTTATCTACTTGCAATTTCTTGCTTTCGAACTGCTAGGTTGGCAGGAGCTGGAACTAGAGATGGGAGCTCACTCCGTCATGCGGCACGCTCGGGTCTCGAACTGCTGAACTACTGACCTTCCACAGCCTGCAGTTCAGCGTCTTAACCACTTGAGCCACCACAGCTCCAACAGGGCATTTAGGGCCCCCCAAAATATGGCTTATTAGTATTAGTATTATTCAGATTTATTAGTCGCCTTTCTACCTTGCGGAACTCAGGCTGCCTTACAATGTAAACAAAACAACAATGATAAAAAATTGCATAGAAGACTGTGATTTAAAATCAGAGTTAGAACCCCTGATATATAAAAAACTCAATTAGTCAGATGTAGTCAATTGGCTCCTACAGATTGAAAGTGTGGGGGTCAGGTGTACCTCCCCGGGGATGTTATTCTATAACAGGGGTGGCCAAACTGTGGCTCGGGAGCCACATGCGGCTCTTTCACACATATTGTGCGGCTCCTGGCAGGGCAGCTGGGGAAGCAAAGGGGGGTTATACTTTTTCTCCCTCCCTCCCTCCCATTTATTTGCTTTCTTTGTTTCTCTCTCTCTCTCTTTCCTCCCTTTCTTTCCACCTCTATCATTCTTTCTTTCCACCTCTCTCTTTCTCTCTCCCTCTTAGACAAGTAAATATCATTAGCAAACAAATAAATATCATTGTACAAACAAATATCATTATCAATATCTGTTTTGGCCCCCTTTGGTTTTTATTTTTTGGCAGTCACATTTAATGTTAATAAAAAGCAAATTTGCGTCTATATTTTTAATAAAAATGTGTAATATCTGTTCATGTCTTGCGGCTCTCAGACATCTGACGTTTCTTCTGTGCGGCTCTTACGCTGAGCAGGTTTGGCCACCCTCCAGCCGCACCGGAGAGAACTGGAAGAAGTCGCCCACTTGCCGGATAAATGAACGATCGGAGCTGGGAGGGTACCTGGTAGGGCTTCCCCCACCCCAGATGTACTGTGGCCATAGTTAGGGTTTCTGGATAGGTCTCTGCACCATGCACCGTGTAAGTCGCTCAGAGCCCTTCGGGGGTGAGCGGGGTACAAAATGAAAGTATAAATAAATAAATAAGTAATCATGGGGCTGCCTCCGAAAAGGCCCTTCTCTTGTGTGATGACCTCTGATTCATGGGACAGTCGGGAGAGCCTCTTCCTGTGATCTTGATTTCCGGGCAGGCCTCCGGAAAACTTGCTAATATTTTTTACAACTGAGTCATGGCCAAGTGTTACTTCTTTGCTGGGCCTCTCTCACCTGGGGTAGGTGGATGGGGGATAAAAATACTGTCCTACCTAAGAACATAAGAGAAGTCATATTGGAGCATGCCAATGGCTCATCCCATCCAACACTCTGTGTCACACAGTGGCCAAAAACCAGGTGCCATCAGGAGGTCCAGCAGCGGGGCCAGAACTCCAGAAGCCCTCCCACTCTTGCCCCCCCCCCAAGCACCAAGAATACAGAGCATCACTTGCCCCAGACATACCGTTCCATCTATACCTTACGGCTAATAGCTACTGATGGACCTCTGCTCCATTTTTATCCAGTCCCCTCTTGAAGCTGTCCATGCTTGTAGCTGCCACCACTACTTCCTGTGGCTGTGAATTCCACATTAATTATTCTCTGGCAGAAGAAGGACTTCCTTTGATCTGTTCTAACCTGACTGCTCATTCATTTCATGAGCTCTTATATTGTGAGGAAGGGAGAAAAGTACTTCTTTCTCTACCTTCTCTATCCCACACATGATTTGGGAGCCAGTTTGGTGTAGTGGTTAGTGTGCAGCCTCTAATCTGGGAGAACCGGGTTTGATTCCCCACTCCTCCACTTGCACCTGGCTGGATGACCTTGGGTGAGCCGTAGCTCTGATAAGAGCTGTTCTTGAAAAAGAGACGTTTCTGTCAAGAGCTCTCTCAGCCCCACCTGCCTCACAGCAAGGGTGTCTGTTGTGGGGAGGGGGAAGGGAAAGGAGTTTGTAAGCCGCTCTGAGACTCCTTTGGGTAGTGAAGGGCGGGGTATAAATCCAATCTCTTCTTCTCTTCTTCTTCTTCAAGAGCAGTTTCTGTCAAGAGCTCTCTCAGCCCCACCTCCCTCACAGGGTGTCTGTTGTGGGGAGGGGAAGGGAAAGGAGTTTGTAAGCCGCTCTGAGACACCTTTGGGTAGTGAAGGGCGGGGTATAAATCCAATCTCCTCTCTTCTTCTTCTTCTTCTTTTGTAAACCACTGTCATGTCACCCCTCAGTTGTCGTTTCTCCAAGCCAAAAAGCCCTCACCTCTTTAGCCTTTCTTCGTAGGGAAGCTGTTCTATCCCCCCTTCATAATTTTGGTTAACCTCTTCTGCACCTTGTACAATGCCATGATATCTTTTTTGAAGTGCGGTGACCAGAACTGTCTCACCTAGCAGGATCGTTGTGGCGACTGACAAAACTCAGCTACGGAAGCCCTTTGAATAATCCCCAGTGTCACAAAAATGCCAATATTCTAACCCTGTGGTGTTTTTCGGCCATGTTAAGCGGAGGCCTTCTAGGGTGGAAGGCAGCTCTGGCCGCCCTCTCGCTCAGGATCCCCCCCCCTCAAAGCCCCCCTGACACCCCCCCCCAGTCCTCACCTCAGTGTAGATGGAAGGCGTGAGGTAGCAGAGCAGCCGGACGTCATCCTCCTGGCAGGCCTTCATGTCCATCATCAGGCAGGTGTGCAGGTCGCCCAGCTGGGTGGCCTGGGCAAACGACTCGTACAGATTCATCTTCCCGGCCGCGGCTTTGCTGTGGAACAGCACGAGGCCCGGTCAGCCGGCGGAAGAGCCCGTCTCTCCCAACGGACGACCCAGGCACCCGAGGCAACGGCACGCTCGCCAGCTGTTATCTGTTTGCGGTATGCATTGACTGACTATAATTACTTGGGGTGCTCGTTCTGCCACAAGTGGGCACGCGGGCTTTGGGTGGCGCCTGGCCCTCGGTTTGCCCGTTTGAGCGCAACGAGGCTGAGGGCCTTTTCCATCGTGGCCCCGACCAGTGTTCCCTCTAAGCTGAGTTAGTGCGAGCTAGCTCACAGTTTTTTTTTAGCCTCCGGCTCACACGTTGTTTCCTTAGCTCAGGAAGGAGGGCTCCAGAGGAAACTGATTTATGCAGCAGCCAGATTGCTCGCTCACAACTTTCATGCCAGTGGCTCACAAAGTAAAATTTTTGCTCACAGGACTCTACCACTTAAGGGAAGCATTGGCCCCGACTTGGTGGAATGCTCTGCCTGGGGAAACTCACGCCCTGCAGGACCTGTTGCATCCCACAGGGCACGTAAGACGAGAGTTATTCCGCCAGACGTCCCGCTGATGTAATATTGGCGGGACTCAACCCTCAACGCTGTTGATTTTTTAAAATCACAGATGTGCCACGTTTGCTGTCTCCAACGTTCCCTCTAAGCTGAGTGAGTGTGAGCTAGCTCACAGTTTTGTGGCCTCCGGCTCACACATTTCTGTCTCGGCTCAGGAAGGAGGGCTTCGGAGCAAACTCATTGATGCAGTAGCCAAATCGCTGACTCACAGCTTTCATGCCGGTCACTCACAAAGTCGAACTTTTGGTCACGAGACTCCACGGCTTAGAGGGAGCCTTAGCTGTGTCCTGAGCTTTTAACTGGGTTTTATTGAAATCACGGCTTCATTACTGCGATTGTTACTGTAGTGTTATGTGAATAGCCGCCCCGAGGCCCCATTCTGGGGAGGGGTGAGATAAACTCTAATAAATACACACTCACATAATACCAATTTTCATGCGTTGAATCTGCACTCGACTCAGATCTAATATTCTATAGCTTGTTTCAGATTTCTGAAGCCCTAGTCCTGGCACCCTTCTGATTGGAGGTCTCGTCCTATTGACGTCATCAACTTACACAGTGTAGATTCAGGTGGGGTCGCCGTGTTGGTCTGAAGCAGCCGAACAAAGTTTGGGTCCAGTGGCACCTTGAAGACCCGCAAAGTTTATTCTGGGTGTAAGCTTTCGTGTGTAGGCACGCTTCTCCAGTGCGTTCACACTTTTTTTTGTGCACACACAGAAAAGCTTATGCCCAGGGTAAAACTTTGTTGATCTTAAAAGGTGCAACTGGACTCAAAACTTTGTCACACTGTGTAGGCTGCCTTGAGGTTCAGTGGGAAAGGTGGACGGCAGATATAGTAAACAAACACATAAATAGTGGGCATCGCCGTATAACGTGACAATGACTGGCCAGATTCCAGCATCTGCACGCATCTGGCCAACTTCTTAGTCCCAGAAAGGTCATCATATTCCCTGCTGTGTAGCAAACTCCCATATTATTATTTAAAAATTTTGAGTGGCTTATTCCTTGGCCACCTGCTCTCACCTGGCTTTTAAGTAGTAGAGGAGGTGGTAGCCGATTTTGGGCTGCTTCTGATAGAGCTCAGACAAAAGATCCAGCAGGACAGAAAAGCTGCTGTTGTCTTCCTGCATCTGGCAGAGGTTCCTGAAAGGGGAGGGGGGAAGGAGAAGGGAGAAAAAGAAGAGACTGAAGCCACCTTGGCTTAGGGTCAGACCTACTGCTCCAGTGGAGGGCGTGGTGCTTCTGGCCTAGGTTAAGCGTTTGGAGGGAGCTGCCCTTGGCGCATGAGCTTGGGGTTTCAAACCCCTACCCCCCCCGGCACACACAGGTTGCACCACCTAGAAACTTCCCCTTGCGAGAGTCCTTCTAAACCAGGGGTAGCCAAACTGCTCCTGTAAAGCAGAGCAGAGATGTTTGCTGGACTGAGAACTGTCAAGACAGCTTTCCAGTGGGAATATTGTATTTTGGCAAAATTGACCAATAAATTATTTCAATCAGGTAGAGAAAGAGGTACTTTTCTCCCTTTCTCACAATACAAGAACTCGTGGGCACTCCATAAAATTGCTGAGCGGTCGGGTTAGAACAGATAAAAGGAAGTCCTTCTTCACCCAAAGAGTGATTAATACATGGAATCCACTGCCACAGGAAGTGGTGGCGGCTACAAGCATGGACGGCTTCAAAAGGGAATTAGATAAGCATATGGAGCAGAGGTCCATCAGTGGCTATTAGCCACAAGGTATAGATAGGGGCTTTGGGGCAAGTGATGCTCTGTCTTCTTGGTGCTTGGGGGGGGGTCAACAGTGGGATGGCTTCTAATGTCCTGGCCCCACTGGTGAACCTCCTGATGGCACTGGTATTTCTGGCCACTGTATGATACAGAGTGTTGGGCTGGATGGGCATTTGGCCTGATCCAACATTGGCGTTTCTTATGTTCTTATGGTCTTAATCTGGAGGGGTTAGCTGCATTAGTCCGTTGCTGCAAAACAGTAAAATAACCAGTAGCACCTTTAAGGCTAACAAACTTTATTGCAGCATAAGCTTTCGAGAAACACAGCTCTCTCTGTCAGATGCATCTGATAAAGAGAGCTGTGTTTCTCAAAAGCTTATGCTACAATAAAGTTTGCTAGTCTTAAAGGTGCTATTTGTCTTATTTTTTGTTTCAATCTGAACATCATTTAAGTCATTCTAATTTTGTAACCATTTGGTTCCCCATTCTAGAATATTTGGTTCAACAAGAAGTTAAAGACCTTCAGTTATGGCAAATGAAATTGCTTCTGTGGTATGTAGTAGTTATATTATTAAATTTTTGAATTATAGTCCTTTGAACTTGAAGGAAAAATTGTGAAAAATTGGTAAAGTTAATAAACTGCAATGTTATAACATGCCCACCAAGTACTGTATATTTTTTTTGTTTCTTCTGGTTGTTGTTGAATAAAGTTAAAGATTGTTTAGGAAAAAAAGATGGCTTTCAGAGGGGTGGAAGGACCTGGCTGGATGACCTTGGGCAAGCCGTAGCTCTGATAAGAGCTGTTCTTGAAAAAGAGCAGTTTCTGTCAGAGCTCTCTCAGCCCCACCTGCCTCACAGCAAGGGTGTCTGTTGTGGGGAGGGGAAGGGAAAGGAGTTTGTAAGCCGCTCTGAGACTCCTTCGGGTAGTGAAAGGCGGGGGATAAATCCAAACTCTTTTTCTTCTTCCTTCCTCTGGCTCTCTTGGGGGGCGGGGGGAGAATATCCCAGCGCCTGAACTTACTTACTTACTGCCTAGCTGGTGGGAAGAAAGAACTGCAAGGCCAGGGTTAAATATGTATATTTACAATCTATGGTTTGCCAGAACATTTGGAGGCTTAAACTTGACTTAGGACAAACCCGGGTTTGGTGTGACATTGGAACTGAGTCAAAGGGGGATCGGGGCCCTTCGCTCCTCAGGCTGGGCAGCTGGCTCCACTGTGGAGCTTTGGATATAGGCAGGAAGGCACAAGACTTACCTAAATATTAGGTAAAGCGGCTTCCCCACGGATTCCTCCAGAGACCTGCAGGGAAGTAAAACAGCCAGAGGCAACAAAATCACGCTTGGGACCACAACCCAGAGAGCAAAAACTCAGCAAAGCGACGAGAAAGATTGTGCAAATGTAACACAGGCAAAGTCAATGCATTTCAACCTTTTTAACGCCTTCAGGTCAAACTTTCCACATGGGCTTGTCTCCCATACAAACTGTGCCCTTGCAATGGCTTCCAGGGCACGTTTGGGGTAACACAACGGCTTTTATGCCTAGCCCTCATTGAGGCAATCAACCGGTGTCTGAACCGCACCATTTTAGAATGTTGTGGGAAGGGAAAAGGGGAAGGGACGATCACACACAAAAAAGGTCTTCTGTGCATGCGGAAATCTAGCACGTCAAAGAAGACAGGGCAAAGGATGAGATGGTTAGACAGTGTCATAGATGCAACGAACATGAAATTGAACCAACTTCAGAGGACGGCAGAAGATGGGAGGCCTGGCATGATTTGGTCCATGGGGTCGTGAAGAGTCGGACTCAACTGTGCGACTGAACAACAACATGGAGCAGAGGTCCATCAGTGGCTATGAGCCACAAGGTCTAGATAGGGACTCTTGGTCTGGGGCCAGTGATGTTCTGTATTCTTGGTGCTTGGGGGGGGGGGGGCAACAGTGGGAAGGCTCCTAGTGTCCTGGCCCCACTGCTGGAGCTCCTGATGGCACCGGGTATTTTTGGCCACTGTGTGACCCAGAGTGTTGGACTGGATGGGCCATTGGCCTGATCCAACACTGGCTTCTCTTATGTTCTTATGTTTTTAAGTGTGCATGCACCGGAAAGCTTATACCCAGAATTAAGCCTGTTGGTCTTAAAGATACCACTGGACCCCAACTTTGTTCTCTAAGTGACTGTGTGAGCTGTCTGAAGTGATACAGGCCAGACGTAGGCTGACTGCCCCAATGAGAACCAGGGCCTAGGACAGATGCTATTGAACCTCTCCACCTGGGAGACGCCTTTAACGCCCGGGTAGTAGCCTGGGATGAATTGAGCTGCAAATACCTCTCAGGAAGTCACCCAACAGGAAGAGGAGGAGCCAGAGGTACGGCCTCGCTGGCGGGGGGAGGCCTTCCGTCCTGCAAACTCTCACGGAGCACTGGAGGACAGGGGCAGGGAGCAGCAAGGGAAAGGAGGAGACCTTTCGTGGGGTGGGGTGGAAGTGAAGAACGGCCTCTGTGCTTACAAGAAGGATCCGCTCCGCTGCTAAGTGACCTCAACTCAGTCTGTGTGCAAAGGGTGAAAACGCATGGCATCTGTGCTCTTCTCCACAACCCAGCTGAGGGTCTGGGCTTTGGGACCGAAGCCCACTGCCCTAGCGGACACCGGCAAGAGACTCAGCCCTTGCTGCTGTTGTGATGGCTGATAATTAGGATCTCTGATCGACTGTACTCTGAAGGACACTCCCCCCCCCACCAGGGTACAGAGATCAGCGATATAAGAGAATGGCGAGCGGGAATGACCAGAGAGGCTCCTTACTCTTCGGTGATCTCTTCTGGTAGTACCTCCCCGCGGAAGTGAGCCTTGAAGAGTTCCTGCAGACAGGACGCGAGGACCGACAGCTGCTCCTGGTCAAAATCCTCCTGCAGAAGATGGGAGTGAGACATGGAGGGGGTTCATGCTCTGCGGGAGGGCTGACGGCTCCCGGGTGGCACAGAGCCTGGAGCCTCTGCAAAACTCACCTCCCTCCCCTTGGGAACAGCACTGATTTACGCAGGACCCTGCCCACCGATTGAGAAGGAAGAGGGCACCCGCGAAAGCCGTGTTGAGCCGTGGGTGCAGCGGTTTCCGCGTAAACAAAGCCGTGGCACTCAGAGGATGGGTTGGGGGGGGGTGGACGTCAGGAGCTGCAGACATGCTTTTAAGGCCTGTTATCTGTTGAACGGGGCCTGTTCGGTGTTGGCACCGAGTTTTTGTAACACCTAACACAAAGGCCTCCCTTGGAGTCCAGGTAGGGTCGCCTGGTGGGAGCAGAGAATTCCTTAATTTAGCGGGCTCCTGCCTGCTGCCGGCTAGCTGGCCGGGAGAAGGGAACACACACAGAAACGTTGCATGCAACACGCCTGCGTCACCCAGAAGTAACGTCAGCGACATCGGTGGTGTGTGTGTGTTTGCTTTTGGGCAAAACTCTATGGTTTGATACCGATTTTACCATAGAGTTTAGCCGAAAATCCAGAGCATTGCTCCCTGTGCGTTGTCGTCACTTCTGGGTGATGCAGGCATGTAGGGTGCAACATCACTGTTTTGGGGTGGGTGGGGGCGACATCCCTCTCCACTCCCGGAACATCTCCCCCCCCCACCCCAAATCCCCTGCTGGTGGGCGAAAAGGACCTGGCGACCCTCTGTCCATGTGATTATTGCTCTAGCTCCAGGCAAGGCCCATTCTTTCTAGCTGAATGGTCCTTTAAAGCACACTCTGGTTGACGTTTTGCAGCCGCTTCCAAACTTGGTGTTTTGTTTTTTAAGTTTCGGGTGTGTAGCCCTGTCAGTCTGCCGCAGACAAGCAAGACTCGAGTACCACAGCCCTTTAAAGACCAACAAGGTTTCCAGGGAATATTTTGTTGATTTTTTAAGGTGCTGCAGGACTCCAACCTTGCTGTACTTTGGTTTTTTTGGTGTGTGTCTGCTATGGCTTTGTAACTTACTGATTTGTTTTGGGGATTTGCATTAGCAAGCCGCTATGAAGACTGGCAGCAGGAAAGAAGAGGAGGAGACTGGATTTATACTTCACTACCCGAAGGAGTCTCAGAGCGGCTTACAATCCCTTTCCCTCCCCTTCCCCACAACAGACACCCTGTGAGGTAGGTGGGGCTGAGAGAGCCCTTTCGAGGACTGCTCCTGAGAGAACAGCTCTGAGAGAACTTGTGACTGACCCAAGGTCACGCTAGCAGCTGCATGTGGAGGAGTGGGGAATCAAACCCGGTTCTCCCAGATTAGAGTCCGCACGCTCTGAACGGCTACACC